>NW_024499796.1:978927-1298809 GCF_017590055.1 Onychostruthus taczanowskii
TCAGCCCCATCAGCCCCTCAGCCCCTCGGCCCCCTCAGCCCCCGCTGCCCCCGCGGCTCCCGGCGGGGCCGGGCCGGGCCCGCAGCCCCCGAGCGCCGAGCGGCTCCGGCCCCCTCTAGGGGCTGCAGCACGAATCGAGGGCTGCGGCTCTGCTCCAGCCGCTCACCCTGCCCGGGCTGCTCCGCCGCCGGAGGAGACGGCTCAGAGTCCCTGCCAGGGCCTGAAGAGGCTCCAGGAGTGCTGGAGAGGGACTGGGGACAAGGCATGGAGGGACAGGACACAGGGAATGGCTCCCACTGCCAGAGGGCAGGGATGGATGGGATATTGGGAATTAGGAATTGTTCCCTGGGAGACCCTGGCACAGGGTGCCCAGAGCTGTGGCTGTCCCTGGGTCCCTGGAAGATTCCAAGGCCAGGCTGGATGGGCTAGGAGCAGCCTGGGACAGTGGGAGGTGTCCCTGCCCATGGCAGGAGGGTAGAACAAGGTGTCTTTCAGGTCCCTTGTCACCCAAACCGTTCCATGATTCTGTGATTCAGTCACCCTATGGATGCTAAGTGTGGGACCCCTTGGCTCTGGGCCCGGGGCACCTGAGGGATGGGGCCTTTCCCACCCCTGCAGCGCTGTGAGGGATCGGAACAGGCTGGATGGATGGGATGAGACCAATTGTAGAGGTTCAACAAGGCAAAATGCAAGGTTCTGCACTTGGATCACAACAACCCCAGAGCAAGGCTCCAGGCTGGGGCAGAGGGGCCTTTCCTCCATTTCCACTTGCTGGAGACACCAGCAGCTCTTTAAGACCTGGAGCATCTAATTTGTGCCAAGGTCCCCAGGGGGACCTCCTGATACTGTGGACATGCAAATGAATAAGTAAGTCAAGTAAAGTTTTGACTCAAAGGGGATTTTGTGGCCGGCTGTGGGTGCAGGATCTACCTTCACCCATTTTGCATCACCATGCTGGGACAGTGACACAGTTGTGGGCTTACAATATAGCTACAAGCCTTTGCAAGCTCCACGGACTGTTGTGCCAGGTCTGTGTAGGAGCAGCATTCCATCACCTGGAGAGGCCCTGAGCCCTGTCACTGTCCCACCTGGGTGCTGACCTGTCCTCTCCTGGGGCTTGGAGCTCAGGGACGAGGCCACTGCCCATGGCTGCAGCATCCTGGGGGCAAGTACAGGGTGCAAAACCTCCTCCCAAGCTCAGGTGACACTTGGACATGGCCACAGAGGTGCTGGTGACACAGCTGTGGCATCACTGGGAGTGGGACCATCCTACTTGGAGACAAACCCTGCATTCCACCCACGTGAGCTGATCCCGTTCTCTCCTTCATTGCTGCCTGCAAGGATGAATGTGTCAGAGACTGCCAGGGGTCCAGCTCTTCTCGTAATGGTGGTTATACAAATAATCTCAGGTTTCGATTAAAAATAATCATGGTTTTGATGGCTTTTCCCCAGTGTTCTGCAGCAGCAGGCCATGAGCCAGTAGCTGTCCCCGGATAAGATCTACACAGAGTAAGGGAGGGCAATTGGCCATCATTTTTAAAGACATTATTTTTAAACACTGCAAGTGCAGTGACAGAGGAGAAGCTCAGAACAAGGGCAGTCTGTGGCCTGGGTCAGCCCCATGGCCGAAGGGGGGAAATGCTGGATTTCAGCAAGCCCTTGCAGTATGCAATGGACCATTTGCTGCAGTGCCCCAAAGCCCTCTGAGGAAAAAGTCTCTTGTAGATTCTCTAAATTTAAGCTTCTTCCAATGCCCCGAGGAGTTTATGAGCTGCTTGACCAAGATAATGACACTCTGACATTTTTGGATCCTCTCGGTGACACTGTTATTAATTTTACCATCTAATTTTATCATTTTTATCATCTTTTTCATGTAAAAGCAGAGACCACAATTAGGGTTCTTTTTCTTGTTGATAATAACAGCTCTTAGTACCTATAACTCATCAGCCAGATTTTTCTTTAATGCATTTGGCTTCCCTTATCAATTTCCCTCCACTCAGAAATGTTAAATTATCCTGATTACTAGTTTTTCTCTTCCCCCCCCCCCCACCTATTCTTTATGCACTGCTTCTTTTTCTAATTGCTGCTTTCATTTTCACCTAGAGAGATCTCAAAATCAAATACCATTCTTCCAAAATTATGGCACAAATAGAACTTTTTAGCCAGGTTGTGAACTCTTAGTGGAAACTTTTTATTTTGCACTCATTTATGTACATGTTTATTTTTCTTCTCAGCGAGTTTCCCTCACCTCTTTATTCAGCCTCACAGATCCAGGGAGAAGCACCAGGTATATGTTACTGGTTGGGACTGTCTTTTATTATCCCATAATTAATGCAATCAGGTCATGATCACCGGTCTCCAGGCAACCACCGATTTCTAGTTCAGTGATCAATTCATCTTTATCCATCATAATAAGATCTAAAATAGAATTACCTCACGTTAGGTGCCATCTCTTTTGTGTTAGAAAATTATCATAGATAATTTTTAGAGATGCCACTGATGTTTTATTACTGTCTGCAGGAGGTCTCCAGCATTCACCTCCCACAGCAATGTCCTGCAGAAAAGGAGCTTCTTTGGGCACCCCATGGGCAGTGCCCCCAGCTCGGGGTGTGGTGGCACAAATGCAGGAAATAGAGAGAATTGCCACTTAATCTCTGTTCATGGGATGGAAGGGACCTGAAAGCTCCCTTCCCTTCCCTTCCCTTCCCTTCCCTTCCCATGGGCAGGAACAACTTCCACCAGACCAGGCTGCTCCAAGTCCCGTCCAGCCTGTCCATGGACACATCCAGGGGCAGCCACAGCTGCTCTGGGCACCCTGTGCCAGGGCCTCCCCACCTCACAGGGACAAGTTTACTCCGAACATTGAAGTTTCTCCTCTTTTTGTTTAGAACTGCCACCCCTTTTTCTATGTGCTCATGTAAAAAGTCCTTCTCCTTTTCACAAACCCCCTTTAGGCCCTGCAAGGGGCTCTGAGCTCTCTCTGGAGCCTTCTCCTCTCCAGGTGAACACCCTCAGCTCTCCCAGGCTGGCTCCAGAGCAGAGGGGCTCCAGCCCCTGGAGCATCTCTGGTGCCTCCTCTGGATCTCTCCAGCAGCTCCAGGTCCTTCCTGTGCTGGGACCCAGCTCTGCAGATAAGATCTCACCTGAGCACAGGGGCAGAATCTGGGGGATCAGCCCAGCATGTGTTTGGCCTTCTGGGTGCCAGCACACACGGCCAGAGCAGGTCCAGCTTTCCCCCAGAGGAGCCCCCAGGTCCTGCTCCCAGAGCTGCTTTCCAGGGAGTTCTGGCTGTGCTCATGTCTGGGGTTGCCCTGGCCCGGGTGCAACACCTGCCCTTGGTCTTATCAGACCTCATAACATTCCCATGGGAAGCCTCTTGAGCTTGTCCAGGTCCCTCTGTGTGATGTCCCATCCTTCAGGAGTGTCGCTGCACCCTCAGCTTGGTGTCACCTGGCAGCCTGCTCAGGCTGCCCTCCATCTCAATGTCTGTCCTGTCCTTTATGGCCAGATGAGATATCCCAGCTATTCCTTCTCGTTATGTCCCTCCGTAGCTTGCTTCACACACTCATGAGCTCCTGAATTTATTTTTACAAAGATCCTCCAGCTCCTCCTAAGGCTGTCTAGCTTATTCATTCCCCTGCCTGTGCAATTCCAGGTGAGCAGATACTGTGTCCCCACTGAAATTATGTTGGGAATTCCATCCAGCCCCTATGCAATTTTTTAAAGTTATAAAGATATTTGAAATATTTTTGATCAATTAGAGTAATTCAGAATTTTGAGGAGTGTAATGAAAACCAGTGATTTAAAAAGTCAAGTTTATTGAATTCAACTGACTCTTAAATCAACATTGTCATTATATTTCTGTCCTATTTTATTTCCTCTTGGTTGGTTTTAGGCTGAAAATAGACTGAATTCAGTCTTTTCGGATGGCATCTTCTATCTGTGCAGATTCTGGGAAAGAATTCCTGGTCCTGTTTGGCACATTTAAATGGCATTGTAAGGGAAATGGTGAATAAATCTGTAATGCTCAGTTCCACAGGGAGTCCTTCGGTGTCAGTAGCAGGGCTGGAGCAGAGCTGGTGCCTCCTGCAGTCCTGAAGGCTGGGATTCATCTGGAGCTTCCTGGGTCAGTGTGGACAAGGACACGGGAGCCCTGAGGAGCAGCTGAGCTCTTTTGGGCTCTCCAGATTCCAGAAGGGTCCTCCCAAGGCTGGTGGAGACCATCCTGCAGGGCTGCCATGAACTGTCACCCGTGGCACTGCTGACAGTCTGCAGAGTGCCCTGGCAGCCCTGAACTCAGATGGGGCTGGACATCGTGGAGGGTCCCATGCTCCTCCCAGGGGCAGAGCACGAGGCAGGGTCTCCTCCAGCCTTGTGCTGCCTCGGTTCCCCACCTTCCAAGGGAAACACTAAAAATCAGCCTCTTGTGTGGGACTCGGCAAGGAAATATTTTCAGACTGCCTGAGGAGAGGGAGAGAAAGCTAGCTGGATGGCAAATAATTAGAATAATTATTTGAAAATCAATAGCTGTCTGAAACAGCAATCAATTAACCTGGAGACATTTCAAAATGAGATCTATACTGACTGAGCAACTGAAGCCCGAATAATGACTTGGAATTTGCTCTGGATAACCTTAAATTATCTTTTGCCTTAGGTCCACTGCAGTCAGCAGCCACCCCTGAATCACCCACAGTCCCTGGCCAGCTCAGGGATGAAGGGAGCTCCCTCTTCCTCAGGGCTCTCCCAGGTCTGTCACTGCACACAAGGCATTGGAGACACCCCTGCATGGAGAGAAGTACTAAATGCAGGGTAAGGATTTTCCTCCTTGTTCAACAACAACAACAACAACAAAAAAACAACTGGAAAGAGATTTTAGGGCATCTGTCTTTGAAGCCCCAAAACAGGGGCAGGATCATGTTTACTGCAAAACAGAGTTGTCTGGGGGGCTCCTGGAGGCAGATCACTTCCCACAGAGCCCTGGAGAATCATCTGGTTTATTTTTGAACTGTAGCAGCTTTCTAGGAAGGGATGACTATCACTGGGGGCTGTTTTCTCAGATTTCAAAAAAAAAAATTAAAGATTTCACAAGTGTGACTTGTGGACTGCCTGCATGAAAACTGCAACCCCAGCCTTTAAAATGCTTGGCAAAGCCTTTTCCAGAGCTCTTCCCTGGACCTGACTGGCCACTAAAGGCAGTGAAAAGGCAGAAGCAGCCCAGCAACCTCAGGCAGGGGCAGTTTTGGGCTGTCCCTTATGCTGATGAAACTAGTTTTTCCCTTTGCTCAGTCCCTCGGGTGTTCCTGCCTGTGGGAGGGGGAGGTTGTGCTCAGGCACAGCAGCAGACAAAGCTCCCCACAGCTCCATGGGACAGCCCCAGGTGCCACCTCGTGTGACACCCTGCAGGGGAAGGGATTCCTGCTTTGTGCTGAGTTCCTGGATGCTTTAGGATCAGGTGTGGGATGTTTAAAGCAGGGAAAGGGGAGGAGGAGCAGGTTGGTGCCAACTGCTCCACCTGCAGCTGGTGGCCCCCAGTGCGAGGAGTCCCCATGCTCCTCACCCCTTTCACATCCAGCCTGGCCTTTTTTTTTTCATTTGACTCCAGCAGACAAAACATGGGGATGGACCAAAAGGAATGTTGCAGAGAGTATAATGTCCCCTCTAATCCAGCAAGCTGCATCAAATGAGGAGTTTTAACCCATTTTTTGTGTAGATAGTCTCTGGTTAGTCCCTTAGTGTTCCTCACGGCGTGAATTATGGTGCAATAATTCACACTGAACTGCATGGACAGCCCTCAGCTCCCAGCCTTGTGCCTGACACTGCTCCAGGCATGAATTATTGTCCTATAATTCACACCTTGTCATATCTTATTGCCGGAACAGCCCCGAAATGACAAAGCTGGAGTCATTAAGGAGAAATTCAGTCAAAACTTGGCGAAGGCAGTTGATGGCAGGAAGGACCATGTACTTAAGACTGATGAGGAACAGCTGAGGGAGCTGGGGGGCTCAGCCTGGAGAAAAGGGGAACTTTCTCACTCCTCACAACTCTCTGACAGGAGGGGGCAGTCAGGAGAAGTCCAGCTCTTCTCCCAAGTAACCAGTGTCAGGACAAGGGGAAACGGCCACAGGTTGCACCAGGGGAGGCTTAGGTTGGAAATCAGGGAACATTTCTTCACTAATGGGTGCTAAGGTATTAGCACAGGCTGCTCAGGGCAGTGCTGGAGTCATCATCCCTGGATGTGTTCGGAAAATGTGTGGATGTGACACCTGGGGACATGGTTTAGGTGTGACCATGGCAGTGCTGGGTTGACAGTTGGATTGGATGACCTTAAATCTCCCTTCCAACCGAAATGATTCTGTGATTTACCTGTCTCATTCAGGCTAGACAGAAAGAGCCCCAAATAATAAACACAGGGAAAGAGCTGTGTGCATTCAGTGCTACGTGTGTGTAACCATCTTGGGGTGGAATTTCTCCAACCAGAGAGAAGACTTTTCCAAACTGGATGCCTGTGGTCCAGAGGTAGTGACCAGCAGGTCCATAAAAGGCTTTCCAGCTGTCTAGGTTCCCATACAGATAAATAGTTTGCTTGAAGGGGATTTGCAGGTAGCAGGTGCTCCTCAGGTGAGCAGGAGTCAGTAAAGCCCTTCACAGACCCAGCACAAACGTGTTCCTGGGTACTGTGTTCTGTATATCTTCGTCCTCCTTTACCTACCCTAGGTCCCCAGAGGAATCTTGATGTGTCCCAGGGCTCACCCCTGCGCCAGCAGCACAGGTGCCATGTGAGGAGGGAGGTGCAGCTTTGCCATCACTGTGTGCTGAGCACCCTTCCCTTCCTCCCTGCAGCCTAGCTCCATCTCAGCTGGGTGGGGACAGGCGTCTGGTGCCCCACAGCCACCCATGTCAGGACACACGGACAACTCCTGCCTTCCTTGGGAAGGCACAAACCAGGCTGGCCCCAGAGCAGATTGGTTTTGTGTAACCTGACCTTGTTGGAAGGCATCCCTTGAGATAAAAATCAGATCTGGGGGGAAATGGCTGGGTTTGACAAGCAGTGGTGGGCAGGTGGAGCATCAGCAGGGCCTGGGGACAGCCTGAGGAGGGGACTCTCAGCCCGTGGCAGGCACTGTGCCCATGTCCCTGCACGGGCTGTGCTGAATGCAGCCACTCAGAGGAGCGTTGCTGCTCTTGGGTTGCTGGGGAGGAACCCCTGCCAAACATCCAGGTGCTCAAAACAGCACCAGGCATCTGCTGCAAGTCAGATCGTTCACACCCTTCGTGCCCACTGAAGTTTAAATCATTTCAGTGGAAATATTGCACTCTGCTGAGTGCAGGCAGCAGCCTGTGCTCAGCTGGTTTGTGGGGCCCCCTCTCGCTGCTCCTGCAGCTCTCCACGTCCTCCTGGCACAGTGGAAGCCCACTTTCAAATGGCCAAAGAGGCAAAAATGTGGCCACTTCCCCAGCTACTGGTTCCTGCTTATCAGCCAGCCCTGCTGGATGCAGGTGCACTGGGATCACTCCCAAATGCACTGCAGGGAAACCTGCTAACACATTTCCCTCTGTGTCACAGTGGAAGGGACAAACAGGGCTGGAGGTGGCAGGGCCTTCTCTCTGTCACTGCAGAAACTGGGCAGGCACTGCTCAAGAGCTCTCCTGACGACAAGCAGTGCTTGAAATGTAGCACCTGGATTTCAGAGTGGATTTTGGGGTGCTGTGGTGGATGCCCACCCTGCAGAGCTCTGGGGCTGTGCCCAGCAGGAGTGCCTGACTGAGCCCTGAGTTGCCACTTCCAACAGGACTCTCAAAGAGCAGTACATTCCTTGGACTTCATTGCCTTCCTTGGGAGTGCAGAGGGACATTTGGTGGTACAGGCTCCAGACTGTGCTGAGGCCTTAATGATTTCATCTTAAACCCAGAGGAGCAGTGCCTGTGCCAGCCTGCTGGCACTGAGCTCAAGAGGTAGAACACTGCACACAGCACAGGTCCAAATCCACCAGCCTGCCCAGGTTCTTATTCCTCAGGACACTGATGCTGCCCTGAGTTGAGACAGCAGCTGGAGAAGGTCAGGACAGCCTGTCCAGGCTGGCATCCAGGCACAGGGCAGGAGCAGGGAGGTGTTTGAACAAGTGTATCACAAATTATATGGCAGAAGCAGCAGCCAGTTGGCCGAGTCCCCCAGGGAGGCCTTTTTGGATTTGCTCAGTGAAGATATCAGCAAAATGCCTTGGGCAGTGGGGATGGCTCATGTCAGGATGCCCCAGGGGATGACACTCTGGACCACAGTGACCCTCTGAGCCATCTCTTTGCAAACTGCTCGTGCCAAAGGCAGCAAACTCAGTCGGAGCCACATCCCGAGAAGGCAGCAGCCCCACCAGCTGGCACCATGCTGCATCCAGCTGGCTCCCAGGCTGCATCCAGCTGGCAGAGGCAAGAGCACAGAAGCCTGGAAAGGTGATGCCAGCCAGGGAAACCCAGACCCCCTGTCACCCTGGCAGCTCTGGCAGTGTTTGTGCTGGCACATGGATTCAGCTCGGTGCTTCCCAGGTGGATGCAGCACCTCTGAGGCTTCAGTGCACAAGTGCAGGCAGTGTTTGCTGACAGCTGGGAGCAAGCATGCATTACCATTTGTTATCCACTAATTAGTGGACTAATAACCAGCTAAACCAGCTTGTTCTTTAGTAGGTGAGTCTTTCCTGTCCTTCTGGATTATTATAATAATCACAGTCACTCTGTGTGTTCCTGCAGAATCACTCACACAGAAGGGACCATAGGACAGGCTGCAACTGTCCTGCTGTTTCTGTCACCCCCAAAGATGGCATAAACCATAAACTGCCATGAAACTGAGTATTGTGTGTATGTTTGTGTGTGTGAGAAGTCCAGAAATCTTCCAGGACAATTCGCTGTCCCAGCCTTAGGTCAGACCTGCACACCTGTCTCAGGTGTGAGATGTGGCAGAGACAGGAGCAAAGAGCTTGGAGCAGGGGAAATGGGCCCAGCCCAACAACCCCAAGTGCAGCACACAGCCAGCTGAGTTTTCTGACCACAAGGAGCACTTTAGCTTGTTCAAATCCCCTTTGGGATGTTCTCTGGGCTTGTCACTGCAAGAAAACAGCCTCTTTCCTCCCAGATCATTGACGTAGCTTATTACTGAATACTCATCTGTTTGCAGATGTTCTATATTTTCCTGACATGAAGTTTCTTAACATCCCTTTTAAATTGTCTTTATGCTCACAATGTTGATGCATAATCTCTTTTTTCCTTGAGAAGTTCCTGTAAGTGCCTCGTGCAGTGATGAGATGAAAGCTTTCTTTGTGTTCCTGCCAATCCAGTTTGTATGCCTCTGTTTGTCACCTGCAGATAAAAGCTCAGGGATGTTGTTTGGAGCCAGGCAGTGAAGCAGACACTCAACTGGAGGCAAGGACAGGAGGAAAATATTAGCAAAGCAACCACCTAATTCTTGACAATGCCAGCACCAGCCATTGTGAACCTTTGCCCAAATAGGAATCCCTTCCTAAAGCCTCTTAGGGTGCTTACATGAGTACATTTGACTTCAAAGAGGGTATATACAAGACCAGCTCAGCTGACGAGAGGGAACTCATTAAGCTGCAGTAATTTGGCAGGTCTGTGTTTACTTCTGCTGGAGCATCACATTTTGTGAACCATTTTTTTCCAGCCCAGAAGGTTTTGAACTGTGTTGAGCTGATGAAACCCAGTCACGTAAACCATTGCGCGTCTCAAAAACCCGGGAGTGATGAAAGCCTCTGAACAGATCCTTTCATTAAACAGGGAACCAAGTTTCCTTTGGTTTTAGCCAACTAGAAATGGTTTTAGCTGAGGCAAAGTTGTACTTTATTGTGACAGACTCAGAGATGAGCTCTGTTGTGTGGACACACCAGTGATAGTTTATATCCCAAGTTACCCATGGTGGGGGACAGCTGGAGCTTCGTTCCCTTGGCGGTTCCTCTGAATCCCTCTCCACCTCCACACACCCCATCACTGGAAGCTGCTCTGAATCCCTCCGTGCTTCTCCCCTCTGACCTTTGGGGTTGTTGTGTTTGTATCTGGTTTACTGGGAGAATGCTTAGCGTGCATCCAGGCACAACCTCCAATCCTTTAAACCCTCTGGACAATTCCAGGATCAATGGGTGAGTTCAGCTGTGGGAATATGCAACTGGAAGGAACCTGCTCCACCTGGGCCTGTGAAGGTTTGTTTGTCTGCTCAACAGTTTCTTTTCTTCTCATGGTGGATCAGCTTGGTGGCCATCAAACACTGTCACGAGGCTCAGCCCACGTCTGCTCTGCCTTCTCTCCATCCCTGCCTCTTTGCTGCTCCTCTGCAGTGTGTTGGGTGGGATGCAGAGTGTCAGGATTGAGGAGCTCCTTGCATTGAGTGAAGAGTCACAGAACCAGAGGCACTGAGGTTGGAAAGGATCTCTAATGTAGGGGTTTGGGGGCTTTTCCAAGGTAGGAAAATAGTATGATTTTCCTCTTCTCTCCTAATGCAAATGTGGCCAGCTTGATTTCCCTCCAACTTTCCATAGAGCAGATTCATTCCAAGAGGAGAATTTTGGGAAAAGGTACAAGTTTGTGAAGACAGAGTGTTCTCGTGGAGGCTGAAATAGTCACTTCAGCTGGAACATTTGTGTCACATGGCCACAAAGGCAGGGTTTAAAACTGGGGTAGGGAATATCTCTGGATGGATTCCCAGAGGAAGGAGGGTGGCAGTTGAGCTAGGGATTCATGGGCAGATCAGCCCTGGATGAAGCAGCACAGGGTGGAGCTCTCACAGCACAGTGACAAACAGAATGATGAGTGTGGGCTGAAGGGGAAGAGCCAGGGTCCAGCAGGGTACCACATTGGCTGTTTGTCCTGGGTTTGTGTCCACTGCAAGCCCAGGAGGTGCGGTCTGGACTCCAGTGTGGGAGTGGTGATGTCCCCACACCCCAATAATGAACACAGGAGAAGTGACAATCTCAGGTAGATGGAGACCCAGCTTTGCTCCAGATGCTGGGATGGATGATGCTCACGGTTGGCTGATGTTGTTCCAGATCTTCTAATGAGGGTTTGGCATTTTTATTTGCTTTGAGCTTTCTGCAGCAAGGTCAATGAGGAACCATTGCAAATCAATTTAAACAATGGTGCAGGAGCAGATAACTCTGAACTCCCAAATATTTAAAATAGCTGCCACATCCATAGTGAAGAACAGACTGAATTACTCAGCTCATCTTTGTCAGCTGATGAAACTACCCCCATATGGAAATGTGCTCTTCACATTTGTTTTTGTTGAGAACTCGTTGAGATGAATATAGGCCAGCTCTGTCTTCTTTCAGTTTTCTTTTGAATTACCCTGAAGATCTGTTTATTTACAGCTGTCTGAGTATTTGAATGCAGTCCCTTGGTGTCTCTGCAAACATCATAGGGCTGGACACTGCATTGACAGGCCAAAAACTGAGAGCAGGAAAACTGAGAGGGGACTGTAGGAATGTGCCCCCCGTTGATGGAGTGACTAAATTATTCTTTGCTTTAAAAGGCAAAAAGCCTAGAAGTTTCTCTTCCACTTTGATACAAAGACACCTCATAGGACCTTTGGACCTCACCTCAGACCTGGGGCTGTCCGACTGGACAGAGGCCAAGAGGTCCCACCTAGGTAATTCACTAGAAAAAGAAGGGAACAAAGGAAATAATCACTTTTGTGGAGTGTTTTAACAGGAGCAAGAACCTCTTGCCCCTAGCTCAGTTTTTCTCTGTAAGAACTTTGTTATTTTTGTCTTTTATTAAACATTTTTCTGTTTCCAACACTGCCTCAGAAGCCATCCTGCTAATTTTATGCCATTTGGGGTAGCTGGGCTATCTCAAGTGTGATAAGTTCTGAGAGTTCAGAAGACATGGCTTGAGGAGAAACCGATCAGGGGACCACAGGCATGGGATGCCCAAGCTCTGAGGAAGCCCTGGCTGGGAACACAGGAGATATTACAATTTCCAAAGTTCTGCCTGAGGGCAGCAGAGTGTCTTTGGAGGTGGCAGGAAGGTGATGACTGCTGCTTGTTTAGCCCCAAAGTTTGTGTGGCAGGCTGGAAGGGACCTTACAGGGACCTTCAATCTCATCCAGCTCCACCCCCTTCCACTATCCCAGGGTGCTCCAAGCCCCTCCAGCCTGGTCTGGGACACTTCCAGGGATCCAGGGGCAGCCACAGCTTCTCTGGGCAGCCTGTGGAGAGGTATTTGCCAAATACCACATCCCATCTCCTTCCTGCTGGGAGCACAGAGCTGGCCAGGACCTCAGCCATGTCTCCAGGAGCACTCAGCAGCTCAGGATGCTGCTGGAGGCTGCCCTCCTGTGTGTCCCTGGCTGTGTGTGGGCAGGAGCTGAGGGCTGAGGGAGCACAGCAGACTCTCCATGGTGCCATTGCAGGGGCGGATCCACTGGGTTTGCTGCAGCTAACCTGGTTTTTGGGACTTCCCAATGTGTGCTGGGGTTTTCCAGCAGGGTGGGGTTCACTTCTGCTGCTAAATTGTTCCCCCAAGGCAGAGAGTGCATGTGAAACCCTGGAGATTTCAGGCTGTCAGATGCTCAAGTTCTCCCGTGGGGGGATGATATGCTCAGCCCAAGCTGGCCCAAATCTTGGGCTGTACCTGTGCACCGAGGGATCTGCCTGGGGTCTGACTGCCATAAATCCTCCATGCCTTCAATATGGACAAGCTGAGACTGTTCTTAGGCTGGTTTTAGGAGCTTCCTTGAGACTGATCTCCATTTCCCTGTGCTGAGGCACATGTGGATCATGGCCATGGATAAGGAGCTTAATGGAGGGACATTGTCCTTACTTTCAAAGTCAGCTGGGACCAGAGCACAGGACATCATTTGGTTGACATGGGGTTCAGCCCTGCCTCTGGGCTGTGCAGTCCTGCAGACATGGGCTGGGTTTGGCTCCTCTTCTAGGAGAGCCTCAGGAGCTGTTAAAACTGCAGCCCATGAGTCTAGTCCTTCCCCAGCAACCCATGCCTGGCACTGGGCTGGGAGGTGTAAACCCTCCTGTGACACAAAAACTCTTGTTCAGCCTTGCTGGAGGTGGGGCTGTGTCCTGTGAGTGGCTCAGCTATTTCTGAGATGCATTTTGAAGTAACGCTCTCCCTGACCTACTGATGAGCAGTGAAATATTGTTGGTAGAAGTGCAATGGGCTTTGCCAGCTCTGATTCTGTTCAGCTCTGCTGTGGTGAAATGGCATTGAAATCTGGGCTGGAACACCGGCCCAGGGCTGGGGTGAAGTGGCACCAGGAACCCTGTGTCTGCTTCAGCCCCTGGGCCACCTGGGGGGTGGCCACATCCATCCTCAAGGTGTCCAAAAGACACCAGGGGATGGACCAGGTCTGATGGAGAGTTCAGAGTTCTGTGTGCAGGTGCTGCATCAATACCAGTCAGAGAACCTGGCCCACAGGAGCTGATACTGTGGTGTTCCTCTCAAGGGGACCCTGCTGAGGCAGAGAGGGGACAGTGTGGTTCAGCCCTGCAGCTGCTCAGGGCATGTGGGACTGGAAATCCAGCATGGACCCCCATGGAGTAGAGTCCAGCTCAGCTACGCTTGAAGAGCAGAGCCACAGACACTGTGGAGGAGCCAGGGCTCCTCCATTGGGGCAGGCAATGCAAACACCCAGCACTGGGCAAACAGCCAGCTTCCCACCACACACTCCCACGGCTGTGCAGTCACTCCAGACTCATCCTGTGTGGGTCAGGACTTTCTGCCTGGCTTTGTGTGACAGATGTCACAACACCAAGCAAAAGCTGTGAAGTGCAGCTTGGTGCAGGTACTGGGATCTGGTCAGCTGGGATCCTTCACAGGCTCCTTGTGCCCTGATCCCCACTGGGGATGGGGGGTGTTTGCTCTGACTTAATGATCTGGGAGGTCTTTTACAATCTTAATGACACTGTGATTCTGTGATTCTACGATTCTGTTCCTCTGTGTCTCTATGATTCTCTGATTCCATGACTGTGATTCTATAATTCCATGACTCTCTGACTCTGTGATTCCACGATTCCTTGATTCTGTGATTCTATGACTCTATGTCTCTATGATTATATGGTTCTATGACTCTGTGATTCTGTGATTCCATGACTGTTATTCTATAATTCCATAACTCTGTGATTCCAGGATTCTGTGATTCTATGATTCCATGATTCTGATTCTGTGATTCTATGACTCTATGTCTCTATGATGATATGGTTCTATGACTCTGTGATTCTATGATTCAATGATTCTTTGATTCTGTAATTCCATGACTGTGATTCTATAATTCCATTACTCTATGACTCCATGATTCCATGATTCTGATTCTGCGATTCTATGCCCTTGCCTGCCTGTGACCTGCAGCTGCAGCAGACTGAGCCATTTCCCCACTTTCTCTTGCCCATCCTGTCTCACCTATGCTGGGTGTTTCACTGAGCTCTCTGAGATGTGCCTTGTCCCCTTCCTCTCTCTCCCGTGTCCCTGTCCTCTCCTTGCCCCATAACCATAATCTGCTGAGTGCAGCACACGATGGAGGAGAGGGACACCTTTACCAGGCAAGAGGAGACACTGCCTGAGGTTCCTCCCACTGCAAAGACTGTGGGGTGGGAGGAGGGAGTGCTGAGCTGTTTTGTGATGTGGTACCAAGATTGGCCTCACTGAGCTGCTGGAGGGACCCACTGGAGCACAGGAACTGCCTTTTTGGCTTGGTGAGGACAACCCCAGCTTTCCCTGCACACCTCAAGGGTGTTCCCAAGGTCACAGAAACACCAGGTCTGACCTCCCACACCATGAGCCTGCTCTGACAGGATGAACTCACAATTTTCTGGGTGTTTTACTAGCTGGGTGGTTCCCACCCTGAAAGAAGGGGCACAGGCCACAGCACTTTCTGTGCTGTGAGCCAGGAAATACAGACAGAAACACGAAATGTGAAAGACTTGGATTGGGAATTTCTGCCAGTCTGAATAAAACTGCTTTTCAGGTTTCATGCTTTATCATCTGGATTTGCATCTGGCAATTCCAGGAGCCACTGCCAAGCAGCCAGAGCTTTGCAGATCCACCCAGGTGGGCCTGCTCCTTCTCCTGCTCAAGTTTCACCAGGGAGGCCCCGTGCACTGTATCCCTGCTCTGCCCATCAGATAAGAGCATGAAGTACTCAGCTAATGCAAATGTACAGTAAATCAATAACACACCACTGCTAATACACTTTAATTAAAGCACAACAGGCTGCAGCTCCTCTGCAATCACAGGGAAGGAGAAATGGCTGATGTGGCATCAGGAGAAGGCAACTCAGATGTTTGGGGATCAAAGAAAACCTATCCTAGGAGTGGACTGGGAAGTGGGAGGGATCTGAGTGAGGAGTGGTGAAATTCCAAGGGAAAGGCAGGGGCTGGAGAACAGGACTGAGTTGCTGCTGCACGTGTAGAGAGCAGAAACATCCCTGGGATGATGGGGTGGGAGAACATTGAGGAAAGTGGTGCCTTTGGAAGGGAGGTGAAATGGGTGGTGACTCACAGCTGCTGCAGCTGGGACCTGGAAGGACTTAACAAAGCTCCCTTCACAAGGTTTTGGTAAAACAAATACAAATGGTGAATGAGACACTCACAATCCAACAGCAAAGGGAAGTCAGGAGCTGAAGGGATGGATTGGAACGTGTGGCCCATGGCTCTGCATGCCCCAGGGCTGGGACAGGGCAGGGCCATGGTGCAGCTGTCCCCTATGGACAGCATCACCCAGCTGCTGGCCCAGGACTCCTGCAGGCCAGGGGTCCGTGCTGGGATGGGGACTCCTTCCTGTTCCCACAGCCCTGCCCTCAAGCCAGCCACAGACCCAGCCAGCACCAGAACAGCTCTGGTTTTGGAGCTTTCCCAAAGTGAAGGACCTTGGGGTGAGCTGCTTGTCTCTGTGCTTTAATCCAGCCCTCCTGGTGATGCTGTGGCAGAGAACACTTTGCTCAGATCTGTTAATTGAAATTTAATTGAAACTGGTTGACTGGGAGTTCTCTGAGGGCTTAAGGACTGGAGGAATGACAGTCCACTGAGGAGAGCTCTGCACTGCAAGGCAGAAATCCAGGCTCACCAGGGCCTGGGCTAGAGCTTAAAATAGTTACCAATTCTCTGAAAGCAGGCACAGCAAGGGTGTTTGTGGATTGTGCTTCTTTTGGAAGAGAAACAATAAATGGACAGTGATGGGATTTTGGTGCAATAATGAGCAATGCAGGGACCCCAGGCAGTGCAAAGGAGGGCTCTTCATTGCCAAAAACCCAGCCTTTTTCAGCAGTTAGCTGGTTACCTGTTCATGTGGTCCTAAGGCACAAGCCCAAGTCAACCAGGTACCATACACCCCAATGTGCACATGCAGCAGTCACAGCGTGTGTCTCACGTGTCTCACATCTCTCATGTCTCTGTACCCCTGTTCCAGCTGAGTCACTCTCCCACAGTTCCCTTCTCCTTAGCCTAAGTAACAGGCCAGAGTATGCTACGAGGCTTCATTACAAGTAAGCCTTACTTATCAGTAACAGGATTTGAAGAGAAGGGGAGAGAGAGAGAGAGAGGAGTTGTCTGGATTTTTCCTCTGGGCTTTGAAGGGAACCATGGGAGAGCAAAGTTCTGCCTGGGTGAGAAACCAGGAGTCAGAGCTGTGGAATGGTCTGAAAGCAGGGAGGGGTGGTGGGAAGATGGAGGTGGGTTTGCAGGGTGACATGGTTGCAGGAAAGGGGGAACAGTTCAGGCTTGCAACCCAAGGAGGCACAAGAGCACAGTGACCATCCATTTAGGGCCTCAGTTCCACTAGAAATATCCCACTGTTTGGGAGTTTTGGAGAACTCTTACTGGCAGTGTTGGAACCATCAGACCTGAGGCTGATGAGTGTTCTGTGGTTCTCTGTGGCTGTTGATTCAGCCTTGGAGGTGAAGCCCCACCATTCAGCCCTGGCTCTCTCCCCATCAGCATCTCCCCTTTCCTTGTGTGGGACTCATTTCCCAGCACATCTCCAGCTCTGGGAATCCCTGGCAGATTACAGCTGGCTCAGTGCACAGGGGAGGTTACCTGTAACAGATACCCCACCCCTGACACATCTGAGGGAAGGAAGTCCCCTTGTCCCTGGCTGCTGGCTCAAATGCTACTGCCTGTTCCACCCACTGCATGAAACCCCAAGTAAATAACCCAAGCAGTTACAGAGTAGGATTACCTTGAAATTTGTTTCCCTCCTATCACTGTGATTTGGTTGTCTATGGGCATTAACTCCACATTGTAATAAGCAAAGCCTCTGAAATACCTTCGTGAGAATTAGGGTTCTATAAATTAACTGATTACTGATAAAGCCTAATTATAAATTAGGTCTTATTATCAGAAGTTTGTGAGCGACTCTGAATGAATTAAAGCTGTAGGAGCAGGAATATTTCAGTTAACTGTGAACTCTGATAAAGGTCTGAAGAGGGGTTGTGCTCTGCCCTGCTCCCAGGGAGCGTCTACAAAAGGGCAGCTTGACACAGCCCCTGCTCCCTGAAGTCAGTTCTTTGCTCCTTTCCTGTTTGCCCAAGGAGCAAGGAGATCTCTTCTCCAGGGGGGAGATCACTTCTCACCTGGTTCAATAGCACCCCGAGGTCCCACTGCTACAAGCAGAGGTGCTCAGGGGATGAAGCCTGGGAGGCAGTGGGTTGAAGGGTTCAGAAATAGCTTTGCTCTAACTTTCCATGGAAAAAATCCTAATTGTCACTAGCCACTCTCTAACCCTCATCCTACAAATCCCCACTGTGACCACACAAATGCCTGCCCAAGACTCACCTGCCATTCCAGTTCCCCTGCCCATGAAAGAAGTTTAAATCTATGGAAGAACTTGAAATCCATGAGTTACATCTTTTGGACTGATAAAAAAGGCTGAGTGCCTGTTTTGGATTATAATGCTGTTTCCCAGCCTTTGAATGATGCTCTTTCTCTCCCACCTGTCCAATATGATAGCAAAATTTTTGCTAGAGGAATAGGAAATATTCCCAATAGGGAATTATTTCCAGTTGTAAGGTCATCGGTTGCAGGCAGGTTGCAAGATCCATAGCTATGGGAACAATCCACTTTTCCCACTCCAGAGTGGTGGTTCCCTAAAGGAAAAGGAATTCTGGCTGTGGGTCAAGATGGAATCACATATCTGAGAGAAACTCAAGTTCAGCTCAACTGCCCTGATTTACTTTGATTTACTCTGCAGCCAAGCACCTGAGCAATGATCCCAGTGGGAATCCTATAAAATGTGATGGTCTCCTTCTAGGAAAACGGCAATGACTGTAAACCAGACTCTTCTCAGTGCAGTTTGTGGTCTCCTGGGCAATTTTGTTGCCTGGGAAAGGGTCATGCATTTGGTGGCTTGTGTCCTTCAGCTGTGGGAAGCAGAAGATTTCACGTATCCTGGTGTCCCTGAGGAGAGCAGGGCTTTGCTTTGTCCCTCTGGCCACCACTGCCCACACCCACACCTCCCACAGCTCTGCTGGGACTCCAGGGTGGCAGATCCCACTCCTGACGCTGCTGCAGAACTCCATCCAGCAGTGCAGGAAAACGTGCAGTTCCCTGGGGAAGGGCACGTTCCCAAGCAGGTGATCCATGGATACCAGCTGGAGAGCAGGATCCAAAGCCTGTGAGAAAGAACATGGAAAAAATAATACCCATCTGCTCTTCCAGCATGGAAAAATTGGCTTTTTAAGGACAAGTTCCATGTAAAGCTATTTTGATTCCTCCACAGCACAGCACACAGATGGAATGGAATTGTTTTCATGATGGCAAAGATTTGCGTCTTCTATTTGCCAGTGCAACTAAACATTTAATTATAAAAGTTCCTGAAATTAAGTAGATGCAAAAATTAAGATGAATATGCTCATTTTTGCCAATCCTGTGGAATGCTTTTCCTCTGAAAGACTCATTCCATTACAACACAATGTAGCAGAAAGTTAACGCTCACATAATGACCTTAAAACCTGCTTGGAATGCAGAAACAGGTCATTGCTGCTCACTTGCTTCAGAAAAGTTATAAACCCCTAAAAATTGAGTTTGCAATGGAAACACTGTAATTATAGAGCACAACGTGTGACACCAGCACTCTGCAGCTCAGGGTAAAGTGTCTTTGCAGAGCACTTACAGGATACTCAGCTGCCTCAAGGTCACTGAGGGTGTGCCCTTCCTTATGGCCCTCTGCTCTGGAACACTGGACATCCCTGGAAGTGCCCAAGGCCAGCTTGGATGGGGCTTGGAGCAACCTGGGACAGTGGGAGGTGTCCCTGCCCATGGCAGGGCGCGGGATGGGCTTTAAGGTCCCTTCCAACACAAACCAGTCTGGGATTTTGGGATCTGTAGGAACAGAAATTCCCACTTAGGAGGATTCAGGTGAGTGCCACCATGGGGAGCTGAACTGGTGCAGTTGAATCAATTGGGCCAAGGCAAAGGCATTTTTAGTGTGGTCACAGTCACCTGTTTCAAATGGGCTTTAGCTTCTTCCTAATGAAGCCCAGGTCTGTAGCGGAAGGAGATGCATTCCACAGATTCCAGTGTTCTGTCTCCCCAAATTCCACATGGGACTGGGGGGTGAGGGCCTGACCTCAGGTGCCTGTGCCCCCCTCACCACCCCCCAATGGCACCCAACACTCGGACATTGTGTGGGTCCAGTGACACGCAGACAGCAGTGCAGGGCCAAGGGGAGCTGCCTGGAACAGCTCAGCTCCAGCAGCCTCCTCTCTTCAGGAGAATTACAAGGAGACCTGGTGGGCAGCATCAAACAGCTGCCACTGGGATCCAGATGTTCAATGGGGACAAGGCCTTCTCAGCCCCTCAGAACTGTGGTGCTGTGGCTGGTCAGGGAGAAAGGAGAAAGGGGTGTTGGCCGCAGCTGCACTGTGCCCTGGTCAAGATGGGGAGTCATGGAACATGGGGGTCAGCAAGCTTGGAAAACCTGCAGGGACTCCGCCAGGCTGTGGATCAGGGAGTCCCAGGGGAGTTTGGCCACCTTTCAAGTTCCCACAGGATGTGCTGGTGTCCCTTGTGTGACCACAGACAGGCCAAATGGGTCAGTGGGGGCCTGCTGAAACAATCCATCAGCAAGGGGGGACACTGGGGGGTCTGGGACACCCCTCAGATGTGACAAGGTGCCCACCTCCAGCAATGGAAATTGTGTGGGTGGTGTCACATCTCCTCCTCCTGCCCTGGTACCTGGAGCAGGGTCAAGCCTCTCTAGACCCATCAGAAGATGTATTTGAGACTTCTGTGCTTGACGTTTGTCTTTAATATATTCAGAGGCCACCAGGCTCCAGCTGAGAGCTCCAAGGAGCTGCTGGTCTGTGCCAGCATGAGGATGGGCCATGCCAGGCTGCCATGGGGCGCCTCCAGTCCTTCAGTCCTCCCAGGATCTGGGAACCCAGAGCAGGCTGTGGCAGTTCAGGCAGCCCACCCCAGCAGAGCTGCCTGGTGTTCTTCCCTTTGCAGCTCTTCCCAGGAGCTGCAGGAGGAAAATGTCACCAGCTGGCTGGAAAACCCTCCAGAGGCCATGGCACAGGGAACCCTGGCCCTTGCTTTGAAACTTCCTCGTTAAATAATGAATTTCCTGGCAGCAGTGTCTCAGAAAAGCTTAGCATGAGGATGCCAAAGGAGTGACCTTGTGTGACAAAGCAGCTGGAAAATGCCACAAGAATTAGATCAATCAGTCTCCTTAATTTGCTACTGAAAATACAACCTTTCCAGCAGGATGGAGAGGGTGCCAGGCCACCTCTTTTCACCTGGATCTTCAATCAGCACCTTCCTGTGCTCAAGGAGGGAAAACTCATGTGAAGCAGGAATGCAGAGGAGCTCAGGGTGCCCTTGCAGGTGAGGTGCAGGGAGATGGCCCTGGCTCAGAGGGCACGAGAGGGCAGAACCACCTCGTATCAAAGAGCCAAATAATTGGCAAATGTCCTGTGCTCCCTTCCTTTGCCACAGCCAATGGCCCAGGGAGTTGTCAGGGAGATGGAGGGAAGGGAAATGTGCAGAGGAAAGGCCCAGTGGTGCTTTTGGGAGAGTTTTCTTAGAGACACCAGAGTACAAAGCAGAGCAGAGCAGGTGCTTTCTTCACCTTTCTCTGTTGTTTGTAGACAAATTGTGACTTTTTATCACCCTAAATCAGCAAAACATTGATCTTGGAGTCCGTAAAGAACAGGAGAAGTAGGACCACCCATGAGTGCAATCAGGCTCCCACTCCCTGACCTTTCCAACACCTGTTTCCAAGCCTTGTACCTGCACATAGCTGGGAGTCTTCAGGACTGATATTTCCTGAGCTCTGTCTCTGCCTCCAGGTGGGCTGTTTCAGACAGTATCACAAAAACAGGGTGGGGGGCATTGGGTGGCAGGAGAAAATAGTGGCTCCCTGCCCATCACACAGCTGGGAGTGGAGAAATGGGCTGAAAGTGGCAAAAAGTTGAATGTTGGGCTGAAGGTCTGTAAATTGTGGAAAAATTGTGTCAGATCCAGCTGAAGTCCCAGTAAATCTCTCCAATCTCTTGTAAAACACATGGTTGATGTTTCTCACTTACTGGCAGAGTGAATGGGTGGGGTAGAGCAGCCTGGTTGGGGGTGGGTGTGAGGAGCTCCCTCAGGGCTGCCAGGATTTTACCTTGTTGCTAAAAGAAGCAAAGGAAGTCTCAGAAAAATGCAAGCAAGGTTTCCTTGCAGTTGTTCTTGTGGGGTTTCTGCCACCTGAGCTGCCCCAGGGGGGAGTTTGCCCAGCTGGAGCTGCTGGTTCACCCCAGCTCTGTCCAGCAGCTCCTGTTTGCTGGTGGCCTCTCTCCCACTCGGGGCAACGTTTGAATTTTCTCCTTCAGGCCGTAACAGTCAATCCCAAGAGTGCCTGGTGCACATGGAAAGATGAAGCCCAGCACTGACTGCTGGATAAATCCCTGGGCACAGCAGGTCACCAGGAAAGGCTGAGTTACTACAGCTTACACAGAATTCCTTGGAGCCTCTTCTCCTTCCCCAGAGGCTGTGTCAGGAGAGCAGGAGTGAGGCAGAGGGTGCTGTCACCATCCTGTGAAGATCCCACTCTAAGAACTTTCCAGCACTGGGATGGGAGCTCAGCATCCCATGGCTGCCATGGAAGATCCCTGAGGAACTCTTCAGAGTCCAGCTCAGGGAAGTGTCCAGGCGAGCAGTGGGCTCCTCAATGGTCTGACTGATGACCCAACACAGCACTGTGGGAGGACAAAGAGGGAGAAGAAGTGGAGGGAAGGCAGAGTAACAGGAAAAGGGAATTGGGCTGTCCCCACACCCTCCTGACCCAAGGGGAGCACAGAGCTGGTGGGATTGCTTGGCACCTGGGGCTGAGATTTTGTCAGTCTGGGTCTGTGTTCCTCCTCCAATCCAATTCTCCTCCTGACAATACTTCTCTTCTTCAGCCACTTCTGTGGGTGTTTCATGTCAGTGTTGCTGCATAATTCACACTTATTCTGTAATCATGGTCAATACACCCTCACTCTGCTGCGTTATTCTGCAGTGATTTGGATCTGTTCTGTGTGGAATCACCATTTCCTCCCACAGCCCAACTCCTGGCATGAGGAGGAAGGACTGTGTTGTGCTCCAATCCACCAGAGTACATTTACACACCACAAATCTGTTACATTTCCCCCATATTTGTAGTAAAATACTGCTGCATCTTGTCACCTGGGCTGCCAGGTATCAGAGCTCCTTAGTGCTGTCACTGTAGGCAAACACAACCCCAACCATGCACCATTAGCACTACAAAGTGACACAGCTGTAGCTGTAGCTGTGCTAATGCTCTGCACTCTATGATAATTACAAATGCTTTTCATACAGACACTTCTTTTTTTAAGAGAGAGAGAGAGACAATCCTGAACAGACTCTGAGCTGGCAGCACTGCATGAAAATCTTCTGTTCCAGGGTTTGAGAATCATGAATCCCATACTGCTTTGGGTGGGAAGGAACCTTAAAGTTCATCCTGTCCCACCCCTGCCATGGTCAGGGACACCTTCCACTGTCCCAGGTTGCTCCAAGCCCTATCCATCTACTCCATTTGTTATAGTATTGAATAAAACCAGCAAAACATTTCATAGTTTCAGCCCCACCACCTGCCCATATGACCCTGACTGTCACACACTCAGCTGTGTCAGCCGTGGTTTATTAATAAGGAATTAATAAAATACACACAGAAAGTCTTCAGCTGGCTGCTCTTCTTTGCAGACACCCAAACCAAATGTGCATTTGAATGGCAAAAGGGCACTTGGAGAGGGCACTGAGCCCCTCAGTGCCAGTGCTTGTCAAGGCATGCAGATGTATTTTTTCCTTTCCTTTGTTATGGCAGGATAATATTAAGCAACATCTATGAGATCCAAACATTTTAACATCATATTTCAGCCTCCTAAAACATTTTAACACCATATTTCAGCCTCCTAAAACAAGGCTGAGGAGCTTTCTTATACTCTGATGTGAACTTTTAATCCTTGTTGATGTTCAAGCTGGGGTATTGGGCTAACATCAGTTATTTCTGACTGAATCTGGCATAATCCTGTGCAAAGTAATGGTTCCACCACAGACTGAACTCCTAGAAAACCAACAGATGTTGGTCCATGTGGTTTCATAGCAATTAGATGCTGTCCAACAATTCTGATTTCCCCTTGTGCTGGAGCTGGCAGTGGGTTTGGGAAGCAGCAGGTGTTTGCAATGCCCCTGACCAGGCAGCAAATTGAGTCTGGGATCACAGGTATGGATGTGAAGCCAAGTGAAGCTTATCCATCCAAAGGCAAAAAGGACCTCCTGCAAAACAGTGGGGCTAAAATGGATTAAAGCCCACTGTGGGCAAGTGAACAAATGTGAGCTGACAGTGCACCAAGAGTTAATGCTCAGTTAACACAGGGACAGGCAGAGGAAGATTTCTTCCCTCCACATGGAAATGCTCACATCAAACCTGGATTAGGAGATGCCAGCCTAATGTTTGTGCTTGTAAAAGGGAACAGGAACAGCAGAAGGTTCAGAAAAGAGCCGCAAAAATAATTTGAGGTCAGGAGAAATTGCCCTAAAGTGAATGATTTTGAAAGGCACAATCTGTTTAGATTGTGGAAAGGAATAGTGAGAGGTGGCTTGAGTAGGCTGTAAGTACCTGCACAGGGAGAAAATACCAGGTACTGAAGGGCTCTTTGATGTAATGGAGAAAGACATAATAAGAACTAATGGCTGGGAGCTGAAGCTGGAGAAATTCAGACTAAATGACCCTCAAGATTTTAACAATGGAGGTGATGAAACCCTGACACCAAGTCCTGAGGAAATTGAGTGTCCCCTGTCTCCTGAGAGCTTCTGTTCAGGCCATGCTTCTCTTTTGGAGGACACCAAACATCCAGGATTTGCCTTTTTGCAGGGGCAAAGCCCTTTCTCAGAGTGAGGAATGAGTCTCAACAAGCTGATGGCTCCTCCTGGATGAAAACTGCCCTGGAGAATTGCCTTCCCACCTGAATGTTCCAAGGGTCAAGGGACCTCTTCCAGTGAAAGGTATTTTATTACCACATTTGGGCTTCTTGGAGAGGCTGAGGAGCTGCCAGCCAGGCCCTCAGCTGGAGTGATGCAGTTCACCCTCACTGAGCACAGGGGCTCTCCCATGCCCTTGCTCTCATTTTCCATCCCTTCTCCAGCTCAGACCTTCCCCCTGCACTGGCAGATGTTGCTGTCAGGGCTCACAGGGAGGTTCCTGCTCTCCCACCCAGTAATGTTTGGTGATCCTCTCACTGGTATTTCTCCCTGAAATTCACAAGATGAACAAATGTATCCCCTCCCACAGCTTCTCTAGGCAACCTGTGTCAGGGCCTCCCCATCCTCTCACAGGGAACAATTTCTCCCCAGTATCCAATCTAACCCTGCCCTTTGGAAGTTTAAAACCATTTTTTGTTGTATATATCTTCATGGATAAAAATATTCCATTTACATTTAGTGCTTTAGCACTTCAAGGGCATTATTTCCAGATCCTCCACTTCCCTGGGAATACTGTTCCTCCATCCTCTCCACTGCATCTGATTCTCCTGTGGTTCCAGCATCAGGAGCAGATCACCTGTGAACAGACTTATGTCTGGTACTTGGTCTCCAGGGTTAATCCCTTCTATTCCTTGGGAATTTGATACAGGTAAGCCAAAATTCCATTTCCTAATGTTAAAAGTATAAAAGTAGAGATGCTAGAATGGTGTTCTCCCTAGTGAAGCTGGTTAAGGTTCCGATACTCACAAAACTGTTAGAAATAGTTCACTGCAGAATTTTTTATAGTGATTTGGCTCAATTTTTAAATCTTCTTTTGCTGGAAAAAAATATTGGCAAGCCACCCAAATTCTCAAGCAATCTTTTGAGAAAGCTGTACCACTTACCTGGGAGGATTATTTCTGATTCATCACATTCTTTCCTAAGAGTTTTTAACAAATCCAACCCAAGCAGAATAATTTTTTGTTTTCCAGTAAGATTTGGATTTCTGCTCTGTTCTCACACTCAGAAGGTGGCTCCTGGTGCTGAGTGAAGTCAGTGGGGATGGTCTGAGTGAGCACCAAGGGCATGAGGAGGACCAGGAGAGGAGTTTTACACCAGCTTAATTTGCTAATGAGGGTGGGATGTAGTAAGATCTCAACAGCACAACTTCCAAAGTGATGCAGGTGAAGTAGAAGTCTCCAAGCACTTATAAGAGAAAACTGTGTGTGGGATCAGGATCTGGACCTGAATGCAGTAAATATTTGGAATTGGTGGAACATGCCCGTAAGAGGTTCCCACAGGGCCAAAACAGACCTTTGGTGTTTAACAATATCCTAAAACCCCCCAAATAGCTGAACCAACACCAACTACTTCATGTAGCTATTGGAATTTATAATTTATAATTTTAAAATTAAGACAGTTGAACTGTAGATTCAACCCTACAGAAAGTATTGACTGAACAGGTCTTGTTGGTACCTGGCAGAGAGACAGGAATCAGTGGGACACGCAGAGAGCATCAGAGTCACAGTCACAGAATAACAGAATCACAGCCACAGAGTCACAGAATCACAGTCACAGAGTCACAGAATCACAGTCACAGAGTCACAGACTTGCAGAGCTGCAGAATCAGGGTCACAGAAACAGCCATAGAATCACAGTCACAGAAGCAGAGAATTACAGAGTCAGAGTCACAGAATCACAGACCCAGAATTACAGTAGAGTTGCAGAGTCACAGAATCAGAGTCATAGAATCAGAAAATCACAGTCACAGAGTTACAGAGTTGCAGTCACAGAATCAGTCACAGAATCACAGAATTAGTGACAGAATCCCTTCAGAGAAAGGCAGAGCCACAGCAGGGTTTGTGTTGGAAGGGCCCACAGTGGGTCACTGGTGTCACCTCCCTGCTCCAGCAGGGCCATCCCAGAGCTCAGTGTATCCCAGGGCACAGCAGGGTGTGCTCACAGCTCTGCCATGGCCCCAGGGAGGAGAGCCCACAGCCTCCCTGGGCTCTGCTCAGGGCTGGCACTGCCCAGGGCAGCAGTTCTGCCTCCTGGGCAGGGCAATTGCTGGGCTCAGGCCCTGCCCGTGGCTCTGGGGCCATCGCTGGGCGTGGGGCAGAGCTGGGCCTGCTCTGACCTCTGCAACAGGGACAGACAGGGACAGACAGAGACAGACAGGGACACACAGGGACAGACAGGGACAGACAGAGACAGACAGGGACAGACAGGGACAGACGGGGATAGACAGACTGGGACACACAGGGACACACAGGGACACTCAATGACACACAGGGACAGACAGGGACAGACAAGGACACCCACGGACACTCAGGGACAGACAGGGACAGACAGGGACAGACGGGGATAGACAGACTGGGACACACAGGGACACACAGGGACACTCAATGACACACAGGGACAGACAGGGACAGACAAGGACCCCCACGGACTCTCAGGGACAGCCTGACCTCTGCAACTGGGACAGACTGGGACAGACTGGGACACACAGGGACAGACAAGGACACCCATGGACACTCAGGGACAGACAGGGACAGACAGGGACACACAGGGACAGACAGGGACAGACAGGGACACACAGGGACAGACAGGGACAGACAGGGACAGACGGGGATAGACAGACTGGGACACACAGGGACACACAGGGACACTCAATGACACACAGGGACAGACAGGGACAGACAAGGACACCCACGGACACTCAGGGACAGACAGGGACAGACAGGGATAGACAGGGACAGACAGGGACAGACAGACAGGGACACCCAGGAACACTCAGAGACACCCAGGGACACCCAGGGACACTCAGGGACACCCACGGACACCCAGGGACACACAAGGACAGACAGGGACACCCAGGCACACTCAGGGACACCCAGGGACAGACAGGGACACCCACGGACACTCAGGGATACCCAGGGACAAACAAGGACACCCAAGGACACCCAGGGACACCAGGGACACTCAGGGACACAGAGGGCTGTGGGCCCCTCTCAGCTGGGGCTGGTCTCCAGGCTCCCTCACCTACACCGGGGTGGAATTCAGTAACAGCAGAGCAGCTGCCAGCAGCTGAGATGAGACACTCGGGAGATCCTGGAGCTCAGCGAGGTGAAGAAGTTCACTGTGCCAGTGAGCATCAGTTCCTGTGGATGGAAATCTCACCGATGTGTGGGAAGAAAAGGCCTGGTGGCTGTGTCGTGGCCCATGGTAGGGACAACCCCACGGTGGTGACAGAGGCAGCAAAGACTCAGCAGTATTAGTTGGTCCTTGGGCTGAAACTGCAAAAATAAAAGTAGCCTCTGATTCCCCCCGTGGTGATTGGTGACTGCTGCAAAGGGCTGAGGGGCCGGGACTCCATTTTCAGACAGCAAAAGTGCTGCTGCTTCCAGTGCAGGGAGGAGGAGAAGCCACTTTTGATTTAGTGTGCAGCAGTCCAGGAACCCTGGTTCAAGGGGAACCCTCAAAACCCATCCCCACAGAAGAGTGACCATAATAGACTGAAGTTCAATACTCGACAGGAAAGGGGAGATGGGGGGGGGGGAGCAGAAACCACTCTGATAAAGTTTAAAGGGAAACTACAAAAAAAAAAAAAAAAAAAGAAAAAAAAAAAAAAAAAAAGAAAAAAAAAAAAAAAAAAAGAAAAAAAAAAAAAAAAAAAGAAAAAAAAAAAAAAAAAAAGAAAAGAAATAAAAAAAGGAGACTTAAAAGGGAATTGAAAGGGAATGGCTAGAAGGGTAAAATGATTGAAAGTGGTTGGGATACTTTTGAAATAAACTGTATTAGAAGCTGTGGAACGTTATTAGAAAACTTTAAATGGGCAAAAGTCATTCTGGCCATGGCTATAAAGAAGGATAAAAGAAGCAACTCGAACTCAAAGGATAACTCTGGCAAGTTAATGTAACCCCATATTAACAAGGGCCAAAATTGTGCTTGAGAAAGAACTTGCTAAAGATATTAAAAGTAATGATAACCTTTTTTTTTTCAAGCACTAGAAGGTAACTCTGTGCCATGGTACAGCTTATGGAATATCAGGATTCAGTGGGAGAACTGTGAAAGGGCACAGCAGGAAATTTAAATAAACACAGGAATTTAGTCATGTTCCCACATGGGGAATTTTCATTACCACGGATAAGTATGAGGAACTGTTTTATATTTTAGGCTTGAAATTAAAAATTGAATAATAAAAATTCATCAAGACCAGATGGTATTTTCCAAAGAGCAGCAAAGGAATGAAAAAATGAAATTCCAGTCTATTAACTGTACTGGGAAATCTGTCACATCACCTATGCATGAGAAATTAGAAGGTTGAGAATTTCTTGCCAATTTATTAAAAGGACTTGAAGGAGAAATACAGAAAGCTGTGAAATGGGAACCCTGGGTTTTTAGAAGGAAAGCTGGGAGACACAATAATAAAGAACAAAATCAGCAGGGCTAAGGCAGGACAAGGTGTTATCTCAGCAAAAATTGACCAACAGAGCAATTCTACATCCTGGAGGAAAGATGTAGCTTTGAGTATTTAGATATCCAAAAAAAGCTTTCAAATAAAGTTTTCCCAGTCATGAGATAACAAGAAAGTCCCTTGTGTGGTGTAATGGCCACTTCCACGGCATGGACATTTCCAGGAGTAAAACCTCTGTGTTTCAAGAGTAATGCTGGAGCCAGGGAAGTTTGCACAATGCCAGGGAACCTCTCTGGATGGTGGAATTCAGGGATTCACTAATTCCAACATTATCCTGGCTTGCTCTTTTCCTGCTTTGGCTTTTCTCAGCCAGGTCCCACCACAGTGATGGATTCCCCAGCACCACAGTGATGGATTCACCCAGGGCAGCCCTGGGAGATTCCTGCTGGTCACTGTGGGTGTGTCCAGCCCTTTCTGGAGGGCCGGTAAGAGTGGAATTGATGGATATGATACATGGAATTGTGCCCTGCCATGCCAAGTATGATATCAAGATGCACAAAGCAATAAAATGGAGATGTAGAAAGATTTCCTCATTCTGGAGAGTTCTTGGGAACGTCAGTACAACTCCTGGAAGTGCCCAAGGGAAGGGTTGGAAAAAAGAAAACAACAGGAGCAAACAGGAGACAACTTTCTGCATCTATAACTCCATGGAATGACCATATTTTGGGCGTCATGCACATTCTTGACATATATCCCTATTGAAACTGCCACAAAAAAAAAAAAAAATCTGCAAACTAGAAGAGCTTTAGAGATGGACAGGAAGGGTAACCAAGGATTTAAAACAACTTTGGAATAACTTTCACACCTCAGCTTGGATGGTTGCATAGGAAACAGAAAGATTGTGGTGGACAAAGAGCTACAAAATCATGAGCGACAGAGGAGGAGTGAGTAGAGAGCAGTTATTCCCTATTTTCCCAAACACAAACCACTGCAATGAACATCTCAAATCAAAAGGCAAGAAGTTTAAAGCCAGCAAAGGGAAGATCCCTGAGAATGCACAATTACCCTTCATAACACAGGGGCTGAGCAGGTCATGGAGCCCAAAGGGACAAACAGGTTCCAAAAGCAGGGAAACCAGTTTATAAAAGAGAATGATTTTGTGTGAAACACAGCGATGTAGAGGAGTGTTCAGCAAAAGATCCTGGAGCCAGACTTTGTTGGAAGCTGGGAGACTCCTCAGCGAAAAGTCACTCCAGGGTCATCCTGTTTCTTCTGGGCATCACACGGTGACCACTGGCAGGAACAGGGGATGAGGAGGATGGATGGCTCAGGAGGTCCCTTCTTCCATTCTTATCACATCCTGAGGAGAGTTTGGTGACTGCTCCAGTGCAGGGATTCTCAGCTGGATGTTTCACAGAAGCACCATTTGCAGTAGCGGACAGTGGTGGGTTAGGGGTTCTCACAGAAAAGGGAAAATCTCATCATTATTCTGTTCAAAGAACTAAAAATATGATCAGCTTTTTGAAAAAAAAAAAAAACCTGGGGCACGTATTTGTCAACAATTTTTTAGCATTAAAAAATGCACTTTTTAAAATGCATGCTGGTGCCACCTCTGATTCAGCAGTGACATGAATGTATTCCATGGGATGGGGGGTCCCAGTAACTCCATGTTCTGATGAGCTGATCAGGAGTTACTGATCAAGCATCACTGCCACATGCTCTGAGGACAGGAGCAGCCCCTGACAGTTCTGCAGTCCCTTGGCTTTGCCCCTCATTCCTCCCTCTGTTAGAAGTTCCTCCTACCAGGCTGTTTGACCCTGGAGCAGTCAGGACTGCTCAGGAGAACACTTTGTCTTGCCTAAGCCCATTGTAACTTTAATGTTAAGAGTTTGTCACAAACAATTGAAAAAAAATGTGATTTATGAGGACACAGAACCCACCAAACCCAAATCCACTTGTAATAATAAAGGGTCAGAGTCTTACATGGGAATGTAGTGATCTGTGGCTCTTGGAGGCAACTAAACCTGTTGCAGAGAATTGTCTGTGAGGTTCTCAGCTGCCTGTTGGCCTGGGCTGGGTGAAGCTCCTCAGCTGTAGGGGTGACCCCGTGGCACACGAGCAGAGCTGTGCCCTGCACCTGCCCTGGCTCTGCCCAGACCTTCTCACAATCCCCTTCCCCCACTGAATGTCCCACCTGGGCCTCCCCAGCTGCAAAACCCACCATGATTTTTATGCTTGCAGGTGAGAACTGAGCTCTGTGGAGATTTGAGCTGATCAGAGCCTGGGCCAGAGGCAAGACAGACTGGTGAGAAGGGAGAAGGAAGATCTGCAGATGCTTAGATAAGCAGGGAGATGCTGCTGCACGCAAGGATTTGATGCTCAAAGTCCAGGCTGGACAGCCTTAGGAAACTGGCTTTGTCAGGACCAGGTTGGATGGGCTTGGAGCAACCTGGGATCGTGGGAGGTGTCCCTGCACATGGCAGGGGGTGAGATAAGATGAGCTTTAATGTCCCTTCCCACCCAAACCCTTCTGTGAGCCTATGATTCCACATGCCCATGGGGCTGATGTGAATTTTTCACCACTGTCTGCACTTCTGGGCCACAAAGACAGAATTTTTCTTTGCCTCGAAACAGGGAATCATCAGTGGCCAACCTCTGAAAGACAAGAGGGCCCAGGGGCAATGTGAAACCTGCCTGGCTGAGAGCTCTCAGCAGCTTGCAGGGAAACCCTTGGGCAGGCTCATCAGGGAACGGGGTCTTGAGCTCTGGCAGAAGAGGGGGAAAAGGCTGGGCCTGCCTGGGTGGGGCTGTCGGTGTTCCTCCATCGTCCTCTCCCTCTGTCCCAGCGGGTCAGCCGCCCCGGGAAGGGGAAAATCCCCGGTCCCCGAGGCAGGGAGCAGCGCCCGTGCCCGCCCCCGCCCGGCCCTGCTCGGCTGCTCCAGCGCTAAATTAAACCGGATTGTGCTTTTCCCACTGTAGTCATTTAGATAAAAGTAACATTTTGTTTGAGAGCAGCAGCAATGATACCCTGGGGTTTGGGATTAACATAATTAGTGCTTTCTCCATCTCCAAACGGCCCCCCCCGCCCTCGCTCCTGCTGCAATCAGAGCGTCGGCTTTCAGTGACGCTGCAGCCCAGAGTGCTCCCCAAAAAGGTACATGAGTCCTTCTGAGGGAGCCTGGAGTGTGCTTGGGCAGGAGCATCTCGGAATAAAAAGGAAAAGAGAGCCGTATCACCCTGCATTAGTGTCTGCAGCACATGAAAAGCCTGTCACTCCACCACCCAGGGAACTAATGAAGATCCCAATTATGCAGCAATAAAATATACATATGCACTACACAGGGCCTTATACATTTTTAATTTTTTTTTTTCCAGAGCCAAATTCAGAGAGAAAATTCTAATTAATGGTTTTGTCATTTTTAAATAAAAAAGGTATGTGGCTGCAGGAAACCCGGGCAGAGCATCCCCAGCAGAGCCGTGCAGGCACATTTTGGGTGTCCAGCCACCATCCCAGCACTGTCCCCATCCCTGCCCTGCCAGCAGCTCCCTGATTCCCTGAGTTCCTGGCAGGACAAAATCACCTTCTAGCAGTGATCCCAGTGATTCCCACGCTCCCCACAGCCCAGCCAGGCCATCCCCTCTTGAGCCTACTCACTCTGAGGGAGCCCTTTGCTGCTTCCATCCCCTTGGCATTGCATGGGAACGTTTTCCTTTTGAGCCTAGGGGTCTGGGGGATCCAGCCCATCTTGGAAGGTGACAGCAGGACAGCAGTGGGTGACAAGCCACCAGCTGCACCCTCCAGCTTGGGTTTGCTTCTCTTTCCTCATTCCCAAAGCTGGAGGAAGAGCAGTGGATAGCCCAGCCCAACTGCAACCCACCAGGGAAGACTCAGCAGAACCAGCAGCTCCCAACAGAAATCATGGAATCATGGGAGAGTTTGGGTTGGAAGGGACCATTAAAGGGCATCTGGCCCAAACCCCCTGCAGTGAGCAGGGACACCTTCAGGCTCTATTTTCTCCCTGGATCAGAGCCCTGCTGATACCAGGGACTGCAGAATGGTGTTCCTACTCCAACATCCTTGGGAAAGGGTGTTTGAAAGCAGCACAAGTGGAAACTTCTGGATTTCCTGCCCTGGGTGTGCCAGGAACACCAAGCCTGCACAGCAGAGCCCCACACCAATCCTCCCAGAAAAATCCCAGCCCAGCTGTGTCCCTGCTGCCCTGGTCCTGCTGGTCCCACCCTCTGATGGGATGTGGGGAAATGATGCCCATCCTCACACCATTCCCTGCCCTTGGGGACAGGGACAAGACCCCAGCCCTGTGACAGCATCCACAGCACAGCTGGGCTTTCAAACAGTTCAGCTGCATCTTCATGAACTTCCAGAATAAATCAGAATTGGTCTTTCCTGTGGTCCTTAGAACATTTAAGCCTGGCTGTTGTCCACAGGAACAATATCCCACACACACTGCCAGCTCTCCTGTCCTTCCACTGCTGCTCCCAACTGGGAAGGGATCAGAGCTACTCAACTAAAAGAACTTTAAGAGCTTTTTAACATTAGCTTAGCAATATATCTCTCTTAACTGCATCCAAAGGAATGATAGGCCTATTTGAGAGTCAGTTTCCCAAAAAGTGGATATAAAAGCATCCATCTGAAGCAGCAACTCAGCTCAGAAAGTTTCTGACAAAATGCTCAAGGCTTGGCAAGTTTTTAAGTGATTCAGAGCAATGTTTTAAAACGGAGCTGTCAGGAACCTGAAGCGTAAAGCAGTTCTGTCAACTCCTCCTGTAATAAAAACAAATGACCATTTGTTGCTTTCTGAACTCTAATATGCAGATGAGTGAATATATTATGCAAATGTCCAATGTCCTAAACTCCATCTTCATTTAAATTTTAAAGTCACCATAATATGGTGCATAAATATAAGGGTAAAAAAATAACTCCTGATGGTAGGGTGACGCTGAAAAGTTCCCAAGCATGCAAAAAGCCCAGAAATTGTTATTTTGACATTAATCAGTGAGGACGCTCTGAGCACAGCGGAGCTGTGACAGACACAGGATCATTATCACCAGACACGGCTGGAGCTCTCACCTACTGTGGAACTGTTGGTGGGCAGGGAGGGAGAGGGGAGAGGGATCCTTCATTTTTCCAGCTGCAGACCAAGGTCAAGGTGTAGAAGAAAAGTTTTCTGGGTCAAATTCACCCTTGTGCAGCTGAGATGAGGAGGAACCTCAGTCGTGGCCAAGGGGGTGCAGGTGATGCACAAATCTCTGGGGGATTCCCTCACGTGGGATTGAGGGACACACCTGGAACCTGGGCACTGTTCAGATGAGTTTCCTGCTCTGCTGAGTCCCTGCAGATGTGGGCCCCTCTCTGCTCTCCTCCTGCAGTGACCCAGGTACTTTAAAGCTGCTTGGGCCCTGAGGAGAATGGAACAGCTCACATAAAGCAGCCCAGGGTCTCTGCTTTAATGTTTTCCCTCTCCAAGTCACCAAGTTCATCTGGAAATCCCAGTGTACACCTGGCTGCCTTCCTAATTACTGTTATCTTAACTGCTAGGCCAGTTTTAAATTGCAAGCTGGACTGGAATAAAAAGCAAGGAAAGTTTAATTAATTGGTTAATTAATTATTTTTCCCTCTTTTAATAAGGAGATAATATTCACAGAGACAGAGAGGGACACAGATAGATCCTGTGGCTGGTTCACTGCAGTGCTGCTCCTCATTGCCAGGAGCTGCCCTGGGCTCCTGGCCCCTTGGAATCTGATGCTTTTCTCCAAGTTCCTTCTCCTTGATCCTCCTGCTGCCTGAAGGAACTGCTCCTACTCAGGAGCTATGAAAGTGCTCCTGAATTGGGTAAGGGGTGTCAGAGGGCCAGCACTGACAGAAAGCCTGGGAGAAAACAATCTCAGGGTAAAAATATAACCCACAGATAACCCCCCAATAATGGGTTTTTTTTTCTGACTGTTTTTCAAAATCTTGCGAGCACTCAGGGCTCCTGGTGAAAATGCTGAAGTACTGGACACAAGGCTGTCTAGGGGTTCTACTAACTCACCCCTTTGCAGAAATTAATGGTCCAGAGCAGCATTTTGGGTGAGGTGTTCCCCAAGAATTCCACCAGAAGGACCTCAGGGCCGTGGCATCAAGTGATGGTCAGTGACCCCTTGGGAGATTCTGCCCAGCTTGAAAACCCCAAAACCCCAGATTTTACCAAGGGATGAGGCTGTGGACTGCCCTGCAGCCATCCCAGCTATCCAAAGAGATATTTAGATGTCAAAATATTTGCAACACTGATGGCCAGAGGCTGAACCTGACAGATTTGGAAATAGAATTTTTGGGGGGTTTTATTTTCCATCCCAGGTGAATCCTCAGCTCCAACTTCTGTGAAAATGGGGTTTTTTTCACATGGAGATGGTACAATAAATAATTTTATCAACTTTTCCTGGTGACAGTGACTCTAAATTGCGAGATGATTAGGGGCAGGTGTTCCTGACTTGTGTTTGCTGGAAGGATGACCTGGGACAGAGGTGGACTGTGGGAGAGTATTTCAGCAGTACCAACAGAGCAGAAAAGTTCCTCTGCTTCTCAACTTGCTTTAAAATCCCAGCAAAGTGCCCAGCCAAACCCCACCTGGCAGAGCTGGTTTTTCCTGTGTGCCCCCGCAGTGTCCCCACAGCTGGAACCCACTGGTGCCACGTCACTGCTTGCCCTGGAGCCAGCTTGAACGCCCTCAACTGCTGCCTCTCAGCTCCTTACACCAGAACTGAGGAGCACAGAGCATCATTAGCTTTTTATCTGGAAACCCACCTGTCTCAGGAATTTACCTGTGCTTTTCCTCTGTTTCTCCGATGAGAAATTAATGTGTCTGTCAACAAGTGCTCTTCCATTAAACTTGCACTTGTTTATTTTAAAATAAAAGTAAGCTGCCGCACCAAGCATAAAAACATGCAGGGCTTTATGTGGGAATCTGAAAGAATATTATATTAACATGCACATTTCTTTGCTTCTTTTCTGAATCCCATGAGACTCTCTTCCAGCGAATTTCAGCTGGCAACTGCTTTCTTCTGCATTAATGTGAATCAAACCTTTTCAACTATAAAGGTTTCTTCTGGTAATATACAACCCTTGAGTGAAGTTTGCCTTAAAATAAACAGGAAAGCAGTTCCTTGGCCCACCTCACCCACAACCTGTAACTGCACACCCAGGCAGGGCCAGGGTAATGTGCCTGAGCACAGCATCCTGAGCTGATGGAGATCCCCAGTCCCAGAGGAGGGAGGGCACAGGGGAGGATCCCACCCACCCCAGCACATCTTTGCATCCCACCCTGGGCTGAACTGGCTGTGGGACAAGTCCCAGGCTCCCAGCACAATCCACCTGTCCATGGTGCTGCCTTGGAATTGGACAGGGATCATCCATCCCTGTGGGGCCTTGCTGGGCAGCTCCACACAGGGGGCTCCAGACTCTGCTTTCAGTCCAGTGCCCGTGGGGCTGGCTGGGGACATCCCACCCGGGGGTGCAAACCCTGCCCATGAAATGCCCCTCTGATGGTCCTGCTGGGGCCTGCAGGACAAACCCCAGCAGCTCCTCCAGCGCTCTGGCACACAGGATGGCTGGAAAGGCTGCCCAGGCCCTGCTTTCAGCATTTTCATTTTATTTTTTTCTCCACAGAGTAAAATATCAACTTTATACTGATCCTCTACCCTGTCCCCTGTCCAGACCACAGCCTCCAAAGGCTCCTCCTGCAAATCCAGTGGAAGCAGCGGCTGGCAGGGCCTGGATGGGTCTCCTTGGAGCAGCAAACAGCGGCTTGTCAGGGAAAAGCTGTGCTGGGGCTCAGCCCACGAGGCTGCTGCAATTAAAACTCCTCAGTGGAATTGTGGCTGACCCTCCCCTTTATCCACACCGGGATGTCAAATGTCAAACTGTCTCCCCAGAGCGGGCCTGACGAGGCGGCGGCAGCGGGAGCCGCGCTCTGTGGGGACAGCTGGCATTCAGCATAATTGTTTATGAGGCACAACTTGCCAGCAGCAGCAGCAGCAGGCCAAATTGGAGAGAACTAATGGCTAAATATTGGGGAATTATCTGGCTGGAGCAGCACGGCCCAGCCTGGTTAATTAGGAGCTTGCAATGAATATACAATTGCTGTTAATTTTAACCCACCGTGCCTTTCCCGAGGCGAAATAGGGGGAGTATCAGTATTATGTGATTTGGTAAAGGGTGGAAGGGAATGTTTAATAATGGTGGATTTGCTTCTTTATTTTAAGTGCTTCCCCCTTCATGTAGCAGACACACCTCCACTGCAGCGAGTCAGCCGTGCTGAGGGCAGCACACACCCCCAGGATTTGCCCTTGGTGCCTTTCCAGGGCAGAATTCCTCCCATGGAGAGCATTCCAGAGCCTGCCCATTGCAGACTGCATCGCTGCCCCCAGCCCAGTGTCCCCAGTCCCTATAGAGCAGCCCAGTTCTCTCCAGAGAGCAAGGCCAGAGCTGGGATGGGATGAGGATGAGGATGAGGATGAGGATGAGGATGAGGATGATGTGGGTCCCAGGGACTGCTGCCAGTGCTCTGGGAGGGCAGAACAGGCACGGGACATCTCCTGGGGCCTGGGACAAGGGGGCTGCACTGGACATGGGGGCAGGGGAGTCCAGGAGCACTGAGGGGGCTGGGATCCATCAGAGCAGGTGTTCTGGGGCAGGACAGGGTGTGGTGAAAGGGGACAAGCCAGGGATGGAGGATGGGGTTCCACTGGGGACACCCCCTGCCCCCGGACAATCCAGTTCAGGATCTGGCACATGGGTACCAGGGGCTGTCACCACCTTGCACAGGGAGTGGCACTTTTGTGTGGTGTCACAGGTAAGCAGAGCTGATTCCTTGGTGCCCAGGGGTTCACGTCCCTGCTGCTCCTCTGCTCATGGAGCTGGGTGCCATGGTGCAGGGAGGCCTTGTGCTGGCTGCTCCACCACAGAATGCTCTCCTCTCAACACTGAAACAGTTTTGGATTTTATCTTCCTCAGTTTAGACCTCAATGAAACATCTGGGGAGGCTGAGTTGGCTCCTGAAGGAGTCTGCTTTATCCCAAATCCATGGTTTTCTTCAAACAAGTGCTGCAATATAGAGGAACTCAAGGGATGTGATGAAAAATACACCAAAACCATCCTGTTTGTGTCAGGGAGGGGAAGCTGTGACACTGCAGGTGGTCTTGGGTCACTCCAGCAGTCACACAAACACTGGCTAAAGGATGATGAGGAGCCCACCAAGCCTCAGCAACTCCTTCTGAGGCCTCTTGGACTTGTGTGTGACGTGTTCAGCCTCACCATCACATTTGTGTGGCATCTTGGGTAATTTGTGTCAGGTTGCTTTGAGTGAGATGGCCCAGCTGGTTCAGGGTGAGGACAATTCCATGGATGTTGTGTTCTGCACTAAACCACAAATGGACCCAGTTCCCCAGGAGCAGGTGAGTGCAGTGAGAGTAAAACCATCTCCAGATATTCTAAATAAGAATCCACCACCACCTGCAAGTCCATTCCCTCAACAGGCCAGGTGAAATCAGTCTGGATTTTGGACCTCCATTCAAGCTTTCAGCAAGGTCTGGGGCACATTTTGGTGAGACAAACCTGCACTTAGCATTCTCTCTATATCAGCACTGATTTGGGCAATCAGGTTTATACCTTTGCCACTGCTCCCAGTCCAGGGTGTGACATCTTGAATTTCAATGTTCCCAAATGCACCCAGTGTTCCTGAACTGCAGCTTTGATGTCTCTGAACCTGCCTGGGGCACAGTGACTCCAGTATCAGAGAGGGGTGTGCACCAGGGCACTGCCACTGAGGGTAACACTGGCTGCTCGCTCTGTTCACTCAGCCATGGGACATCCAAATGCTCAGGAGAATTCTCCAAGTCACTCAGCAAATCCATCCTTCAGTGAACCTCCCTCTAGAGAAGTTTGCCTTAAAATAAACACCAAAGCACGCTTCACTTTTCTGAGAACTGTCTTTACATAATCCAGGGGAGCTGACCTGAAATTTTGTGGAAGAAGGGTTTTTTCTCCAACAGTAACTATTCTTACTTCATTTAAACTTAAATTTATTTCATATTTCAAAATCTGAATGCTCCTGCCTGTAGAACATTTATACAGACAACAGGAAATTGAGTGTTGCAATGAACTGCACTTTCCTTATTATTTGTGGCAAAATATTTTTAGTGCATTTACTGGAAATTTCAAAACATGTCTGGTAGGACATCACTTGGCTCCTGGATCTGCTCAAGTGAAATAAAGTACTCTGGGTTTATTAATAGCTGTGAAAATTCTTACCAGGTGTTAATAAGTAGGAGAAAAATATTTTCTCTCTTTTTTTCCCCCTCTAAAGAAATAAATTACTATGTCAGGATGTAGAGGAATTTAGGAACTAAAAATGCAGAAAGGTCTGGGTGGGGTTTATGAAAACACCTGAGTGTGAAATAAACCTTTGCTCCCCCTTGAAGAGCTGGTGCAGTGGTACAGCCACATTTTATACAATTTGTACAATGTTATCTTTCTTCTCAAATATTTAAAATCCCGTGACGCTGTTTGGAAAGCTCACTCAGGGATGTGTCATTTTAGCTTTTCATCAAGCTGCCATGCATGGATTTGTTAGCACATATTTTAAACCAGGCAAGCTATTCCTTGTTCACCTGGCATCACTTAGAGAGGGAGAATTCTTTCCTCACTCAGAGCAGCCTCAGAGGCACCACAGCTCAGGACCCATCCTCTCCTGCTGTTCCACGGAGCTGGAGCACTGGACACTGGTAAATCACCAGCAACCACCAGCTGAGGGAAGAAAATGGTGCAGGAAATGGGGTGAGACCTGCAGGACACAGCTCAGAGCAGCTGAGGAAGCTGCTGCTGCGGGAGTGGCCCAGGCCCCTCGGGCTGTTTGCTCAGTGACAGAAAGGGAGGATCTGGCTCAGACAGGGGAGGGGGGTCTGGATGCCCCTGGTGAAGACAGGTCAAGGTGAGAGATCACCTGGATGATGGAACTCCCCACAAAGAGAAATCAATGCAGAACATACACATGAAATGGGAAGATGCCATAAAATGAAATCAGGGCGTGCTGGGGTAATGGAGTATCTGAGCAGGCCCAGAGTGCTCAGAGAATCCCAGACTGGTTTGGGTGGGAAGGGACCTTAAAGCCCATCCAGTGCCCCCCCTGCCATGGGCAGGGACACCTCCCACTGTCCCAGGCTGCTCCCAGCCCTGTCCTGCCTGGCCTTCGGCACTGCCAGGGATCCAGGGGCAGCCACAGCTGCTCTGGGCACCCTGTGCCAGGGCCTGCCCACCTCACAGGGAACAATTCCTAATTCCCAAAATCCCATCCATCCCTGCCCTCTGGCAGTGGGAGCCATTCCCTGTGTCCTGTCCCTCCATCCTTGTCCCCAGTCCCTCTCCAGCTCTCCTGGAGCCCCTTCAGGCCCTGCAAGGGGCTCTGAGCTCTCTCTGGAGCCTTTTCCTCTCCAGGTGAGCACCCCCAGCTCTCCCAGCCTGGCTCCAGAGCAGAGGGGCTCCAGCCCTTGGAGCAGCTCCGTGGCCTCCTCTGGACTTGCACCAGATGTGTCTTTGAATTCATTATGTCAGCCCAGGTATTTCTGACCCTAAAGGTGTGTTCCAGGTTCAGTTGGGCTGACAGGATCTCTGGCTGTGAATCCCACAGCTGGTTTTGAAAAATGCAGCCCAAGAGCCCTCTCAGACCCTCCTCAGCCCTGTGCCCAGCTGAACATCCTTCCTCCAAAAATCAGTGCCTTACCCAACACCCTCAGCCCTAAACCCCTTGCTGCAGAGCAGAATGAGCCTCGCTGAAGCTGTTTGGGAATGCTCAGGGAGTCCTGCTTCCTGTCTGTCTGGGTTTGAAATCCAGGAGTCTCCCTTGCAACAGAAAATGTAAACCCCCTCCCTCCAAATTATTATCACTTTGAAATTATGAGGCTCTCAGGCAAAGGTATGGGAGCAGGAATAACAGTTCTTCACCAGGAAAATTTAAATTAAAAGGCAGTAATACAAACAAAACAACCCACTGCCAGAGCCAGAATAGCCCTGTCCCCCTGTGTGTCAGGGTGGTCAAGGGCAGGGAACAGCACAGGTGAAGCAGAGGCACCATTCAGACAGTATTTAATGCCCTCAGCACCATGGGGATGAGCTGCAGGTCCCATTCCCTGTCAGGTCCCTGCCTCAGCTGTGCCAGCAGGGTCTGGGCTGTGATTCCCCCTCATTCCCTACAGCCCTGTCCTGGCTCACACAACTGTGATTACAGCCTCACACTTCCAGGGGTGCAGTTAACAGCCTGATTAGCAAGATACCATTCCATTTTATAATTAGATTAATGAGAGCATTCATTCAGAAGTTGTTATCTCACTTAATAATGACCTCACTGATTATTTTATCTCCTTTAACTAAGTGAGTGATTTTGATTAAAATAAATATAGCTCACAGCACCTGGAAATTCATTCTTCTCTTTAGATGGAATCTGATGGAAAGAGATTCCCTTTTAAGAATTTCTTGAGAGTGATTAAATATTTTGGTCCTCCTGAGGCTGAATTTTCATGTTTTTAAAGATGACATTTTTGAAATATTTGATGATAAAATATTTATTAAGCCCTGTATTTATATTTTCAATACATCTGTTTCTGCTTTGACTGTTTGAACATCATTTCAGCAGAAATATATATTTGCATGCTGAGCTGATTTAAAAAAACACCCGCAAGTGCTTATACACACACACATACATTTGCACACACACAGGCCTCACACACTGAGCTGCACTCTTCCTTTCATCCTGTCCCTCCCAGAATGATTTCTGATTTAGGGAAAACACTGCCAGCAGTCATTGAGCCAATTGAGTTTATCAGATCCCTGCTGCTCATGATGTTATTTTGTGTATTAATCTATTTTCCAAGAGTGGTAAGAATTAGACAGCACAGCTGCTGAGAACTCAGATGGGAAAGAGGCAAACGGGAGGGCAAAGAGCATTTGGGGTTTGCAGGACAGGCCAGCCACAGCTGATTCGTGGGGGGCAACAATTAATCACGAAATCTGGGCTGCTTCGGGCATCTTCATCCATGCCAGCAGCAGAGGAAAGGTGGCCATGGGGTGACAGCCCCTGGTTTGGGGGTTCACAGAATTCCAGACTGGTTTGGGTGGGAGGGACCTTCAGTGTCATCCCACCCCTCAGAGCCCACTCTGCTCCTGCCCTGTGGCATCCTTAGAGCTCATCTCACACCCAGCTACTTCTGATACAGCAAGAGCAGCTCTAAATAATGCTGTGCTGCTCCTCAGTGAGCACCCCAGGAGTTCCACGTGGCCACAGCTCTTGGAGAAACTCAGGGCACACCAAAGCTCTGGAGGGGCCAAATGCAGAAGGGGCCGAGGGGCTGGGAGCATCTCTGTGCTCCTGCACACCTGGGAGTGTCTGCACAGCTCAGGGCCAGCTGAGGCTGATGGTTTGGGTTCTCCAAGGTGGCTCATGGTGAGGGATGAATGGAGGGACCCAGCCCAGCTGGGGACATCGTTGTGCCATGGTTAAGTGTGACCATCCCAGTGCTGACACAAATAATCATTATCAATCTCCCAATTTCCTGCAGCAAAAGCTCAAGAGGCAGGGATGAATTACACCTCTGCTTCCAGGGGCTTGGAATGGTTCCAGTGGGGCAGGACTTGGTCTCTTAGATGCTGGCTGGAATAGGCAGATAGAAGGGAATGCTGAGATTTCCACTGGTTTAGCTCATGCTTCTTATTTCACAGGTTTTAATGTGTTCATTCTAATTTCTTGCCCTGCTGAAGCCTGTAAAGGTTGCACGTCAGAAATGAGCGCAGGAGAATGTCAGTCTCACCCAGATTCTGGAGATGGAGATGGTGTTTGCTGACCTGTCTGCGAGCAAAAGACAGGACAAGTCTCATCCTGCATCTGCACGTATGGAAGAAAAAGCCTTTTACCTTTAGAACAAGTCTGAGCTGCAGCCTGAATTCTGGGGGAAAAAATGACTGAAGGGGACCTGGCAACCTTTGGTATTTTAGTTCTCATTTTACAGTATCCATAGGCAATTAACATCCTGCAACCTCCTTTAGAAGCTCTTTAGAAACACTCGTGTTCCTTTTGGGAAGCTGACAGGCTCTGCCTCACTTCAAAATGTTCAGAATTGCTGTTACCCAGTCAGGAGAAAATATTAAAAAAACAAACCAAAACCTGTTTCTGAGGCATGATCTAGCTCCAGGGGTATTCCTGTAGTTCTATTCCTGAAAACCCCAATAAAAAATAGGGATTTATCCTGTAGGGTGGCATTCACACAACTCCTTGGCCATTCAAAGGTGCAAAGGGAAATAAATCTGCTGAAATAAATTTGTTGAATTTTTTTGGTGGTGCTTTGGTTTTGCTTTTTCTGCTGCCTCTATTTCAATTCTATATTAAAAAGTCAAGTCCTGTGTAACCACAAATATCCTCTGGGCCATTTGGAAGCAGCTCAATAGGTGAGACAGCCAGGGAATGGAAGGGGACTGCTCACGAAGAGAGAGCAATGCTGAAAATGTTGTTCTGTGTGTACAAATAAATTCAGCTGGGCACTAAACCTTCAGGTGGAACAAGAGGAAACGTTATTTTTGTAAAAAGAAAAAAAAATATCAGCTGTTCTTTCCCCCCAGCCAGTCTCTCTGTCACTAAATATTTCTTTTTATGTGGGTCAAAGTGGCCAATGCTGTTTCTTTCAGGCTTTGAAAATTTCACAGCTCTGAGAATTTATGGACAATATTCTGCAAAGTTCTTGTGAAAAGGGTGTAGGGAAAAGCCCTGTGAATCCCAGAGTTGGTAAGTGAAGGAGAAAAGCCCTACAAGAAAATAAAAACTGGAAGTGAGCATTAAACACTTCACATTGGTTTGGTTGAAAATTAAAATAATGTGGACACGCTGCAGAAAATTCTCTGTGGATAATTTATTGTCTTTTTTCTCAATCTAGATTGTTCTTCAGGATTAAAAGGTGGAGAAACATTCAGCTATTCATGGCAGCGGGGTCAGGCTCTTTGCAGGTGCGAGGCCAGGTGGCTCCTCTGTGTCTCCCCAAATTCCAAATTGCAGTATCAAGGACCCCAGGACCTCCCTGATGACAGAAACCACTGCCTTTAAAGGAGACTGAAGCAAAGTTCAGAATGAGACACAGCCCTGCTGTCACTTCTTCGTTCTAATTCTCCCACTAAAGGCACAGAGCTGAGCCCCTGTGACCCTGGGGGAAGGACCTGAGGGCCCTGTTTCAAATCAAAGTCCAACCTGGATGAAGCTGCTTCACTCAAAACCATTGCAGGCTCTCCTGTGAAATGCTAAGGAAAAAATACCATATCTGTAATGATTTATCCTGAAGAAATACACCAAAAATAAAGTGGAAAATAGAAGATGGACTTCATATACTGAAATCCCTTCAAATAATAAAGAAATCATTGCACTCTGCTCCTTCTCAGTTATAGAATCCCAGAATGGCTTGGGCTGGAAAGGACATTAAAGCCCATCTCATTTCATCCCCTGCCATGGCAGGGACACCTCCCCCTGTCCCAGGCTGCTCCAAGCCCCATCCAGCCTGGCCTTGGGCACTGCCAGGGATCCAGGGGCAGCCACAGCTGCTCTGGGCACCCTGTGCCAGGGCCTGCCAACCCTCACAGGGAACAATTCCTAATTCCCAAAATCCCATCCAGCCCTCCCCTCTGGCAGTGGGAGCCATTCCCTGTGTCCTGTTCCTCCATCCTTGTCCCCAGTCCCTCTCCAGCTCTCCTGGAGCCCCTTCAGGCTTTGGAAAATGAAAGGTGTGGAAATGGGTAGGACAATGTCCCTGAGCTGTGTGAGAAAGCAGTGGAGCCACCTTCACCTCTGGATCCACATCACAGGAACCTGGGCTGGGCCTCTCTGGGCCTGGGGGCTGGGACCTCTTTTGGTGAAGTCCAACAATCTCCTGCTCTCCACAGGTCAGAGATCCCCACTCCCAGGGAAGGAGCAGATATGCAATCCAAGCACAAAGTGCCACACACAGAAACAACAAATCTGGGAAAGCTCCACAGCCCTGGGCCAGGTTTGGTGAGGGTGGTTGTGGCTCCTGATTTAGGATTTCTTGGTTTGCCTCACACCAGGAGAGGAGTCCTCTCCAACACTCCCTGCTCTGCAGGTTTCTCAAAATTTCTGCTTATGGGTGATCACAAATCCCTTTGTTTCTGGAGTGCCACCTTTTCCTCCAGCTCTGCCCTCCTGCCCAGATCACTCAGAGCTACTGGAGTCTGACATCCAGCAGAAAATTCCTGTCCACCCTGATTTCCTGTGGCAGCTTTCACTTAATTAGGCCCTCATTAGAGTGTCTTTGTCCAGAGAGCCCTCAGTGCCAGGCATATCTACCGAGCCACAGCAAATGCATTTTTAACATTTGGGTAAATATTTCTATATATAAGGAAAAGTGCTGGGGAGGGAAATGACTTTTGAAGCTGAATTGAAGGGCACTGAGTGGGCAGAGGAGAGAGTTCAGGAGATTTCAACAGCAGCCTCTCCAGAAAGAGAAACTTTCCTCTGAGAGCATCACCTGCAGCCAGACTGAAATGTCCCAGGATGCCCAGGAAGGACGGGAGAGAGAGAAGCTTTCATGTGGCAAATGGAAAGGCTTCAAGGGAGACTCAGGCCCTGCTGATACTGACCCTCACCTTGAAGTTTCTGCCCCATTCCTCTCCTCATTGGCACAAGTATTTCTGATAAAATCAGATCAAAGGCTTTTGTCTTCAGTGGCTGCTCTGCTGCTCAGTTTTATTCTGACTTGCTGGAACTGGCAAGGAAATGGCCCCAAAATCCAATGTTCCTCTTTTCTCTGCCTTTGAGTTCAAAAGGGCATTTTGGCAGCCCAGGGCAAACAGTGCAAGTAGGATTCAAGGGACACAGATGGATGGGATGGGGTGGAGGTATTTAAAAGTGAATTAGAACCAGAGTTACTTTCAGTGTAGCAGAGCTACAAAGGGAAATTCAAGTAAGGAGAAGCCAGGAATGTGTGGAATGTGCGATGTCAGGCACGATGGCATTTCACACTCGGGACATTTGATGATGCAGTTTCAGGAGAGAGGATGGGGTTGGCTCTGGAGAGAGGGAGTGGGGCGGGGGCAGAGAGAGGGGCCTCTCCGAGCTGTTTCCAGCCTGCTCTGCACAGATGGGGACACAGGGGCAGCAGCAGCTGGAACCCCCTGAGATGGGAGGTGACTCCTCCCAGCAGGGCAGCACCAGCTCGGTTTTTGGGTCATCCAGTGCTAAGGTGGATCATTCCAGCAGTTCCCTTTCCTCAGAGCACTGGTGATACAAAGATAAGCCTGGTTCAGATGTCGAGTGAGATAAAGACAGGACTCATGCACCAGTTCATCAGTGATGAAGCCCTTTTGCCTCTGCAGCCCTCGGAACAGAACCAGAACGAGGGCTCTGCATTTGTCTCGCTGCATTTCAGAGCTCCCTTTAGGAGGAGAGACAGAGGTCAGCTCAATGTAAAGAGCAGATTAAAAACTTCCAGCTCAGCATCAGCATCTGTCTTTAAGAATAAGGAGAAACCGTCAGGTTTCTAAAGCAGTCAGACCTAAATAATGAATGTGAGTAAAGAATGGGTCATCAAAAATGCTTCAGGTTCTGCATCTGAAATACCCCCATGTCCTTGTGCTGTGAAGGATGTTCTGCTTGGCCTGCCTATGCTCTGCAAAAGATGCAGCTTTCTCTGGAAATGTGTAGAATTCTACAATAATCTCTGTGTTTCTGCCAAGCTGTGGCTCAGTGTCTCCTGGAGTCACTCAGATGCATTTTCACCATGGGCCAACAGCTCTGCCCTTGCTCCTTGCACTATTCCTGCCCTTCTTCACAGTCCCTGCTGTGAAAGTGCTGCCAATTTTCTGGGCTTTCATTTCATTTGTGCTGCTGGACAGAGCTCTGAGCTGCTCTCCCAGATTTTTCTGCTGGTGGAGACCACAGAGAGTTGAACCTGAGCCGCACAGGATCATTAAGGTTGGAGAAGACTTTCAGGATGATCGAGTGCAACCATCAGCACCACCAAGTTCACCACTAACCACTTCCTCAAGTGCCACATCTCCACGTTCTTTGACCACTTGCAGGGGTGGTGACTCCTCCACTGCTGTGGCAGCCTGTGCTAACTTTTTCCATGAAGAAATTTTCCCTAAAATCCAATCTAAACCTCCACTGGCATAACCTGAGGCCATTTACTCTCCTCATGTCAAGACATGAAAATGTGTCAGTGATTCTGCACAGAGAGGGAACACAGAATTCCTGTCAAAATGCTGTGGCAAACAACCAAGAGCTTCCCAGTTCCAGCCAGAAGGTCACTGTGTCCTCCCAGACCCACCTCATCCACTTCTCTCCTCTGGCCAGGTCTGTGTGAAACTCAATTTTTTTATTTCTGCAGGACAAAGGCTCTGATCAGCCTCCCACACAAGCAGCTGGTGTGCTTGGTGATCCTTGGGGAGGCTTTCCCAGCACCCAATCCAAACATCCCTGAGGGAAACCCAGCCCCATTTCTCACCCTGCCTGCCCCAGAGGCTGCACAAGACCTCTCTGAAGATGCTCTCAGCACCAACTTTTCTACTGTATCTTAAACAACCCACAGCTCTCTTGGCTTGCACTCACCTCCAGCACTCACTGCCAACTGTCCCGTGTTTCTCCTGAAGTGCAGAGCCCAAGTCTGGATGGATCCAGCTCTAGCAAGAACCTCAGGGTTGTTGGTACACATCCAGCAGCTGATCTATTCTATTCTATTCTATTCTATTCTATTCTATTCTATTCTATTCTATTCTATTCTATTCTATTCCATTCTATTCCATTCCGTTCCATTCCATTCCATTCCATTCCATGGCAGGAGCTCAGGTGCTGAGCTGGGATCCCCTTTCTGATAAGGCCCAAGCCCAACACCTCAGCAGTTACCCAGAGTCAGGGCCATGGCAAGGCCAGAATTCCTCATCCATTTAAAATGACACATCTCCTTTAGAATTTCTGTACAGCTGCTTTCATTGACCAAAACTCCTGCCTCAAAAATTCAGCAAGTTTTGTCTCGGGCCCTGCTTTTCATGTTTGATCAGTGCAGGGTAACCTGGAGCCTTGTCCATGAGGATAAGCAAGCAAGGAAAGAGCAGGGAAGGCAGCAAAAAATCACAGAATCGTGGAATCATTCAGGCTGGAAAAGGTCTCAAAGATCCAACCATTCCCCCAGCACTGCCAAGAGGCCCTGCTTTTCATGTTTGATTGGTGCAGGGTAACTGGAGCCTTGTCCATGAGGATAAAGAGCAGGGAAGGCAGCCAAAAAAATCACAGAATAGTGGAATCATTCAGGCTGGAAAAGGTCTCAAAGATCCAACCATTCCCCCATCACTGCCAAGGCCACCACATGTCCCCAGGTGCCACATCCACCTCTTTTTAATCCCTCCAGGGATGGTGACTCCACCCTTCCCTGGGCAGCCTGACCATCATTTCCATGAAAAAAATATTTCCTAATATCCCACATAAACCTGTCCTGGTCTCGACATGAGGCTGAGAGATGCCACAGCCCTGGGCGAGGATGCAGCCAGCAGCTGTGGACCAGCTTCTGATCCCAAACTCCTCCCTTTCCCCACAAATTCCTGCTGCTCCCAGATCTGAGTGTGGGGGTAAGGACGGGTCCCTGAGGGGTGGGGACTCAGGATGCTCCTGGCACTGCCCTTGCACTGCTTCTCCTCCTGACACTTTTCTGGGCCCAAACACTGATAAGAGAATGGAAATCAGGTCCCTTGGAGGAGCAGGGTCAGTCCTTTGATGCAGAACCCACTAAATACAGAGAGGGTTTAGAGCAAATCACTTCCACTCAAATCAGCCACAAACACTTGAGAGGTTTGAGGAGGAGTCTCACCCCCTGAGGGCAGCATCAGCCAACACAGTTGTGAGCAGAGGACCTGACATCCCTTCACTTTCTGCCGCTGAGCAATTGAGGAGCAGAATCTTTGTTGTGCTTCCATGGGACTCACCCAGCAAATGGCAAATGTGCCACAGCCACAGAATCCCGCTGCTCACAGGGGCTCTGCTGCTCCCCGGCGTCTGGCGGGGCCACATCACTTTGCACCCACTTTGCTGGGAAGAAATTTGCCTGGATGGAATGAGGGGCTGCAAGTCTGCCCATCACAGTGGGGCACCTCACTAGGCACAACTCAGCCCACAGGAAAAAGCAGTTTTTCCCCTTTGCATGAGTGCTCGTGACCAGGCTGCTATTTAATTCAATCACTGGGTACACTGTCCAAATTAACTTCCAGGATCAAACTGCAAATATTGAAAATAACCATCATTCTGCTTCCCAGAGCAGCCCATGGTTAACAAAGGACCCAACCTTCAGCTGGATGAGGGGATCTCATCTGAAGTCAGTCGAGATGTGCTGATTTATACCAGGGGACTTCAGCAGCTCATTAATTTTGCAAATCAAGCATTTGGACATTGGGAAATGCCTTTAGGAAATGTAACCAGGTTTCTGGTGCACCTTAATTGCCTATGTTCATTATGTTGATTGGTGAACAGAGATGCCACTGGAGTAAAGGCTGAGGCTTACATAGTTAAACAAATGAGTTCTTCTGAAGTCTCTTTTATATGGAAAATTGATCAGGATAATTACACCACTGGTATAATTTTACCAGTACAGCTCCCACTCACATCCCTGCCTACAGAAGCTTTTTAGTGTCCCTGCTTTTCCAGAAATGCAGCGGGAGATAAAACAGAAACTGTGCTGCAAACAAGTGCTCATGTGAGCAGTGGAACCTGTGGGAGGATAATTGCCCTGCTAGAATCAAGATGCTGATTTCCCTCTGCAAGCAGGCCAAAGCCATGTGCCTACATCCACATGTGTCCCTGAATCCCTGGGAATTTGCAGCAGCAGTGCTAAGGTTCCTTCTGACTGAGAGCACCCTTGGAGGGAGAAGCAGCCCTCAGCCACTGCTGGTGTGACTGGGGGGCTGCTTTGGAGCCCAGCTCCAACTCCAGGGACCAGTCTGTGCTCTTCTAATGGACATCACTGCTTGGGAAGTGTCCCAGCTGCACCACCAAGTCAGAAGGAACCTCAGCACTGCTGCTGCAAATTCCCAGGAATTCAGGGATGCATGTGGATGTAGGCACATGGCTTTAGCCTGCTTGCAGAAGGAAATCAGCATCTTAATTCCAGCAGGGCAATTTGTCCTTTCTAATGGACATCACTGCTTGGGAAGTGTCTCAGCTGCCTTTGGAGGTCAGGAGCCTTTAGATAAACAGACTGAACTTGTTTGAGAGAAGTGTGCACTGAAACTTCAGCTGAGGATACACACCAGGTAAAAGTGATCTCCGTGGAGCAGCAGGGCTGGAGCTTTTCTGCAGCTGAGAGCACTGGCAGGCAGCTCAACAGGGTTCTAAAGAGTCACATCCTGTCACAAACAATGCCCAAATATTGGACAAACTGAGGGAAATAAAAGTGTTCTCCATTACCCCCACCCAGCCCTGCACTGTGGGACTGTGTGAAAAGGAGAAGCTGAAAATCCCAGCAAGGGCAGCCTGGGTTTAAGTCTTTCTGAGCATCACAGAATTCTGCTCCAAGGGCTCACCCAAAATCAAATCTGGCTCATATTAGCCCAGAATCCTACCATCTAACACTGGCATGCACTTTTCATAGCAAGTCAGATTTTGAGGATTCAGGATTTCCTGTGTGAAATACAGGATCTCATCCTTCACTCCTGGGTGAGGGGCAGAGAACAAGGGGTCTCTAGAGAACAAGAGTATGAGAGAATTGTGAGGTGCCTAAGTCCCTGAGGCTGAAAGGAGCTCTGCAGATCACCCAGCCCTGCTAGAGCAGGAAGGGAGCCTCTCCCCTCCTGCCTGGGCTGTCCCTGATTCCTGGCAGGGGCCAAAGCCGTGGAGCTGGAACAAAAGCACCTCGGGCTCTTTTCTTGCTGCCCAGTGAGTGTCTTGTGCAGTCCACAGTGGCCTGTCCTCATCAGGGCACCTTCCAGGCACAGAAAACTCTGTTTCTCTCTTCTCTTGGGTCCAGGGTCTCCTGGTCATCTCTTGGCGGAGATGGGAAAGGTCTGAGCCTCTGGATCAGACCCAGAGAGTTGAACTCAAGTTTAGGGCAGGACTAGGACTAGATCCCATTCAGGCCGGGGAGCAGAGAGAGGAAGAGCCCTGTAAGGCCAGGACTTGGGAAGGGTCAGCCCATAAAGCACAGAAGGTCCAGGTCCCTCCAAGAGAAGATGACTCTAAATGGAGCATTAAGAAATGTCAGGGGAACCTGTGGGTTTGATTTAAACATCTCAAGAGATATTTAGGCACCAAAACCCATTTGTGGGTGCTGAAGCAGCCATAACAAACCTGAAACAGGAGATTGTCCCCATTGCTGAGCCTTTGCACAAAGAGCAATAAATATTGCAAATGAAGATGTATTGGGAGAGGCACATTTATACAGATCTTCTGTCTCCCAGGCTAAAATGGAAAATCTGGTGCTGTGTGGCATTGTGAAGTCTCCACTCGTGGCAGTGACACCACAGCAGGGCTCTGCCTGGCTGGAACACTGGGGTTCTCCAGCCAGAGCATCAACAGAGCAAGACAAGCTCCCTGCTGCCACTTCCACATCCTCTGGTGCTTCCCTTCAGAGCCTCACTTCCCTTTTAGCATAATGTGTGGATGAATTTCCTGATTTTTAATGCATTGTGGAGAAAAAGGATGTGGAGCCATTCTTATCTAATAAATTCCCAGAGACTTTACCCCCAGCTCCGATCCACAGCAGCAATTTTTCAAACCCAGTCTGGAGCAGACCTTGGCTGGGAGAGCTGCAGCCCAAGTGAATTAAAGTAGCAAAGTTATCAAAAAGTGAGAACTGAGTCTCATAATGGGAACTGTCAGCACATTTAGGCATGGCTGCCTGCAGTTATTGTTGCTTTCTACCTCCAGCCTGCTCACCTGGATTACATTTATTGCTGGCCCACTTGCCTGGCTTTGTTTAGTGAATTTTCTTGAGCTGTCTGCCACTTATCAGCACTATAGGATTTTTTCCTCAATGCAATCTATTTCTCAAACATTCTGCTGCATCTTGCTGCCTGATACACCAAGCATTTAAAGAGCAGATTGAATTATTTGTAAGGCAACTTCCTTATTGCACAGAATCCCGTTTCCCACTACACCTTTAATATTTCTTTCTTTCTGGTTTGTTCCAAAGCCTGACCCTTTCTGAGCAGGACTCAAGCTCCAGCTGCTGCACTGTTTGCCCCCTCCTTATAGGTGAATTTGATGTTCATGTGCACTTAAAGTCCTCAGGGGTCTTTTTATTCCATACATCAGCTCTTCTGGAGTTGTGGCCACTCCCAGGTCTCTGGAATACTCATTCCAAGGCCATCAAGCTGATCTCAGTTCCTCAAACCTTCTTTTGGAAGGTGTCCTGGATGAGTTTGAAGGACCTGGATGATCTTTAAGGTCACTCCCAATTCAAGGCATGAATCTTTCTGGAATTCTGGGAGATATTTCAGTAGGACTGTACAAATCTGGAGCATGTGAAGATTTCAGCCCTGGTGTTTCACACTGGGGGTGGCTCTTGGGGCACCTTGAGCTGTGGATTCAGCCTCTCCCAGCCTGAGAGAGGGACTGACCCTCCAGGCTAGCAAACAGCACTTCTCTGGGACATCACTCCAGCCCTGGAGCTTACACACATCCACCAGCCCCCTCCTCTGCCTTAGGGACACACCATCCGTGCATCCTGCAGGGAAAATAGGATGGAGTTGGCTCAACCAAGCAATTGCTCCTTTTGCTTTGAGCACCTGGAGTTCTGCACATCTTTCCCTGCACAGGTGTACCTGGGGAACTTCTGGGGGCTCCTTGTGCAGCCTGGAAGGGTGACAGAAAACTGCACAGGAACAGAAACTGCACCACAGCTCCCAATGAGGAAATGTCTGGTTTTCCTGGTGGAGTGATCATGAAGTGGAAAAAAGCCCTGCCATCATCTCATAGAAGAAATCTGATCAAGCAATATCCTGAACTACCCACAGATGTTGCAAGAGGGATAAAAAGAAGAAACAAAAATTGTGAGATAAATCTTTTGCCCAGATCTGCTGGCAGTGTGACACCAGATCACTTGGAAGTCCTGGGAAGTTTCCAGGCAGGAAAAACAAGTTTGTTTTATTTGAGATTCCAGCCTGGATTTGAACTGACAGCACTTCAGAGGAGAAGCAAAGCACTCAACCACCCTTGCAGCCACCAGTGCTCTGCCTGGCTGTGCCGTTTGCAGTTTATTCTGCACACTTCAGTTCTTTGGCTTGGGAACAAATCTGGCTGTGTGCTAGAGGGGCACTGTGGGGTGTGCAGGGACAGAGCAGGGTCTGGTCACACGGGATCAGTGATAAGAGGGGGTTTGTCATGCTGATAAGGATGAGCCACAGTGCCCATGAAGTGATCAAATCTTCCCTAGGGCCCAGGGTGAGGAAGGGCTGAAGGTAATGGGGTGCAGCTGCAGGATATTTATGGCTTATTCTTTGTTACTGCCATGAGGAATAATTAAATATTTGGTGTTTTTCCCTAATGTTGCCAATTCAGTAAAAGAAGAGCTTTGCTCTCAGTGAGTTTGAGGGTGAGCAGCATTCCCTGGGCTGTGTGGGCAGTGCCACCTGGGCAGTGCCAGCTCGGGGCTGGCAGCAGGCCTGAGCTCTGCCCACATTCCTGCTGGATTATCCAGACCCTGTGACAGGGATCCTGCTGGGGCACAGCTCCCAGCAAGGCTGGGAAAAATCTGAACCATCCCCGAGTCCTGTGCCAGCCCAGTGCTCTGCAGGGACTGCTGCTAAACATTTTGGTGGAAAGGTGGAGGATTTACCATCTCCAGGTGGTCCAACTCCTCCTAAAGGAGGCTCAGCCAGAGCAGAGTCCTGAGCTCTGCTGGGCTCAAACACAGGGATTGCTCAGATGGGCTAGAGATGCTCCAAAATGCCCTTCTGGTGCCTCTGCTCCACCTGAAGGCCACTGTGACCTTGCTTTCCACAGCTCATGCTGCTTAGAGGCACCAGAGGTGCTTCCAACTCCATTTCATTTTATTTGGCATTAGGCCCTACTACAATTATGATGAAGGTGATCATCTCTAAAAGGGAATTTTTAGATAGAAAGAACAAAATATGTGCTGATAATTCTTCATCTTCAGCCCTGAGAGGAATCTTATGGACTAAAAGCCCATTACAGGCAGAAAAATGGGATGGCAGCAGGGAAAAGGTAAGGATGGATAATTTCAAACATGAATTGATTAGACTGAGGTCCATCCAACATACCCACCTGAAGTTCACAGCTCAGCAGGTGCTAGGCACAGGTGCAGTTCTTTAAGCCATTGACACAATTCCATGGTAGAAACACTGCATTGGAGCAAGCTCCTAATCATTAACCACTGCACATTTTCCATGGATCTTAACACCTGGAGCTCCCAAGAGCAGTAAATTCCTTACTGCTCCTTCCCATTGCTGTGGATCAGAGGCAATCAGGGAAGGGAAGGTTTATTCAGCTCTTTGGATCGGTTATCTTTGGAAGTAGCAATTCCAGGCTCTCCCCACAGCAGGACAGGGACTGAAGGACAAAACTGCCTTGAATTAAAAGGTGACAGGCAGGGCTGGTCATGGGGCAGGGCAGGAATTTCCCTTTCTGACCTGCTCAGCTTTGCAGCCAGACACTGGCACCACAGCTGGGATATCTGATGGCAAGTGTCCTCCCCAGCAGCAGGGAACACCCTCAGTGTCCCCAAAAGATTAATTACTCTCAGTAATTGTATCTTTTTCCTTGACTCCACCTCCGTGGTTCTGCTCTGAGGCTGAACAGGACCCTCAGGAGCGCCCCCACCCATCTGGCCACAACTCCCAGCTGGTTTGAAGTTGGGTGTTCCTGCTCTGAACTGGAACTATTCCAGATTACTCAGGTTCCTCCTGTGAAGTGGCACTGTCAGGTGTTTTGTGTTGAGAGCAGGAGCAGGAGGGCTCTGAGAGCCAGGCAGGGTTTGCCCTCTGTCCCAGCAGGAGGCTGCAGCAGAGCACAGCCATTGTGCCAGGTGAATGAAGCTCCCATCTCCGAGATAAAGCACCTTGTCTGTGCCCAGCACAGGTTAACCCCTGCTCTCAGTGCGCTTTGTTGTGTCCTGACTTGACCCTGCCTCAAAAGGCACCGTTTTTATGGTTTTAGTTAAGTTGATGGAATTGGTACAGACTCTCAAATGAGCTTCAGCCTGCCTCATGATAATCTGAACATCTGTTACTCGTGCCAAAGGGACAGAGCAAGGTGAAACTGAGGATGATGTCCACACAAAAGTGCAAACCTTTCAAGTTTCAGCTGCTGGAGCCTCTGACTGCAGAAATTATCTCAGACCAAACCCTGGGAGATACCCCCATAACTCCAGAAGGTTCCTGTGTGTCCTGAGCTGCTGCTGCCTGGAGGAGGACAGCTTAAATCCCTTTTTAGACAGACTCAATTCAATAGAGCAGGGCTGGAAAATCTGCAGGCTGCTTGAAAGTTTGTGGTTTGTCTTCAGTCAGCACAGTCCAACACAGCTCTTGGATGCAGTTCTGCAAAGCCAGCAGCAGCAGTAGGTGTGACAGTGGATGTGACATCCTGACCCTGCAAGGGGCAGGAAGGAGTCAGAAATTAAACATTTCAGGCATCTCCTGCCTGCAATGTCTGGTATCTCTTGTGAATCTTGCACCCCATAGACCCTGTCTTTTCCAGCTGGGATGTCCCCATTGGTGACAGTGGTGATGTCACCAGTGCCACATCCAGGTCCAGGTCTGCTGCTAAAGCCTGAGAGCAGAATTTCACAGCAGTTCATTTAAACAATATTTTAGGAGAGCAGTTCTCTCTCCCATTCTCTCCTGTCTGTGGGAGGCTGATGATGCAGAGCTGCAAAACTCTGATTGTGCAACTGATTTCACTGCTCGTGCTTGGAGTCACATTTGGGGGCAGAATCTGCCCCGTGGAACTGCTGCATTCATTAAAGTGTTCCACTGCAATTGGTGCTTTCACACCTCCTGCAGGAGCAAACCCCTCCAAAGCTGGGGTTTGTTGCTCTTCCTCAGTTTATCAGGTTATTCCACAGCAGAGAAACCTTAATCTTGAACATTTTGTGTTCTGGCCTTCACTATAAAATACTTGGAAAATATTCATTTTCCCAGCAAAAAGCAATGGAACTGAAATAATTCAGCCACACAGCAAAATAAAACCCATCAAGTTAGATTGGCACAATTTGTGTTTTAACAGCCCTGCTGTTCATTCCTGATTGATGTTGGGTGTTGCATTCTGGTCTCCTCTCAGCAAGTTTTGATAAGGGTGCCCTGCTGTGCCCTGAGAATTGCTGTGCACTGCTCCCCCATGCCCTGATATTTCAGTAAAAGAGGTTTTACAACTCCTCCACAGGATCCAGCCCAACCCCAAACCATTCTGATATCCTAAAGACAATGCAGTGTTTTTTTCCTAAAAATCATTCCAAAGCAGCCATGAGAAACAGCTGATTTTCTACTTTTTTAGACTACAGGAGCCCCATTCTTTTTACATCTCTTCAGATGTCAAGATTTCCAACCTCACATCACTTTTGCTCTTCTTTCCTGGGTTCTCTCAGATGCTGCCACTCCTCCCCTGCCATCTGAGGATCTGTGACTCACCCAGTGCTCACGACCTGGCACAGGGGGGATGTCACAAGAACACCACAGAGCCACCCCGTGAATTCTGAGAGGAATGGTGCTGAGGGTCAAACCTGGCCATTCTCCTGGGAAATCTGCTGCCAATGCCATTCCTGTGAGAGGAAGGCCAGCCTGGAGGAAGCTCCTCCCTGCCAGAAGTGCACTCACAGCTTTTGATGAGAGGTTTTTATTGGGTTGGAGGAGAAGAGTAACTTCCACTGGCATGAAGATTAAAGGACATTGCAAGGAGAAAATGAGGATCTGCCCAGGGAAGGCTGGCTGCCTTTAAGGCTTGAGTTTAACCCTTCCTGTCAGGACAATCAGGGGATTTTGGAGTGGGATGCTCCAGGAGCTTCCTGGTGCGTTTTGTGCAGGGGAGGGAGGAGCCCATGGCTGTTCCCTCATCCCCACAGCTTCCCAGTGCTCAGGGCTTGCACTTCCAGGAATCCCTCTGGCTCTGTGTGCTCTGGGGTGGTGGTGCTGGACAAAACCCACCGTCCCTGCTCCTGCTGGAGCTGCTGAGCCCCCACAGCCTGAATTAGCCACACTCTTATTATTCTTATTATTCTTATTATTATTGTAATTATCCCTTGCGCTGAGCATCCCTGCTGGAGACAGCACCTCTGGAGACTTTGCTCTCCAAATGGATCTGCAGGCTCTAGAAAGCAGCTCCTGGACAGGGGAGAAGCAGAGATGGTCACACACAGCCCCCATCACCCAGGGCATCGGCACCTGCGGGGGTGGAACCTGCTCTGCACCTCCAGGCTATTGAAAAATACCCCTGCTCGTCATGCCTCAGATTTTATGGCCATCAAGAAACTCTGGGGTGAATTTGGAGGCATTTTGGTCAGATTGGATGAAGGCAATACTCCTGAAGGGGTTAAACCAAACCTTTATCAATAGATAATAAATTAAATTCAATCTTAAGGAATTTGGCTCCTCAGTGGGTCTGGTGCTCTGAATTCCTTCCTGCTCCAGACTGGCAAATCAGAACAATTCCGTTCCTTGAATACATGGAAATGTGCCAGCAAATGGCATAAGAATATCAGAGTGCATTAAAATCAAAATAAGTAAACATCAGAATGAGTTAAAATCCAAGTGAGTTATTGCTAATGGCTTTCAACCTTCAGTTTAGTTTTTCTTTAAAAATAACTATAAATGCAGAAGCTTTACAGGAAACTAAGTGAATATGAAACTAATCCCCTGAGATTGGCTTCAAATTTCAGCTCAATCAATCTCTTTTCTCTTTTTCATATGAAATAAAGGAAAAGGAGTACAAAAAATAGATACACTATGTGTGATTTTTTTCCCCCTCATTAACACAGAAATACTGAGAGTAGATGCCAAAGCATCCAGTAAATAAAAATTTCAAACTTTGGGTGTTTTCAATTTTTAGCTTCATTTTTGCAGTAAAATGCTTGGAGTTTTAACACAATTTTTTTTCCTTTGAATGACTTGGGACTTGTGATTTATGGCCTCACCCCTCTGTCTTAAAACTGTGGGAAACCAGTTCTGTTTGACACTGCTGAGGGGAACGTGGACCCCAGAACAGGAGAGCAGGGCTCCGGATGGATTTCCAGGGAAGCAGCTGCTGCCAAGTGGTTTTGACCCCAAGCACTTCCCAAAATAACTGGTAACAGGAATTTTTCCCAGATTAAAATATTGATGATTTTGTGATTTGGATGGATCTCCTGGTCAGAAAGAGATTTATTCTCTTAGACAAGAGCTTTTGTCCGGGATTTCTGAGTAAATACCTGCAACCTGAATGCACAAACATCTCTCAAATGCAGGTGCAAGTTTAAAAATGTGGGGATTTGGGAACTGTTCTGCCTGATACCTACAAGATATGGAATTATTTGCTGCCATAGGATTCTACCACATTTTATAACCATTTAGCCCAGACAGTCCCATGCTGGGAATGACTCTGCTCAGCACACACAGCTCTGACCCTGAAATTCATCCTGTGCACACCCTTAAAATACAGGGGATGTAGGAAAACAACAAAAGGGAAAAGAGTAATGGGTTCAAACTGAAAGAGGAGAAATTTAGGGTAAATAGGTGGAAAAAAACCTTCCCTGGGAGGGTGGGCAGGCCCTGGCACAGGGTACCCAGAGCAGCTGTGGCTGCCCCTGGATCCCTGGCAGTGCCCAAGGCCAGGCTGGACAGGACAGTGGGAGGTGTCCCTGCCATGGCAGGGGTGGCACTGGATGAGTTTTCAGGTCCCTTCCACCCAAACCATTCCAAGATTCTAAATAAAATGATGCGAAGGAATTACGACTTTGCAAATACCTGAATTTTTATTTCAGCTCCAAGTTGAAGGGTTTGATATTTTCATTGCACTCCCTTGAAAGCTGACTCTGCCTAAAATGCATTTTCTATGTCCTAACACAAGGAAATTCTCCAAATGCAAAACTAGCAAAATGTTCTTCCCAAAATGAGCTGGTTTGGTTTGATTGGTGAGATTTTTCTTTCCTTTACTAAAAACTCCATGCAAGTCATTTTGTCACTGAACCACATGACAATAAAAAATCAGAAATGCTCTGATCTTTCCATCCATTTTCACCCATTTTTATTTTGACAGAATTGACTCTGGAGCACTCTGAAACCAGATATTTGGATTAATTATTGGTTGCTTATTAATCCAGATAACGTCAGACTAAATTTCAGGAGGGAGTTTTAGGTCCTGCTTTTCTTGTTGTTTTTTCATAACCCACTTCATGCCAGGAATTGCTGTTTTTGTAGAAACAGTAGCTGAAGTTTATTTTAAAAGCAATTATAGAACACATATCCTCCAAACTGTCTAGAAAAATATTCCTGCTCACAGCCAGGCCAATTTCTCCAAGGGTTTTAGACTTCAGAATAAATCTATGAATCCCCATCAAAAGCAGCTCAGATATTTTTAAGATCTTGGCTTATCAAAACTGCACTTTTCTTTGAATTCTCCAGCTCTAGGTTTCTATTTGGCTTGTCACGTTGGGGAACATCAGTGGCAGGAGTTTATTATTGAATGTAACACAATTTGACTGATGCAATATGATGTGATAGGTCACAGTCTGATGTTTCATCTCAGTTATTAAAAATGCTTTGTGGGGCTGCAGCAGAGGAAAGCCTGGCCTGAAAACGAGGACTGATGGCTGGAATTAGCCTGCTCCGATTTTATTTTTAAAATCCATAGCAGAAATACAGATTCCAGCCAGCCTTTGCCTCCCTGCAAGCCCAAGAGAAGGATGTGAAACACTCCAACCCACGCAGGGCAGGAAATGGGGGTGATAACCCACCCAAATCCCGAGTGTGCCCAGCTCCTCTCTGGAACTGGAACTGGAACTGGAACTGGCTGCTGAGTTCATTTTTGGGGTGCCAATAGCCACAAATAAGCTTCCCTGCCTGATCCCAGGGCTCCCCTTCCCCGGGGCTGTGGTGGCCCTGTGGGACACACAGAAGGTGCTCAAATCCTCTCCTGGGCAGGGGCTGAGCCTCAGGCATGCCAGGCAGGGAAAGGGGAGGAAGTTTTGTCCCCTGGAGCCTTCTCAGCCCCCAGCTCATCTCAGGAGCTCACAACTCCTGGCCTTGCCGGGGACAGATTTTGTTGCTTGCCAGCGAAGCAAAAACCACAGGAAAAAAAGGCTAAAAGAGGGTTTTATTCCAGAGATTTTCCTCTATTCCCCTGCACCTCCTCAACCTCCTTGTTTGTTTTTTTTTGTTTGTTTGTTTGTTTGTTTTTCTTTCCCAAGCTGCAATTTCCAGCTTTAAGCCTGTGAAAACAGGGATTTGCCAAAGCTTTTGGAAGGTCGCACCTTTTGTATAGGTTTCCTAGGACCAAGCCACAAGGGAAGCGGGATTCCTCCAATTCCTACATAATTAAGAGGAGTGCTGCTTTCCTGCTCAGATAAAGGAACTCCGGGTTTCCTTTCTCATGCAGGCGACGTTGTCTCCTCAATCCCGCCCCTCTGGCTTTCTCAGAATATTTTCTTACTGCAGCATTGTAAATCTTTTGGTTTTTGCTCTCTTTCTGGCTGTGTTGGTTTAATTGGGGTTTGGTTACCATTGACTGGAGCACCCAGGATTTTCCTTGAGCTTGAAAATGAAAAAAAAAAAAATATATATATATTTTATACTCAGCCAAATTTAGTTCTTGCTGGAGTTGTACAACTACTGATGGTGACAAAGCCTAAGTCTTAAAAAGAAGTTCAACTTCTCCTTCTCAGATACATTAATACCAAATCAGATGAGTGGAATGATCTAAACAGGAAGGAGGAAATTGGAGAGATGGAAAATATTCAGGAATGGGAGATTCCAGAGGGAAAATCGAGCCCATGGGTTGCCAAAGGCACCGAGCACCAGGGCTCACAAGCTCTCACTTGCTCAACAGCAAATGCTGCCTTTGCCTGGTGAGAAAAATCTCTCATTTTGTGTGCAATTTCTCGGGTTTTGGACAACTTTTCTGCTTTTTAAGGGAGGGAATATTTCAAAGACTTTTTCACACACAGCTGTTGGAGGGAAATTACAGATTCACTTTGAGAGCGTGTCCGAATGGACTCGACAATTTTCTCTAAATGCCTTTTGACTGATTTTTTTTTTTTTTTTAAGTGGGGGGAAAAAATAAAATAAATCCAAAGGACATCCTAAAACCATTGCCCGGATTGTCTGCGTGACATCCCCACGGCTGCATTCAGCTCTGGGCTTTCAAATGCACCTAATGGAGCAGTACAAGCCCCGGCTTTTCAAAAGCATTTAGAAAGCTCATTCGCCTCAATTTCGGTGGAATTTAGATGTTTAAACCTCTTTGAGGATCAGCCTTAGGCACCTCTGAATAGCAGAACTCCCTGTGAAAACAGGTATTACAGAGAGAGAAGGGGCGCTTGTGAAGGGACTTCAAAGATGGGGGGTATTAAGTTTTGAAGGAGAGCAAAAGAAGTGGGACCAGGAAAGGGAATGGGAAATAATGAATGGTCAGGAGGAAAGAAATAATTTTCTGATTCATTATTTTCTTATTTGGAACAGCAAAAGAATATTCTCTGAAGTTGAATGACACGAAATTTAAAACTCCCGAAAGAAAATGCAGTAAATGATCACTCAGAGAGACTCAGCGTCACAATTTAGCCTCGGGGCCAGGATTTTCACAGGCTGCAGAGCAAGATGCAGAGAACGCTTTTATTTTGGGTTTTTTTCCTTTTTGTCTTTTTCTCCAAGGAAGAAGCAAAGTCCCAAGAAATTATTTGAAATGAGGAAGTGAAGAGAAATTCTTCATTTAACGTGAAAAATAGCCAAAATTTTCTTTTGAAGAGTGGTGAAGTTCACAGCACAGAAAGAGCGAGGGAAGATCCACTTTGGTACTGACAAGTGAGACTTGGAGGCAGGAAGAGACCCTGCCCCCATCCCTGCACACCCCAGAGAGCCTCAGGGAAACCCCACTGATGTCCTGGGGATCACCTGTCCCTCACTGGCATTTTCAGGAGTTCTGTGAATATTCTGCACCCAAAAGTGCCCCTGTTCTTGCTGGAATATTCCATGTATCCACCAGAGTTTCCAGTGGTGGGAGCAAATGCAGCCAGAGAGCAAGAGGGAGTTCTCCATCAGGACATTCCTAATGCAGGGTTGGCATCTGTTGTATTTTAAAGTAAAAAAGGGAGCAAAAATCTCTCTTTTCTGAGAGAAACGTCTTCTTTTCTGAGAAAACATTTTCTCTTTTCCTTTGTGAGCATGGAGAAGTAGTTTCCCCTCCAAGGCAGGGATGCAGGAAGATGACCCAGCATTTGGGAAAAAGCAGGAGCAAAGAGCCACTGTCCCAAAAGAGTTCCTTTATCCTGATCCCTGCCCAGCTGCTGTTTCAGTTCCACCCTATCTGGGCTCCCAGCTCATCCCACCACAGGAAGGCCTGGAATTCTGTGTGACCTTGGGGACAAGCCTCTGTCCCCCTCTGCTCTGCAGAAGTTCAGGGAGCAGCACCTCTTCCAAGAGCTCTTCCCACCCTCTGCTGAGCCCCACATTAAAGGAAGTGCCAGGAATCCTCCAGCCAGAGCCTCTGCAGTGGGTGGGCATTCAGGAATTACTGCTGGACACTGCTCAGTGGGGCTGGAGCCCTGCCTGCACCAAGGGTGGTGGGAACACCCAGCTGGTGCTGCTGGAGTGTCCATCTCCCTCTGAACAACAGGGAAATGTCCATGTCCAGCTCGAGTCCAGAGACAGCAAACCTGCCTGGAGCAGGTTCTTCCCCATCTCCGGAGCAGCTGTATTCTCCTTTCAGAGGGTCCATCCCTGTCCTGGGGGCATCAGGCCCAGCATTGCTGGCCAGGCCAGGGAGGGATTGTCCAGCTCTGCTCTGGGCTGGGGCAGCCTCACCTCGAGCCACGGGGGCAGTTTGGGGCACCACAATATAAGAAAGATGTTAAACTGTTAGAGAGTGTCCAAAGGAGGGACAGAGATGGGGAAGGGTCTGGAGGGGCCCATGAGGAGCAGCTGAGGGCTCTGGGATTGCGAGGGGAGACCTCACTGGGATGTGCAGCTCCTCCCGAGGGACAGAGGAGGGACAAGCACCGATCTCTGCTCGGGGACAGGGACAGGAGCCAGGGCACGGCTGGGGCTGGGCCAGGGCAGCTCAGGCTGGAGCTCAGGGCAAGGTTCTTCCCCCAGAGGGTGCTGGCACTGCCCAGGCTCCCCAGGGAATGGGCACGGCCCCGAGGCTGCCAGAGCTCCAGGAGCCTTTGGACAGCGCTGCCAGGGATGCCCAGGGTGGGCTTGGTGGGGGGTCTGGGCAGGGACAGGAGCTGGGCTGGGGGATCCTGGTGGGTCCTTTCCAAGGACATCCCTTCAGGATATTCCCTGATCCCCTGCAGTGTCTGCTGACTCCAGAGGCAGCCAGAGCTCCCCTGCAGCACCAGGAGCTGTCTCCAGGACTCTGTCCCTGCCTTTCCAGGAGTCCCTGAGCCCTGTGTGCTTCGTGTGTCCAAACACATTCTGCAAACACCGGCAAAAAACCCAATCCTGTGGCTCAGGTGAGACCCAAACCCCACAGAGCTCCAGGAAGGTGCCCCCAGCTCCCCTGAGATTGCAAATTGACCCAGAGATTCTCAGAGGAACTTCCGTGAGAGCAGAGTGGGGGCTCACAGGGCTGGACTCTGGAAATCACTGTCTTCCACTCTGCAATGAGGAAATCGTGTCATTTATACCCCGAACTCGTGTAAGAGAAATGCCAGCGTCCCAAATTCAGCTGCTACAGAATGTTGGTACGTTTGCTACACACATTTTTCACAAGTAATAATGAGTGACAAAAATAACTGACCTACTTCTAACTCCACAAATACCTGTACCTCACATTTGGAGGCAGAGAAATCAGCATGGAGACATTTAGAACAAGTCTATTCTTGAATGCCCTTTTTAAACTCTCTTTAAATTATTCCAATTTGGACAGTTTCTAATGTAATTTTTTTGTACACCTTGCAACTCCCTGGAGCTGTTTCTGTAGTTCCAGACACGTCTGCACCGAGCACAAAACCCTGGTGATCATTAATATGAAACGATTTGGCTCCCCCAGTAGAGGAGAATCCATTTTTGCCATCACACTTTCCTTGACGGTGCCTGAGGATCTGGGCCATGCCTCAGACCAAGCCAAGCCTCTGTTAAAAGATGATTTTACCCCTTCAGGCTTCTCCCAAGAGTGTCAAATAGGCCTTTGAATGGCTCCAGTGCTGAGGTGCTGCTCCATTTTGAGGATTTTAGGGGTCAGAGTCATCAAGTGCCTCCTCCATCCCATTGGATTTTGCCCTGCAGGTGATGGAGGTTAGGTGAATTAGGTGCAGGAGCTCCAGTGTGAAACCAAGGTCAGGTCCTGTGTAAAACAAGACAGGAACCACCTCCAGTTTGGTCAGCAGAGCAAGGCCCAAACCTGTGTCCTCACAGAGCTGTAAAACACCCAGAGAAATCCTGATTGCTCCACCCCAGGATCCTTTTAAACCTCTCCACATTTCATGGTCTCATTACAATTTTCCATCAGAAAAGCAAGTTTTTCATTTTTATTGGGGGTTTTGTGTTTTGTTCAAGACAGCTTTTCCTTCTCCTTGGTTCTCGTGTGGATACAACCACACCGAGCATCTCCTGCTCAAGATTTTTAGGCCTTTTAACAGAATTATCCCAAGCCTACAGATTGCTTCAGACAGAGCCCAAATGCTTTAAGTTTGTTATTGTTTTCTCTCACAGACAAGTCCCAGCTCCCACATTAATTATCATTGCTAGGTCCTTCCAGTCTCCATCCTGCTTAAAATTCCTCCCCAGCTGCAAAGCTATGGGAATAAAATGTAATATAAAACAGATATCCTTCAAAAAAACCTGATTTTGAGGCTGCCAGACCTGCCTGATGGCACCAGCTGCCCACGGCAGTCTGGCCCCTACAGGTCTGAACCTCTGTAGAATGGCAAAAATAATCCCAGCCCATTCCCTGAGGTGGGATTTGATCCACTGGGACATGATTATTCCTTCAGGACAGAGCTGACCAAAGCAATGCCCTGGGGGTTTCTGTAAGCAGTGGGTGGGATCTGACTTGTGGCATTCAGCTCTTCCTGGAGGAGGTTTTGGGGACATGAAAACAGAATCCCACAGCCCTGAGCACATTGACCAAAATCTGAGGAAGAATGATCAAACCTCCTCCTCTGAGGTGATAATACCATGGAAATCATAAATAGGAATATCAGCATTTCCAACACGGCTCATGGATGGCTGACAGAGCAAAGAGTACACTGACAGCGTTGCTGAAGGAAAAAAATTGGTGAAAGTGTTATTTTCTTTTGTTTTGGGCAAATTAACAAAGGTGGTTTGCAGCATTTTTGTGTGGTTCTTCTGGAAAATCAGAGAAATTTTTCAACTCTGACTTCCCACTATCCAAAATCTGCTGAGATCCAGGATTTCATTCTTCTGGCAAAAGCAAGAATTACCCTTGAACACTTTCCTGCCTCAAAATCTTCAGACAAACATTCTGTTCTCCGGCAATCTGTTTGAAAGAACAGGATGTTGATGCTTGAGCCATAATCAGATTTTCTTGAATATTGAGTGTGTCTAACACTAAAGGCAGACCCCTTCAAATCTCATATCATGTGTTTCAGAAATTTAAAAGCAGGTTTTTTAAAATGCAATTGTGGCCAGCTCTGCTCTCCAGTCCCTGCTTTCACCAGGGCTCAGCAGCTCCAGGTGAAATAAATGTCAGGTCCTGTGTTCAAGTGACGTCGTTGATGTGTGAACTGAATTTCAAACCCTTGTTTAAATGCTGAAAGGAAAATGTCTTCTCAGATGTCGCATTTTTAAATCACTGCCTGGCAGATTCCAAATAAAACTTATATTGGAGTCTGTGCCATTAATATTCCTTCTGATATCAACTTCATTTTGGCTGGAAATGGAGTCTGGTCAATCTTCTCCAGAAAATCCCAGCACCTCAAGGCTTGTTTTGGCTGCTGGTGGAAGTGTGCATTCACATGGAGTTTTGGGAAATAAATCTTTTAAAAAAATCATTGCCCCATTTTTGTTGGAAGATCCTACAAGAATAGATTTTAAAAATTACAGAAGTGAGAAGCAAATTGAATTAAGGAATCAAATCAATGCCACAGGATACAGGGAGGGATTGTTGGGGTGTCCTGAGCAGGGCCAGGAATTGGACTCCATGGTCTTGGGGGGTTCCTTCCAATTCAGGATATTCTGTGATTCTCTGACACAGAGCTCAGATTTTTGTATTTTGGCTGAACAAAATTTGGGTATTTTGCATTACAAGAGGCCTTTTTAGGACAGATAATTGCAGAAAGTGCACCAAAAAAAAATCTATTATCTAAAAACATTTAAGTCTCACCCTTTCTCAGCATCTCTGAGGAAGAGCTGGGCTGGGCAGGAGTGGGATGGGAGCAGGGGATGGATCCAGGCGTGTCTTAGGTTGGAAATGGGGGTGTGTGTTCTATCCCCACCTGTCAGAGCTGGGGCAGCTCTCCTCTCTGCATTGGGCAGTTTTTTCTCTCTCTCTCCCACAGCCAATCCTTGTTTTGGTTTCTGTTTGTTTTTTGTTGGGGTTTTTTGAGGGTTTTTTTGGGGTTTTTTTGGGATTTTTTTTTTTGTTTTGTTTTTATTTTTGTTTTTTGTTTGTTTGTACTATTGCATTTTTTAAACTTTTTTTGTTGTTTGTTGTTTGTTTTCCCAGTAAAGAACTGTTATTCCTATTCCCATAACTTTGCCTGAGAGCCTTTTAATTTCAAAATCATAATAATTTGGAGGGAGGGGCTTTACATTTTCCATTTCAGGGGAGGTTCCTCCCTTCCTTTTCAGACACCTGTCTTTTCAAACCAAGACAAGGGGCAGGGATGCACTTTGGATCCCAGATCCCACCCCTCTCCTCCTGCCTCCTCAATTCCCCTTCCCACAAAACTGCTCAGGCAAACACAAAGGAGCCCAGACGTCACCACCATCAAGCATTTCAAGCCCAGTGCTCTCTTCACGGCTCAAAGCAGGGAGACTTGCAAACATCGACTACAAGTAGGAAAAATGAATAATATATGAAAGAAAAAGCAAGAACCAGGAAACAGTCACAAGAGTGAGGCGTTAATTGCTGTACATCCCCCACAACAGTGACAGGCAGGGAAGGGCTGGATGGATGTGGCAGGGAACACCTGACAGCAGCTCCGTGCCCCCTCCCTGTTCCCTGTACATGGGAGTGGTGACAGTGACTCTGTGCCATGGCTCAGAGGGCAAACACATCCACAGGTGGATTCAGTTTGATAAAACTGGGGACAAGGTGACACAACAGGAAATTTCATTCAGTTCTGGAATTTGGGACTTGTTCTCCACACAGGCAGGTCCTCCCTGACCTTCACTCCATCCCTGTTTCCTCTCCCTGTTCTTTCCCAGCCTCACCTGCTGCTGGGTGGTTCCTCCTCTGTCTCAAAGGAGAATAACCCAGCTCTGGGCCACCACAGACAGAATCTCAGAGTGGCTCAGGCTGGTGGGGACCTTTTCAGCTCACCCAGGGTCCTCTGGAGCACACTCAGGATTGTGTCCAGGTGGGTTTGGAGTATCCCTAGGCAGGAGACTCCAGCCCCTCCCTGGGCTCTGCTCAGGGCTGAGCACTGCCCAGGGCAGACGTTCTGTCTCCTGTGCAGGGGGAATTGCTGGGATTTGCCAGGGAATGCCCATTCCTGTGGTGCCACTGTCAGCCCCTGGAGCAGAACCTGGGCCACGCCTGACCCCTCCCTGCACACAGGAACAGCCACTGATAAGAGCAAGGACGGTGATAAGATCACCATGGGTGCCCCTTTGGTCCCACAGGCAGACACAGCCCCGTGGCCACCTTGTAGCTCCCCTTGTCCCCACCCTGCAGCCCTGGGGACAGCTTTGCTGAGCTGGCCTAGGGGATGCAGGTAGGGAAAAGCCTGGCTTTGGGGGACTCGTGATGCTCTGGACAAGACACTTGACAGAGGGTGGAATTTTCAGGGAATTTCAGGGCATTTTCAGGGCATTTTCAGGGAGGACACAGGGATTTGGCACCTTTTGTGCCTCAGTTCCATCTCCCTTCTGTGCCACATCACCCCCAGCTCTTTCCTCAGCATCACCCAGAGCCTTCCCCTCCGTGTCACTCCTTCCCCAGCTCCTCATACCCTCAGCAGCCGTACATTTGTTAGTTGACAGCTTTTATTTTATATTTCATTTGCCATTTGTCAGCCAGGGAGCACGGCTTCAAGGCCCCGTTTGATGTTTCCATGTTATCTCCAAACGCTTAAAGCGGCAGCGCGCTGGGCTCCGCAGCTCACCGCAGCACAGGCACCCCCCTCTGGCGGTCCAAAGGCAAGAGCTCTGCAGAAATCGCAGATTTTTCAGGGCCTGAGAGTCCACCTGAGTCCCACAGACAGAGATGATGGGAGGGAGATGAAGCTCCATCCTTCAGCGCTGCCGAGACCTTTGTGGGGACACTGTCACGCCTTGTCTGCCTCAAATATCGCTCGGGAAATACGGAGGTAGGCAGGAGATGTCCCATGTTGACGCCAAATTGTGTCTCTTTTGCAGTTCTGGGAGCACAAGGCTCAGTACACATTGAATAGTCTAATTTTCCTTTGCACTCTGGTTGTAGAAATCACTTGACTGGGAAGTTAAAGAGTGATTTAAATACTGCTAAGCTGGGAAAAATGAAGTTAAGAGTCTGTTAAAATGACACAGCCATGGTCTCTGTACCTGGACTTTATCCTTCTCTTGTATTGATGCTAATAAATGTCACATTTAGGGACAAGAAGAGCAAATACCAGCTGCTGATTCCTGCCCTGCCTCTGCCAATGTGCTCTGCCTGCACCTGGAGGATGTGTCTAGCACAGGACAAGGTGGGTGAGGGACTGAAACACAGGAATGGTTGGATTAAACTCTGTACTGGAAAATCACTGCTCACTCAGAGTCTTATGAATTTGTCAAAGATATCCCTGGGTGAGTTTTGTTCACAGATAATCTCATCTGTAACCACTCATCCCGTGGCAAAGTTGCTTTAGGGAGATTTGGGGAATTTGGACAAGCTTTTGGTACTTTTCTAATATGAAACCTTCCAGGGCCTAAAGAGGGATTACAAGAAGGCTGGAGAAGGACTGGGGACAGGGGATGGAGGGACAGGACACAGGGAATGGCTTCCACTGCCAGAGGGCAGGGCTGGATGGGATATTGGGAATTAGGAATTGTTCCCTGGCAGGGTGGGCAGGCCCTGGCACAGGGTGCCCAGAGCAGCTGTGGCTGCCCCTGGATCCCTGGCAGTGCCCAAGGCCAGGCTGGTCATTGGGGCTTGGAGCAGCCTGGGACAGTGGGAGGTCTCCTTGTCATGGCAGGGATGGGATGGCATGGCATGGGATGGGATGGGACGGGACGGGACGGGACGGGACGGGATGGGATGGGATGGGATGGGATGGGATTTACTGTCACTCCCAACCCAAACCTAGCTGTGACTCCCTGACCATTGAACTGCAGATCTCCTTGTAGCTCTCCCTAAATTTCTGCTCCTGCAGTCAGAGTCAGCACAAAATCCATTCAGGATTCTCTGTAAAGACAATTCCAGAGCTCAGCCTGGAAGCTCTGGTGACCAGAACATGGCAGTGAAGCATCATGTTACAGGGTACAGACTGGAGATCAATGATCCTATTAATAGAGGGAGTCAGGTAATTCTGGGTGGAAATGACCACTTTCTGCATCAATTAGTCATGGAAGCAGTCAAAGGTGGATGCTATTTTAGCTATGGTTTTGGCAAAGGGTGAAGAGTCTACAGAGGAGGTGGTTATAGAAAATAACCTTGGATTGTGTGACCAGGGGTTGATTCAGTTTGAATTAAAGGGAAGAGGAAAAAATCCCAACCAACTAAGCCTCTAAGTGGGGGTTGGTTTCATAAAGGGCAAGTAAGGAGAAATTTAATAAAATTATTTAGTGAAGTCAGCTGGCCACAAAAGCCCAGGGAGTTGAATGTGGAGGTGTGGGATTTTTTTAAACCAAAGGGGAAAAACCATGGAATTTGCAACTAAGTGCAAGGTGAAGGGAAGAGTAGGTGGGGAAAATTCCCAGGTGGCTCCACAAATAACAAGCTCAGGAAGGACCAGAGCAGTGGTGGTGAGGTCTGAGGGTGGGAGCAAATGGCTCAGCTACAAAGGTGGCTCTGTGGGACAGGTGAGGAGAGCAGAGGAGGATCCTGTCGTGCTGCGGGATCCTACAGGAAAAGGTGGAGTTGGGTTTATGAATAAGAGGGATGAGGATGGATGTGGGGCTACCAGAGAGTCAGCTGGGATAAAGGCTTAAAATGATGGGGTGCAGCAGCTCCACAGCAACAGAGCAGCTTCAGAAAAGGCTGATGAAAGAGGGTTTGGCACTGGACAGTCTCATGCTTGAGGCAAAAGCCTGAGTCAGTGCATTTAATACAGTGAAATTCTGTGTGATCTGCAAAAGGTGGTGTGCAAACAGCAGGAACAATGGTGTTTGAATCTGTGGGAGTTAAAAATTTCCAAAGATGAGAGAAGTGGAGGTAGAGAGTAAGAGGGAAGGGGACAGATCAAGACAGGCTCATCCAGTCCCCTCCTTCAATTAAATACCAGATCCTGCAGGCAAAGGCAATGCAGATCCCTCTGCATGGACTTCAGCAGAGGAGCTGATACAGTTCCTCCTGGGAAATTATTATTTAAGCTGGAAAAGATGGGGATTAGTGCAGGATTGCAAGGAGCTAAAGACTGAGCCAGGAAAAACAGGCACACCCTGTGCTGAGAGGGGTCTGTGGGGCGTGGGGAGGGCACAGAGGGGTTCAGGACTCAACCTTGGAGCAGATCACACTGATCATCTACTCAGTGACCTTGGAATGAGCACATGGAATTACTGCTGCCACAGAACTGGTTACTGAGTGTGGTTCAGTGGAGAATCTGAAAATTCTAGGGAGTTTGAGGACTGGAGCAAGAGAAATGTGAAGAAAGTCCCAAGTAAGGCTTTGGGTCCTGCATTTGGGTCCTGCATTTGAGGATTTTGCTCCCAGCTGGAAGGAAGGGAGGTGGTGAAATCCTGAAATGCAGCCATCGTGTTGCCACCTTTGATGGAACTGAGAACTGCGAAAGGTTTGAGGCAACAACTGATCAAGCGTTTCCACAGAGGTTTCACATGTTCACACAAACTGCTGCTCAAACCTCAAGTGAAACAGCTGCGGTTTGGAAAGGGGAACAGAAACTGCAGGGAGGGCAGTGAAGGTGCACAGAGAGTCTGTGCTGCAGCAGGGAAAGGAAAACCTGGGCTGTGGAGCCAGGCTGGGAGAGGAGGGGCTGATCTTTTTAAACTAAACATCAGGGCAAACTTTGGGGGAGGAAGGGGTGTCCCAAGAGCAGTGCTGGCTCAGACACAGAGCTCCACAGGCAGTTGTGGGGGGTGTGCTGGGTTGTAAGATATGTGTGTGTTCTGTCACCACCTGTCAGAGCTGGGGCAGTTCTCCTCTCTGCATTGGGCAGTTTTTTCTTTATCTCTCCCACAGCCAATCCTCCCTCCAGGAGATCTCTGCTGTCCATGGCCACTGAGTGTCCCTGCAGGGCTGATCAAATTCCAGCATCCCATGGGGAGATGCTCCGCCCAGGGCAGGAGCCAAGCATTCCTACCTGGATACAATCTGAGCCTGGAACAGCACAGCAGCCTTTGCCCACTGCATTCCCAGAGGAGCAGCTTTCTTCTGCCCGGCATTCCCAGAGGGAGAGCAGGCCCATCTCCAGCAGCCCTGGAGCTTCAGAGGAAAACTCCAGCCTTGTGCAGGATCCCTGCTCCAGCAGAACCACAGCTGGCACTGCAGGAGGGCTGAGCCCCCATGGGATGGGACTGTGCCACCACCCTGACCCACAGAGGTGCAGGGCTATTCTGGCTCTGGCAGTGTTATTTTCTTGTTGTTTTGTATTACTGCATTTTTATTTTAATTTTCCTAGTAAAAAACTGTTATTCCTGCTCCCATATCTTTGCCTGAGAGCCCCTTAATTTCCAAATTATAACTTGGAGGGAGGGGCTTTACATTTTTCATTTCAGGGGAGGTTCCCCCCTTCCTTATCAGACACCTGTCTTGTCAAACCAAGACAGGGGGGATTGTGACAGGGTCCTGAACAGCAGGAGGGAAACACCCAAATCTGTCAGAGGAGCTGTGGGGATAGGATGGTTTTCACACACCTTGAAACACGGTCCCTGTTAAAGGGATGGTTGGAGACAGGAGAGGTGGGACAAAATGAGCTGCACCTTCTTCTTTTAAAACACACTGTGGAAAGTATAGGCAAAGAAGAAAATCAAGTTTATTTTGCAACTTAAATATCTGACTCAATACTCAGTTTTAGATGGATGTTTCCTGGTGAATATCAAGAAATTTTTTTTGTCTCCTTAAGGTTCCCACAATCAAAGGACCTCACTGGGGCCACACCAGCCCTCTTTGCCTGTCCCACATCCCATACCCACCTGGGGACACCACTGTACCCAAAATGATGGTTTGGGAGGGGTTTGCCCTTGCTCTGTTGTTGAGTCTGAAACCAAACCTGCTGCTTGTGTTTGGTTTGCCCCATCCCACCCCTCACAGCCCAGAGCCAGCCCCAAACCAAGGTGACCACACAGAAATCTGGGTGCTTCTTTAAAGGATGGCGTTCATGAGAAGGGAGGTTTCTCCATCCCCTTCACGCAATGCCAGACCTGCAGGTCACCTCCTGTCCCCAGACCTTCCCCTGCAGGTCACCTCCTTCTCCAAAACCTTCCCCTGCAGGTCACCTTCTTCTCCAAAACCTTCCCCTGCAGGTCACCTTCTTCTCCAAAACCTTCCCCTGCAGGTCACCTCCTGCCTCAAAACCTCCTCCTGCAGGTCACCTCCTGTCCCCACACCTCCTCCTGTAGCTCACTTCCTTTCCCCCTTCATTTCTCCAAATTCCCTGGGACTGGTGTTGGCACTGTCACATGAACATATTCCCTGTCCATGAACCTGATCAGCCACTTCTCCTTTCCCAATAAAATCAGCTGCCCTTTGTGCAAGGAATTGCTATTTCTGTACTCAGACCCGAGTCCCTCTGGAGAATCAGCCATTATCTGCTATCACATATCCTGCAAATGCTCCTTGCTCTAATTAAGCAATAATTAGTGGCTCCAAAGTACGAGGTGGATTCCCAAGTTCTCTGCACTGCTCAATAAGTAGCAGATCTGTTTTCTGCTCTTCAATTTCAATTAAAAAAGCTCATGTTCCCTTTTAGTGTCCTTGTGTCTGCAGTCAGTGCTCAGCAGACACCACTATTCCAGCAATATCTCGTTTGTTCCTCACATGAAATTATACTAACAAAATAAATTAATATCTCCTTCATTTATTTTTTTGGCTTTTTTCTCTGTTATGAGCTCCATACCTAAACCTGAGAAATAAAATTATTTTTAGACAGTTTTAGATAGACTTTTTAGATAAATGCAGGTGACATCCCACCCAAAGCCCTCTGCAAACCCCTTGCTCTCAGTCCCCAGCTCAGACCCTGCAGCTAGGGCAGGATTCAGGTGGTTTCTCTGTTGCATGGAACATATCATTTTTCATCTACACATTGTGTTTTCTTCACAGTTCCTAAAAACAGTGGGCTTCCTACTGAGGGAATTTAACTCCAAATCTCTGCTGCCTGTAGCATATGGGCTAAATTTGGTTGCAATCCTCACACTTTGTTTTTGGCAGGGACAACGTGTGAAGCCTTTAAATGAACATTCTCTCCTTGGCTGATTTTTTGCATCTGTTTGGACAAGGCAGGGGAAGGGGAAGCCCAAGCACCTGACAACACCTTTAATGCTGCCCTGCAGCACTGGCAAACCCAAGGTGCTGAGGTCCCTTGGGGGTGTGAAATTCCTCCCCTTGGTCCTCCTGCCCTCTCCTTGCCCAGCCAGGATGTGCAGGGCTGGGGCAATGCTGGCTGCTGGCAGCAGGGAACATTCTCCTCTCCCTGAGCACTTTCTGAATGAGTTTCTGTGCCCTGCAGAGCTCAGATCTGCTGAGAGAAGCCTCCATGGGGACCAAGCCAAAGGCAGCAGCCATGGCTCAGACACCCTGGGCAGGAAGCAGAGCTCCCTGGAGGGACAGCGGGCTGGCTTTGTCCCCTCCAGAAGGCCAGCCCCCAAGGACAAAGGTGGCTGTGGCTCAGTGAAGCCTCCAGGTGACGTCCCCCTCCCTGCAGAGCAGGGTCTGCAGCCTCCTCTCTCCTGGCAGAGAGGTTTGAGCTGGGGACTCAGCCCTTGGGCTGCCAGAGCACTGGGGGCTCACTGCAGCCCCAGTATTTTCATGTCTCGTGTGCCTCTACTTCGAGAGGACTCAAAGCAGGTCTGTTTCTGTGGATTTTTTCCCAAGTGAATCAGAAAATCTCCATGTGGGCTGCTGGGAACACTGCAATGGCTGATACAGTCCTTAAGTTTCTGCTGAGCTGGTGGCACCAAGATGTTATTTCAGAAAACAGCAGCTATTAGCTTTAACCACGGAAAACTTACGTTTGGGGGACTCTATTTTTACCACTCTTATCACTGTTCCTACCATTGATTTATTGACATGGGTAAGGAAAATGTTCCCTGAATTGGAGCTGTTGTGATGCCAACACTGAGTTCATGTTGGCTACAACTCTAAATATGGAGTTGCTGTGTCTCATTTCAGCTGGATTTCAGCTATAAAACAGCACAGGCAGCTGAGGTGAGGGAAGAGGAAAGGTGACTGGCTGGTCAATGGTTTTCAGTGAAAATAAAAGGGTTCAGTTTGCCTGAATTTTCATTTGGGAAACTGTGAGAGTTCCCCATATTTGCCAAAAACATCCCAACAATGCCTGTGGCTTCCACAGAAAGGACAGTGAATTCCTAAAGTTTCCCAAAATTTTGGCTTGAGACTTAATTCTGACTTAAAAGCTCCTTCTTTACTATTTCCTACATTTCATTCACTCGTGTCAGGGAGATCCTGAGTGCTGCCAGTCTCCCACGCTCCTCAGCTCAGCCCCTGCTTCCCAGACTGGAAGTTCTCCCAGCAAATGGCACATGTGCCAGATGCCAGGCAAAATGAGTGTTTTTTGGAAAATGCACAGCAGAAAACTGGAAACAAACCCTAGCTGAAGCTAAAACTTCACCTGCTTTTTAGCAAAGGAGTTGTTGGTGTTATTGATGATGGAGCAGGGGATTGATCACCTCAGTTCTGCCTTGCTGGTGTGGCCTCTTGTCACCTGCACAGGCTCCTTGTGTAGGAAAGGCAGCTGAGGGCTGTGAGTCTATCCTGCACAGAGCTACAGAATCACAGAGTATCCTAATAGGAAGGGATCTGCCAGGACCCTTTAGTCCAAGCCCTGGCCCTGCACAGACACCCCCAAAATCCCACATTGTGCCTGGGAGTGTTGTCCAAGCCAAAGAGGCTGAGTGTCCAGCACAAGGAGTTGCTCTCTGCTGGCTCAAGGTGTCCCTAGGCAGCCCCAGGCTGTCAGGAGCCTCATCCAGAGGGTGTTAATCCTGCTCTTACCATCAGCACTGCCCAGTGCTGGGACCTCCTCTTCCCCAGGAAAGGGCTGGGGTGGGATGTGGACACAGCCTGTGGTCACACTGCAGGAGATGAGAGGTAACCCAGCACACCCTGAGCTGCTCCTGCACATTCCATCACCTTCTGAGCCTGTGCCCTCAGGGCAGCTCAGGCTGGAGCTCAGGGCAAGGTTCTTCCCCCAGAGGGTGCTGGCACTGCCCAGGCTCCCCAGGGAATGGGCACGGCCCCGAGGCTGCCAGAGCTCCAGGAGCCTTTGGACAGCACTGCCAGGGATGCCCAGGGTGGGCTTGTTGGGGGGTCTGGACAGGGACAGGGGCTGGGCTGGGTGATCCTGGTGGGTCCCTCCAGCTCAGGAGATTCTGTGATGATCTCCTGTTCCACAGGACAGCCCAAGCTGCAGATTCCAGCAGGGACAGGTGGGGCTGGCCAGGCTGGGCACAGCAAGTCCAGCCCATCCCAAAGGCACCGTGTGAGCTCAGCGGCAGGAGTGGGTTGGACCCCACGGGGGCTGGGACTGCTGTCCACGTGGGGAATGAGTCCCAGGCAGCCTGGCAAGGCCAGTGCCCCCTCCTGCTGGGGTCTGCAGTGGAGCCCAGCACAGACTGACACAGTGTGGCACTGCAGCTCCTTCTGTCCCGTTCTGATGTCCCCCTAAGGAGCTGAGAGCTCTTTGCTGGGAGAAGGAGTTGGGCACATGGACATTCCCTACTCACTGTTCCCACGGCTCTGCACTCCCTTCCCAGGTGGAATGGCACTGCTCACTCAGAGTGGGAGCTGCTGCTGGCTCCTGTGCCAGGTACAGCCTGCTCCCTCCTGCCCTCCCATCCACTGGGAGCACTGAGAGCCCCAGTGGGGAACAACACCATCGTTGTGCTGAGCACAGCTCTGTGCTGGCCCTTTTGTCTTAGGGTTGCTCTTCTGGAGAGCATTAGATCAAATTCTCATGGACAATTAGGACTGGGAGAATATTAACAAAGGAGAAAATTATGCATTGAACATTTTGCTTGCAAAATTCACTGAATAAATTATTCAGATTTAATGTGGAAGAATAATGGAGGAAATAATTGAATAATGAAATATCATAAAATTAATGGACTATTCTATTAATAATTTTACATCTCAGTCTACTACAATAGAATGGGGAATAAGAAGAAGAGAAAGAAATAAATTTGGCATGTTTGGATGAAAAGAGAGGAATGGGTCTGTTTGTGACACCGCACACAGCATTGCCAGAGCTCATGAATTTATCATGACTCCTGTGCTGCAAAGGGCCTGTGCTGAGCATTCCAAGGCCACACGCAAATCTCCAACTTCCACCTCTGGGATGACACCAAAAAAATCCAATCACCTGAATTTGGCCCAAATACCACCTCACAGTACCCAGGGGTTTATAGGCAGTCTCAGGACCTTTCCAAGCCCACTTGCCATGAGATTTGGGATCCCACTGGCAAACCCTGGGAAGGTGAGGGGCTGCCAGAGAACCTGCTGCCCTCAGGAAATGGAAAATGCCCTCAGGGCTTGCTGATGTTGGCTTGGGCAGGTTGGGTTATCTCCAGAGATCTGAATGTGAGGAGATGAATCCCACCTTGGAAAACTCAACATCTCACCAAGACCCTTCAGAGCAGCCACAGCAAACCAAGGTGGGATCTGACCACCAAGGTGGGATCTGACCACCAGGGGTGGGATCTGACCACCAACCTCTCATTCCTTCCATGGGTCCTGGGCATCCCCACTCGTGGATTTTACCCACTGAGGGGGTTGTGGGTGCTGAGTTTTCCATCATTTCCCCCGGAGCTCCTAGGGAGGGGGCCCTGTCTGGTCCTGCAGCCTCCCAGGCTGGCGAGTGCTCCCCTCATTACCTCCCAGAACTGATGAACCACAGAGGGTCAGAGTGTTCTTTAGCAATTAACTGAGCTCCAGAGACTGTAATTTGTCTTGTTCATGTTACAGCACCAAATGAATTTCCCTGTGTTTAATAATCATTCTAAAAGCAGATCACAGAGCCGGGAGGGAGGGCGAGATTGTATCAATCATTTGTTTTCCAACTCTTTCAAGGAATTTCCTACTGTGTTTAATTTCTTGCTGCTAAGTCCTACATGAGCCTCGGAAAGGCGGGCACTGCTATTATTATTCATTTTTAATCATCAGAGGAAACTATTTAGCTGCTCTAGAAAATTAACATGCTTCCAAATTCAGGAGGAGCCAACAACTGGGAAAATGTAATTTTCATGGACGCTGTCATATTAGTCTAAGTGGTATAATTTAGGACAGCTTCATTTAGGGATTTTTGAAGGGAATTTAGCTAAAGCCCTTGGATTCGTGCTGCAGAGAATCACTTTTGGGCCATTTTGGGATTGGGCCATTTTCCCACTTTGTAAATGAGGCAGAGAGAATTTGGCTCACCCAGGGATGGAGCAGCATCCCTCATCCCAGGCTGGGACCAAGGCAGCACCTGCCAGGTACAGGCACAACCTCTGCTGCTACAGGACCAAACTTCTGTCTGTCCCAGCTGGATAAGGACAGGAATCAGAAATACCCACAGAGAAACAGCTCAGAACACAGAAAGCGGAGTAGGATTTGCCCTGATTTAAGGGGGGGATGGGAAAAAACCCCAATAAATAAAATTAGCATTTGCCCTGAAAACCAACTGAGCTTGAAGGAATTGTCAAAAATCACTGTAGACAGTGTAGACAAATCATCCATATTCTGTGGGGAAAGGCTGCTTTTGCCTCCTTCTGCCTGAGCTCCTGTGCTGGCACAGCTCCGAGCTTGGGCTCTGGGCACACAGGAAAACAGCTCCACCCTCCCTGCAGCCATGCCAGGGGTGCACAGCCATCCATTCCCTTCCAGGGAGCTTTCCCACATGAGCTGGGGTCTTCCCAGCAGGAATTTCTCCTTCAGGAGGTGATCTGGGTGTCTGCTGTGACATCCTGAGTGTGTGACATTTGTGCACCTTGTGACTTTTCAGTGATACTGGATGGGAGACATTTCCCACCTTGTTTTCCTGCCTGACACCAAGTGTGCAAAATCTGAAACAACTCAAAGGAAGGAATTCTCCAAAGCAATGCTGAAATCTCACATCTATTGGAAAACTGTTAAAATAACAGGAATTTTATCAAAGCAAAGGACAACTTTTAAAACAACATCTTCCTGTCCCTCTTTCCTCTTGCTATCCCCAAAGGCATCCCCAGTTCGGTCAGTGCAGATGGTCCATGGGGAGGGGACTTTGTCCGGGCTCTGGGGTCGGGTTTGGGGTCCGTTTTGCAGAGGCCGGGGTGAGGAGAGCTCTGGGTCCGCACTAGAGGGCACTCCTGCCATGCAGAACCTGCCTCCACAAGGCTGCAGGATCCTTCCAAGGCTGCAGCCGGAGCAGGGCACACTGCAGAGCTCTCTGTTCCCTGCTGCAAGGGAGAAACACCCCAGCACCCTCCACCCCCTGCCAAAATCTCCTTCTGGGGTCTGCAGGGGGCTTATGGAATGCAGGGACCACCGTCCTTGAAGGGTTTGTCCCTGAAGGGCCAGCCCTGGCTTCAGTCAGGGGTAGGGACTTGGGATTTCTTGGGCTGACCGAACTCCCAGGTCTGCCAGGGACTGTGGAGTGGCCAAGCAGGAGGGGCCAAAGCTCTGCTCAGGTGGAGGTGAGTGGGCACCTCGTGAGTTCAATCCTCACACCACTAAATGTTGATTCTTTAACTTCTTTTTTGCTTCTGTTAAGGTTGGGATTGAAGCGCTGGAGACAGTATTTCATGTTCAGACTCAGATGTTTATTACTTCTTATCTATACTAGAGTCTTATAAGTTGTGAGTTTTACAGCATTTTACTAACAAGCTACAAAATGGCTAACTATTTATCTTTATAAGGTCTTTTAAGGCTAAACTACCCAATTCAGAAATGACACCTAAATTATTTTCACTTTTAACTCAATAACTAATCTTTAACTCAACTAATCACGCAATGTGGACTTTTCTGTTTAATTACAAATTTTACTAACAAGCTACAAAATGGCTAACTATTTTTCTTTATAAGGTCTTTTAAGGCTAAACTACCCAATTAAGAAATGACACCTAAATTATTTTCACTTTTAACTCAATAACTAATCTTTAACTCAACTAATCACGCAATGTGGACTTTTCTGTTTAATTACAAAACACTAGTTAAACTTATGAAGAGGAAGGACTAGCTACCATCCTAAAACTTCAATCTTAGTTTTATAGATACTACTACACTCTAAAACTCTAAACTCTAAGTTTTCTAATGTATGATATTATACACTTCTATTTAAACTATATATCCATAATCTTAGTTCTGTTATTCAATTTTGGAAGCCTTCTTTGTGGCTTCAGGTCAAATGCAGTGTTCTCTTGAAGGTCTGTGCCTTTCAGCACAGAAAGTTCAAAATTCTCAGTATCCAGGGTTCTAAAAGGTTGTATGATATTATACACGTCTATTTAAACTATATACCCATAATCTTAGTTCTGTTATTCAATTTTGGAAGCCTTCTTTGTGGCTTCAGGTCAAATGCAGTGTTCTCTTGAAGGTCTGTGCCTTTCAGCACAGAAAGTTCAAAATTCTCAGTATCCAGGGTTCTAACAGGCACTAGATGACACAAGCTGCTCCAGGAGAGCCCGTGTGGCTGCCCCAAGGGAAAATGGTGCTTCCCCAACCCTCTGGAGACCTTGGAAAAAGCCAACAGGCACCACATGGATGAAGGGCGAGCCAGCTGATAAAGCCTGCTTGGATTTCTAAAAGCCTTTCACAGAATCTTTATCAAAATTTAAGGAAATTGAGAAAACAGAGAACAAGGTTCTGTCATGGGCTGGTGGTTGAGAAGTGGAGGTCAGTGGTCAGCTCTGATGGGGGGAGATCTCCAGCAGCCCCCATGGGCTCTGTCCTGGGGCCTGGGCAGCTCCACACCCTCATGGACTGGGAGCAGCCAGTCCAGCACACCCCAGCATTCTCTGGTGATGAAAAGTTACTCAAAGCATGAAGGGGAAGAGCAAACTGTGCCTGGCTGCGGGGGGATGTCACCAATCTGTGTGAACAGGCCATGAAATGGGAGAGCAAATCTGGTGTTGATAAGTTTACAGTGGGACAGCTGCTGACAAGCCCGGGGGGCCCAGGCTCACCAGCACCCTTGGGAATGAGGCAATTCCATAAAAGTATGTGAGGGCTTCTGCCACTGGAGCAGAAGTTCCCACGCTGTCTCCAGCAGGAGCTGACACCACATCAGCCTGCGAAGCAGGAACCCCCACAGCAGCAGCTCTTGCCACACACGCAGGGCCTGAGCTCGCCTTTGCTGCCAAAATCCCGCGGGGATCGGCTTCCTCTGCGTTATTTTGATTTTGCTCTCAGGCTTGAGCTCAGATGATGTGAAATATGTGTGGCAAATCCACTCCCCACATCACATCTACTGTGTGGAGCTGCTGGGCCTCAGACAACAATTCCCTGTCTGCAGCCAGTTTATTTACGGAGGCGGCCTGGGATCTGCTGCTGCTGCTGCCTGAAAACACAGCTCTAACCACCCCTGCCCTGCCCCTTCTTTAGGGATACAATAATAAACCCTTGTGCTGCCTTAATAAAGAAGGAGGGAGGATCACATTTTACTTTCCCAAGTTTCTCACTGCAGGGAATTTTAGGGCTGTGCTTGATCTGTTGTTCCCCTGCCTCTGTAAGCCTGAGTCTGAAGGAGTTCAGGCATCACCCACCTCTGGTGGGGCTGCAAACCTGATTTCAGGGCTTCTCCAAAAGTTCCTTTCAATAACCCCACCTCCAGACCACACTTCCCATGGCTGATTTCTGCCCTTGGATATTTGGAAGCTCTTGTCTCCTGAGAAGCTCAGCCCGCTCAGGCTGTGCAGACACAGATTGTGCTGTGCTGGCAAAACTGACTGATAAGAAATTTAATATGAAAGGCTGTTCAGAGAGGAGAGGAGTGAGATTGTGTCGGTTGATATTCCCAGGAGCTGGAGCCCGGGGCTGTGCACAGGCACTGCTTCTGTCTGATGTGACAGTTCTGCCCTTCTGATAAGGATTTCTCCAGTTTTGCCCTTTTAATCAGAATTTTTCCAGTTCTGCCCTTCCAATCAGGATTCTTCCTCGCTGAAAGCTCAGGTTAGGAGAGGTGAGGTTCTTCTGTCCCAACCCCCATATCCTGTTACCTTCTTCCCAGTAGCTGCTTCCCCAAACCAGTGATTTCTGGGCTTTCTCATCCTTTCAGGCCACTGGAGAAGAGCTCCAAGGACCCTCCCCCAGCCAGGGAGCTGCTGGTTCTGGTCTCTATAATGGGATGCCCAATTCTGCACCTGGGATGGGGCAGCCCTGGATGTACAGACTGGGGAAGGGTCCTGGGGGTCCTGATTGATGGCCAGTTGGACATGAGCCAGCAGTGCCTGGGGGCCAGGAGGGACATCCCTGTCCTGGGCGCATCAGGCCCAGCATTGCTGGCCAGGCCAGGGAGGGATTGTCCAGCTCTGCTCTGGGCTGGGGCAGCCTCACCTCCACTCCTGGGACAGTTTTGGGCACCACAGGATGATCTAATGATGACCCCAAGGATCTAAATCTCTTAGAGAGTGTCCAAGGAGGGACATGAAGATGGTGAAGGATTTAGAGGGGAACTGTGTGAGGAGTGGCTGAGGACATTTTGTTTGTATCCTCTCTCTGCTGGAGGAGACTGAGGAGAGGCTCTTTGGGATGTGCAGCTCCTCCTGAGGGGCAGCTCCAGTCTCTTCTCCCTGGGACAGGGACAGGAGCCAGGGCACGGCTGGGGCTGGGCCAGGGCAGCTCAGGCTGGAGCTCAGGGCAAGGTTCTTCCCCCAGAGGGTGCTGGCACTGCCCAGGCTCCCCAGGGAATGGGCACGGCCCCGAGGCTGCCAGAGCTCCAGGAGCCTTTGGACAGTGCTGCCAGGGATGCCCAGGGTGTTGGTTGCTGGTGGGTCTGGGCAGGGGCTGGGCTGGGCTGGGTGATCCTGGTGGGTCCCTCCCAGCTGAGGATTTTCTGTGACTCCCCACTGACCCTCAGCTGCTCCATGCCCAGAGGCCAGCTGAGCAGTGACAGTGCAATCCCTGCAGTCCCATCCCTGCACCCTTAACCCGCTAGGCAAACACCTCCAGGCACACTGTCATTGATTCCAACACCATCTGTTCCTTTGCTTATGTTTCTTTGCCACTGATTTCAGGGCAGAGCCAGGAATGTTTATTTTGTAGATGGTTTGTGAGCTCAGTCGTTCACTCTGAAGCTGAGAGCTGCACCCACAGAGAGCCCAGAATCCCAGCTTTAGAGGAACCCCTCACTCTTAGCCCACACTGGATTACCCAGCTCTCACCAGAAGTACTGCAGGGCAATGTCTTCTCTTTGCCTTCTCACATTGAAACTGCACTGGTTTTTCCCCATAATTTAAGCCTGCTGACGATGAGCAAGGCCCATTTAATTTGCTGTCCTTGTTTGCTCATTAATTCCACTGAATTACTTTATTTACTAACATGCTTCTTCTAAATTACTTGATTACTTAACTAAATTTATTTATTTACAGTGGATAGCAGAAGAGAAAAACAGCTGCAGTGGATCCCTGCTGACAGTCCCCCAAACCACAGCCTGAGAGTGGCAGTGAAATCCCTGGATTTTGGGTGCTGCCAGCATGTTGCATAAGCTTTGGGCAAAGCAGCAGATGTATTCCTCAGAGGGACATTTCCTCAAACCTGGGGGCAGATTTTTGTGTTATTTTATTGTCCCCAAATGTTACTTGTCCAAATGCCCCTGAAGCACAAACTGAGTGGTGTGAACAGCACAGAGCAAGCCATGGAAACTCTGGGGGGATTCTGGCAGTGTGAGACCTCCTAAATTATGGATTAACAATGGATTCAGTTGGAAACCACGGAACTCTGAGCAACCAACTGAACAAATGGAGATAAACCAACCCCCCCTTTGGCTTCTTCAATCCTACCAAATGTGCTGAAGTTTCTTGTGTAGGTTTTTATTTAATAGAATCCTGGAATCATGGAATCTCCTGAGCTGGGAGGGACCCACCAGGATCCTGAGTCCAACTCCTGTCCCTGCCCAGACCCCCCAACAAGCCCACCCTGGGCATCCCTGGCAGCGCTGTCCAAAGGCTCCTGGAGCTCTGGCATCCTTGGGGCCGTGCCCATTCCCTGGGGAGCCTGGGCAGTGCCAGCACCCTCTGGGGAAAGAACCTTTCAGGCAGCACAAGCCAAGAAGAGGAGCAAAATCTGGGTGGTTCTCTGCAGTGCCCTGAAAGAAAATGAACAGCAGGTTTTCCAGGAGAGCCCGAGGGAGTTCTGCTCATTCTAAGAGCCTGAATGAGGCTGTGTGATATTAGAGGGTGTGATGGGAAACAGATTTCAGGGAGAGCTTCCTGAGGGCACCCGGAAGAGAGTCCTCCTTCCAACCCTGGGCATTTGGGATGAACAACTGCTTGTTTACTCCTACAGAAGTTCCTGCTGCTGGCCTGAGAGGAGTTAGGAAAGATGGTATCTCCAGCAGCTGCTGTAAGCCATACTGAAATATTTGTTCAGGAATCCATGGTTGTGTGTCTGCTTGGTGTCCAATAAGTACCCAGGGGTCCATAATGGGGCCCAGGGAATTATCCCTTGAGTCACAGCACAGGATTATGGACCCTCTCTTTAGCATTCAGCTCTGGCAGACCCAAAATCGAGTCAAGCTCAACCTGCTCAGCTCATTTAACTTTTCTGCTGCAGGTAAGGTGTTGTCTCCTACCCTTCTGATCAGCTTTGGCACTGCAACATGCAGCAGTGAATGCATCTTCCCCAGGGCACAGCTGCTTGGTCTGGTGGTCTCACAATGCAGTTTGGTCTCATGACTGCAGTTTGCAGTCAAATGACCCCCTGTTGTCACATTCCACCTATTTTATCCCTGAATTTGTGCTCCTGCTGCCCACCATGGGTTCGATCTCAGCACTCAAGATTGTAATATTGACATTCCAATGAGATTTTTGCAGCAAAGTTTAAATCTCCTCTTGAAATTGCATTAATTTTGCAAACTGAGTATGTGTGACGATCTTACAGCTACAGCAGGGACAGTCTGGAGTTAACTCTCAACTCTTGGAAGTTAAATGGTATCAGAGATCCTCATCTGCAGCAGCTGGACATGTTCAGCATCACTCCTGACAAACCCACTGCAAACCCCACAGCTGATTACAATCCACAGCTCTGCGTTGGACCATCTGTGCTGCTCTCCCGTGGGAATTCTGGAGCAGCAACACGAAGGTCACGAGTGCAAGTGAGAGATTTTGTCATTGCCTTCAGCTTCACCTCTGTGGATTTTACAGACTTCCAGCCCCAGGGCCAAGATTTTTCTGCAGTACCCAAGGGTTGCTGAGCTCTTCATCCCCTTCTGGCTCTCATTTCTTGCTGGTTTGGATGTGCAGGAAAGCAGGCACATTGCCAGGTGCCAGAGGAGGTTCTAGCACAAAGTCTGCCTTCCTGCATTACTTAATTGCTTTTGTTGCATTCCTGGTATTTATGTCTTTTTTTCCTACAGGGCTGTGAGGAGTATTTGAGCTGTCAGTGGTGCTGTGCATTCCCAGACCTTCCATCAGCCAAACAAGCTGAGTTTTTGGAGAATTTAACAGAGGAGAGGCAGTGATACTGCCAGGGACCAGCATGGGAGTTCCACCAGGCTCTGCTTTGGGTGATTCCCACTGTTGGGCCTGATTTGTGACCAAGCAAAATGACCATGGCAATGTTTGTTCCTTGCTCCCAGAAATCCTGTGTTTTACAGGGCTGAAGTGGCACAGCTGAGAAGCTGCTGCTGGAGCAGTCACACCAGAACAGGGATGTAAATCCCTATTTTTATGCACTTCCAGTAGTAACCTCTGACGTACTGCACCCTTTATCCTGAGGATGGGGAAGGACCTTTCTTGCCCTCTGTCATGATTACCATTACATCAGGACTGAGGCTCAATAAACTGATTTTTCTCCTACAGCCCACAGGGTCTAGCCTGGCTCACAAATGGTTAAGCTCCTGCAGCTCAGCAAATCATCTGTAATTAAGGGCATCCATCAATAAAACATCCTCCTCTCTCAGGGCTGACAGGTGCTGAGGGCTGCCTTGAGCTGGGGTTTATTCCAAAGAGCTCCAAGGGCTCTGCCAGTCCCTCGGAGCCTCCCCAGGGTGGTGGCCCTGGGCCGGTGGCCCTGGGCTGGTGGCAGGGCCGTGGTGCCCATGGCAGGGCAGGCTGGGGGCCTGTGCCATGCAGGTTTCCAGCTGTGCACAGTCCCTCTGCTTCTGGGTGCTGGGATACTCAGAAATACCAGTTTCTTCATGTTTCACAAGTGTTCCTGAAAATTCCTGGAAAGGCAGCTTGAGCTGTGCCCGCAGATCTCCTCAGGCCTGCACAGCCCCAGCAGCTCCACGTGCTTTGCAGAACAAGCTGGATTTTTGCTCTTTGCTAATCTGAAACGGGTCAAGGGTAATTTCAACCAATTTTGTATCTGAGGAGGGCTCCAGGGAGAAGTTACAGCAGCTTAAAGAGAGGCAGCTGCATTCCAGAAATAACTCCTGTTCCCTCAGCACAGGGAACAAACCGGGCACCCTCAGAGCAGCGTGTTTGTTCCAAGCAGCACTCCAGTTTTAGGGTTTTTCCCAGGACCTGAGGAAACTCCTCCTGGCTTCCAAGAAAACTTTACAAGGGTACTTTAAAGGAAGGCAGGAGCTTTAAGGCAGCGGCGGCGCCTGGGCTGTCACAAGCACCAGCAGGCCGGGAAAGCCTGGGGAAGCCAGTCCAAACTTCCAGGTTCATTTTATGGCCAGAAGGAACCCCCTGCCTTGTAATATTGCATTCATTATGTCAATTTTCTAATTTCATCTTTTCACTTCTAGAAGGATATAAAATAGTATCAAGTATGGCTACAAGAGTGAAATGAGTTTTTTCGTCTCCACGCATCAGATCCAAAATGCTGCTGAGATTTTGTGGCTTTCTTATAATTAAGAGCATGCAGCTTGTGAGCTCTTGGTCGAATCATTACCAGGGTTTATTCATGCAGAGTTTTACAGAGTCCATCACATTGTCCAGCCTTTATGTGTGAGCTGAAGTGGCCTCTCATCCCCAGCTCAGATCCGAGCTGGGCTCCAGGGACCCTGGCCTTGTCAGAAATCCAACATGATGTAACAATTTCATTTGCTGGAAATAAATACCCAGTAAATAATGCCAGCAAAGCTCACTGTTCCTTCAGGAGGGATGTTTCCATCCATGGAAAACAAACATCTGGGCTTGGGTTTGTTGCTTTATTGCTGCCCATGCTGCCTTTTGCCTTTACAGAGCAGTGGGAGGTCGATGTCCAGGGACTCCCTTTATATGACTTTTGTTCAGAAAATATTCTTGAAGATTGCAAAGATTATCCATGAATCATGCCCATAATGCCTAATTTGCTGTACACAAACATTTCCACTTTGTAGCAATTTCCTTCATCTCTGGATGAAAGCAAAAAACACAGTGGAAATTCTTATTTTCCATGAAAACCAGAGGCATTGGAACTGTAGAGTTGTGCTTCTCAGACTCCTCACCTCACAGTGTTTTCAATGAGTCCGGATACAAAAAGCAACCCATAGGAGATAAAATCTAAAAGAGTGACTGGACTCTGCAATGATAGTTGTTGCCTAAGTGGGCAGATGATATTTAAGTTTGTTGCAGCTAAACAGGTAAATTTTAACTAAATTAGTGAATTTATGATTGGTAACTAAAGTTTACGAGTACGGTAAGTGAAAAATATTGTGTTCTACAAGCAGAGAGCATCTGGGATATGGGTTTGACCAGGGTAAAAGTCAGTGGTGGAAACTGGATATCCAACTGTAGTGGATAAACATCTCTGTAAGATGGGGCTTGCTGGGATAAAGAGAGCAAGAAATGCACATTTTATCTCCAAACTGTGCAATCCCATGGACTTTGAATTCTTCAGCCCTCACAGTCATCACCATCTCTAACCAGAGTCTCATCATCTCCATTTAGTCACTAAACCTGGACAAGCTGGACTCTGTGTCATGGCCCAAGCAGCCAAATTCACCAGGACTGCTCCTGAACCCTGCCTGACAGCAACAGGACTCCTACTCCTCCCCACGGGAAGAAGATGAAAGGTCTGTTCCAGAGGAAAAGCAGAATTGTGTCAGCAGCCCAGGGAAGCTTTGTGCTGACAGACAATATATTGGTGCTGGTTTTGAACTCAAGAAGTATCTTATGTAGAAATTCTGGGGCAGATCTTTCCACCTTCCTGATAATCAAGTGGTTCTCAGAGTAGAAGCCAAATCATAGTACCTGGCTATAAACACAGATTCAAACATGAAAAACAAATCAAAATCTGATTTCTCGTTAGCCCAGCTGCTACTGAACAAGAAAATTCATTATGTCTTCATTAGCAGTCATTTCTTAATGACCCTGGACAAACTTTGCACCAGGACTCGGCCAAAGCACTGTATGCATAGGCAAAATGTTCCAGTTCCTTCAGACTCCGCCAGGAGAAAGTCCCTTTATTGTCCAGCCTGTTGGTAGCTGAGGCTGCCCTGCCAGGACCTAGCAAAGAGATTGCATTCCCATCTCATCTAGCAATTATTATTCCTTCCAGTTTTCCTCATTTTTCATAATAGCTTTCCCACCAGAGGTGCTCAGAAGAGCCTCCAGCAGTGTAGGAGACAGCTGTGCTTGGGTTCAGGGTCTGTGTGGGCACACAGGGGGTTGGGGGGGCTCCACTGCTCATCCTGCATGGCCACAGAGCAGCTGGCACAGAAATCCTGGGATGGCCTCACAGCCCTTGTCCAGCCAGCCCAGATCTCACTGCAAATGTGCAGGAGGAAGATTTCCTTCTTGGCAGTGGGAAGAAAGTCATTGCAGGAGTTTTAGGGGTAAAAATAGAACAAGGGCCAGCCTTGCAGGCACCAGGCCCTTCATCTGAGGGTGCAGTCCTGCCTGAGGGACAGGACACAGTGCCTGGGTCACACCTCAGCAGTCACCATAAGGGAGAGAAAAACAGGAGAGATTCCTGAGATGGGATCAAACAGAAACTGAAATTTGGGGACATGTCCAGGATGTGGGGACAGTGCCATGAAGGCACAGGACTGCCAGGGCTCAGCAGAGGCTCTCCTGGTGCTTACTGGTCCCAGAGGTGCTGCAGCAGTTCCAGCTGCACTCCAGGCCAGCTCTCAGCACTGCAAGGGTCTGCACCGAGGTTAAAACATCCAAGTATTTCATAGCACACAGACATTGGGAAACATGGCAGAGTTTCAGTCAGGAAAGCATGGACACAATCTTTCCAGCACCAGGCAGTCTTTCACATTCACCACTCCATCACTTCTCATTACCAGGAACATTCATTTCTCACCAAAGTGCTCCCAGCACCAGCACACATTTAAACCATATTATTTTTCAAGTCCAGGTCTGAACACAGCCTGTATCAAACTGCTCCATTACTGCCTTCTGCCAGGCAGTCTCTCATGGCTCAGCCATGTGTTCCCAGGCTCCAAGCCCAGCTGCTCTTGGAAACCATGCTCCAAGCACATGTTCCTGCATGGGATGTTCATTATTATTTTCAGCTTTATTTATTGGTGCACGTCCTCCCTGTGTGCCCCCAAAGGGCTGCTTTCAGCAGGGCTTGTACGAAGTTGTTTGATTGGCTTCAGGCTTCTTTGTGGGTTCATCCAATGCCAAGCTCAGGCACTGAACCCATGCCAGGTAATTCATCATTTCTCCTTAAATGCTATAGACAGAATCCTGCTCTTAGCTTGTCAGATAAAGGCCTGAGAATTGCCTTTCAGCCCACCTAATGAGGGTTTGTGTTTTTCTACGCTTGGGAGGATGGATGGTCTTAATTTCTGGTTTCTTTCAAAGAGAGCAATTTTCTTCCACAAAAAAAGACCGGGAATAATAGACACAATGTGGCTTATTCTGAGTCACCCTTTAACCATTTGTACTTATATTTTCTCTTTGTGCATCTACCCTGAAACTCAGAGTCCTCTTCAGCTGCCGCTGTACATTTTCCCCTGCCATGAGACATTTCTGTGCCTGCGGGTTTAATGCACAGGCAGCATCCTCTCCTGGCCTTGCTGACAGGCTCCACAAATACTTCCCCCAAATTTGAGGTGATCCAGACAGGGATTTTCTATTGGAGTTCTGCAGGAGTTGCCTGTTGGATGTGAGGAAGCTGAGACTTGGTGCACAAGGGACTGTGCAGGTCCAGAGCTCCTCCTTCTGTGCAGAAATCCCCCAAGGGCCAGCCCAGGGCACCACGGGGTGGGATCTACAGGAGTCTCCCAGTCACTCTGGCACTGCCCACACTGAACAATTCTACACCAATATCACAGAGGTTCTCATTGGCCAAATGCTAAATGCAAAGCTCTGTTCTCTGAGATTCTTGCTTTCTCCACATTCACCCCACATGTCATTTCTGTGACACTTTCAGCCCCAGCTGGAAGCTCAGCCTGGGGAGCGCTCAGCCCCAGTCCATCAGACTCAGCCTGGAGGTGGCATCCAAAGGGCTCTCAAAGGGAGGATGAAGCAGCAGGAAGGAACAAAACATGGACTCCTAAGGAAGCAGTGACAAATGGGAAGAGCTGAGAGGGAGAAATGAATAAACAACTGATTTCCAGAGGGGAGCAGTGGGGTATAAGAGAATCACAGACTGGTTTGGGGTGGAAGGGACCTTAAAGCCCATCCCATTCCCCCCCTGCCATGGACAGGGACACCTTCCACTGTCCCAGGCTGCTCCCAGCCCCAATGTCCAACCTGGCCTTGGGCACTGCCAGGGATGCAGGGGCAGCCACAGCTGCTCTGGGCACCCTGTGCCAGGGCCTGCCCAGCCTCCCAGGGGACAGTTGCTTCCCAATATCCCATCCATCCCTGCCCTCTGGCAGTGGGAAGCCATTCCCTGTGTCCTGTCCCTCCATGTCCTTATCAAAAGTCCCTTTCCAGTTCTCTTGGAGGCCCATCAGGTACTGAAAGGCTAAAGTCACCTTGGAACCTTCTCTTCTCTTCTCTTCTCTTCGCTTCTCTTCTCTTCTCTTCGCTTCTCTTCTCTTCTCTTCGCTTCTCTTCTCTTCTCTTCGCTTCTCTTCTCTTCTCTTCGCTTCTCTTCTCTTCTCTTCGCTTCTCTTCTCTTCTCTTCGCTTCTCTTCTCTTCTCTTCGCTTCTCTTCTCTTCTCTTCCCTTCCCTTCCCTTAATCCCAATTCTTTCAGCATTTCCTCATATGACAGAGGGCCCAGCTTTTGGAGCATCTTCATGGCTCGTTTCTTTCAGTTTTTGCGAAATAAGTGCAATAACTATGAAGAGCCCCATTATCATAATTTCTTTGTAGACTCCTGAAGCTGCTGGGCTGGTGAAAAGGGAATCACCCATCCTGATGTCCTGACAGGGATGAGCTGAAGGAGAGTAAATTCCAGCTTTGGGTTCACCTTGTGGTGGTGGTTTTGTGTCTCTGATGGGTTTTGGTGAAGTTTGGAAAGAGAATTGAAAATCTCTGGAGCAGCACATTCCAGCAGTTCTGGGGCCATTTCACACCAGAATTATGAGAAAATTATGATATGAAATGTTTGCAGAGGCAAAAGCACCCAAATTTCAGAGGCTCCATAGCTCAGGGGTTAGAGCACTGGTCTAGTAAACCAGGGGTCGTGAGTTCAAATCTCACTGGAGCCTGGGGAGGATTTGCACCTCCTGCAAAGACCTCACTGCTTTATCTTCCTGTTTATTCCCAAAGTGTTCCTGATGCTGTTTTTTGGAGCATCCACCCTAGCTTAAGTGAACTATAAATATCCTCCAGCACCTACACCAAACAACAGGCAATGAGAAGCAGAGAAACCAGCAGTGGTCAGAGCTGTACTCTTGAAATAGATCTAATGTACAGCAATCGGAGAAGGGGAACACCCAGTAATGGGATTTGGAGCCTTCTGGACCCTGCAGACTTTGTGGGGGTCACTGATGGACAAAGCTGGAGTGGCTGCCAGGTATTTACAGTCAGAGCTGGTTCATCTCTTCAGACAGCAGCAGGAGGATCAAATTATGGCTCCAGAGCTCAGTAATTGCAGAGCTGGCTGAAAACATCATAAATATGGCTTGTGGAGAATCAGTAATATCAGTCATCTACAGAACCCTTCTGGTGGCACTGTGAAGTGATAATTTCTAAGACTAAAGTAATAGGTAAGAATTAACCTGTTTTGCATCTTGAATTCCATTAATTGCTGTCCAGATTTATGAGATTTCCTCCTCTGCCTTTGCACATCTCTTTTCCCTATTTATTTTCAAGTAGACTCCCTCTATTGAGTCCAAATGAGCCAAACCAGTGATGGAAAAGGTAATTTCTGAATTTCAAAAGGACCTTTTCAATCTGAGGGAAGGAAGGCTCAAAAGCCTGAAAGATTTTTTTCTTGTGGAGGGGGAGACAGGGTGGCATGAGGGACATGGGGCTTTGTTTGCCCAGGCTGGTTCCTTCCAGCTCTGTTGTCCCAAAAAAGTGAGCTTTGGAGGGTTGATGTGTTTCCTCCCCATGGGAAGTGTCCTGCAGGAATTTCCCTGCTTTCCTCTGGACATATCCCAGTAAGGACAAAGAAACAGAAGCCAACAGGATTCCCATTAATCTGCAATTAATAAACGAGCACAAGTTACTGTTATTGTAACCCCAGGTCCTGCAAAATGGGTAGATGGGTTTTACTAAAAGGGAATTTATCTCCGGGCTGTTGTGGCTTTACCTGGATTCCCCCTGTCCCACATTCCAGTTTTATGTCTTTATTTGGCTTTCAGAGAAGACCACAGAGCAAGACCCAAAAATATCTTTGTGGTTCAAGTTCACTTTTACAATCAGGCTTGAGGGTTCAGCTTAGCTGAGCCTGGTGGGGATGGAAATGACCCTCTGAAAAATTAATGTCTTTCCTTTCTGTGCAAAGAGGACAAATGTTCAGGATGTGTTTTGCTGAATTCTTAATCTCTGCAGTAGCTGACATTAATGCCAGAGGTCCTCCCCAGTGACCCTGCTGCAATGCAGAGCCCAAACTCTCTGATTGTTGAGCATCGGCCTGGGGCAAAGACGACTTTTGCCAGGGGACCTGGAATCTCTTTGTATCCATACCCATCATCTCCTCTTTCAAAGACAGAGCTTGACTAGAGGGGAAAAGAGGGTGAAGTGGTTTATATCCAAATCCTGAACCCCAGGTAAATGTGGGAGGCAGGGAGGGCACCTCTTCATTACCCCCAGGGAATGGGCACGGCCCCGAGGCTGCCAGAGCTCCAGGAGCCTTTGGACAGGGCTGCCAGGGATGCCCAGGGTGGGCTTGCTGGGGGGTCTGGGCAGGGACAGGGGCTGGACTGGGCTGGGCGAAACTGGCGGGTCCATCCCAGCTGAGGGGATTGCAGGATTCTGTGATTCCTTGATCTTTGTTACCTGTGGGATGGAAATGCTACAGAGACGTTCAGAGGTGTGGGAAGGTCGTGCAGCTCAGCCCCAGGGATGGGGCCAGGCTGGTCCCCTGTGGGTCTGTTCAGGGCCAAGGCTGTGACCTGCCCAGTCCACGTCCAGACAGGCTTTTATTGCTTTCTTTAGGGAGATTTAAAGGTGTCTTTCTGTCTATCCATGAAAACTTGCTTTTGATATTCTCCTCACAACTTCAGAATATAATTTCTATTTTTAAAGCCATCCTGGACTCTGTGCATTTCTCTGGAATACTTTTCATTCCCGGGTCTCCTTCCAGGGGTTCCAAGCTGGAGAGAGATATAATTTCTTTCCTTATAAACAACACTGAATTTTATGGCCCAGCACAGCAGCCTTGCAGCATCGAGGTGCCCCAGTCCAAGGACTGTGTTACAGAGCTGCATTTCTGCCTCCATGTCTGTCCTAGGAAAGGCCACAAATGCCTCAACTAATCCATTTCTTAAGACATGTGGGAAACAATAAATAGTTTAATCCAGTGAGGGAAGCCTTGAGCCAGAGCCAGTGAAAATGTTCCCATTTTAAAAGAGGTTTTGGACTTAGAAATACAATTGACACTAATATTAAAATCTAACATGCACAGGGATCAAAGGGCAGCTTTGTAGCCTCAGCCAGGAAAAAAAAAAAAAAGATTAATAAAGTTGGTAGGACTGCAGAATTCAGAGTGGGGAAAAAATCACCCAAATTTATCCATTTCCCAGTTCTCCCACAATGAATACACTCAATCCATTATGCCAAACAAGATATTGTGGGTTTAACAACAATGTTTAAAAAAACAAATAGGAAATGTTTCTGAAATAAGGTGAAAAAATATGAAATACCAGCTCCATGTTCCAGTGTGCCAGGAACAGAGAGCTGCACAGCATCCACAGGGACATCTGTGCCCATCTTCCACTCACATCCAAGAGGATTTCTCCAAAGCCTTGGTGCAAGGTTTTGCCCAGGGACATTGTTATCTCCCTGCCTTTTAAGCATTGGAACAGGCTCTTCTGGGAAGTGCTGGAGTCACCATCCCTGGAAGTGTTCAAAAAAAGAGGAGATGTGGCACTTTGAGATATGGCTTAGTGGGCACAGGGGTGTTTGGCCAAAGGTTGGACTTGATCCTGGAGGTCTTTTCCAGCCTCAGTGTTTCTGGGATCTCCTGGAGCCTGTGGGATCTCCTGAGCCCCAAGGCCCACAAAGAGCACCAAATGCAGCACTAACAGCTCCAGGAGAGCTGCTGGCTGCCTCAAAGGCTGGCTGCAGACACTAAAACCTGATGTGAACATGGTCCTGCTGCTCCCCAAGACTTCCACGGCACCTTCCTAGAAGCACAGAAAATCCTGGTACTCCATCTGAGTGCCCATTCTTTGGAATGTGAGAGCCTCTTGCAAGCACAGCAGCCCTGGCAGCCAGCAAAGCTCAGCTCTGTGCTGGACACAACCACTCAGAATGGCAAGATTATCAATTATCACCGCATCCCAAACACTGCCCCATGAGTGTTTGGAAAGGATTACAGCCTATTCAAGAATAAAACCCCAAACCAGCAGTTCCTGTGGGGATAGGAGATCCCATGGGCAGGTAACAGTGCTGGTAAAAGTGTCTCAGACCCACTGGGGCAGCTTTTCAAGACTCTTCCTTTGCACAACTCCCTGTTCTGGAAATCCTGCAGCTCCCAGTCTCTCCCTGACTGTGCTGCTCACCCTTAAAATTTCCATATCCTGGAAAAAGTCTATATCTTGTCTTTTCCACAGTAGGGCCCTCGGGGTTTAATGCTGACATTCTGATTCTCCTGGACTCAGCCAGGGAGATCCCACTGACCTGCTCAGAACAGTTGGAATATAAATAAACATCCTCATTCTTGCAGGCCACAACTCCATGAAAAACCTGGAAAGAACATGGGATTGTTGCAGTTACTGCAAATTTAACCAAACTATGAAAAGCAGTTAGTGCCAATTGAACCCAGCTTTAGAAAGCCAGCCATGCCCAGTTTCACCCGGGCACCCTGCCATGCAAATGGGACTGGAGGACAGATCCAGGAATCTGCCAGGAGGAATGGCACAGGAATGGCAGGTCTGCCTTAGAGGGGGGATGGAAGGAGTTAATTATGTTTAGTCTGTCCACAGGAAGGCTAAAAGTAGGCATGAGTAACTCACAGAAATACCACAGGAGTAAACAGCCAGAATGAGAAAGAACTATTTTAATGATCAGGATTGAATATGTTAGGCCGGAATTAAATAAATAAATAAATAAAATGAGAGGAATAATTTTTTTCAAGCAGTCAAGGAGGAAGAAACCCCCTGAGAGGTGAGAAAGGGAACCAGGAGGTCATGGAGGAGCTGCATAGCACAGCCAGACTCCGTGAGCACAGAGCTCCTGTCCTGTGCTCTGTTCAGCAGTGACACCAAGGAATCACACAATCCTGGGATGATTTGGGTTGGGAGGGACCTTAAATTTTATCTCATTCCACCCCTGCTATGGGCAGGGACTCTTCCACTATCCAAGGTAGCTCCAAGCCCATCCAGCCTGGCCTGGGATATCTCCAGGGTGTGACCTTGACTAAGCTCAGCCCCATCCTGTGGTGGGTGAGTACCTGTGTGTATTTTGTGTATTTTTAACAGTCTTCTAAGTAACTTGTGTCTCCAAATGCTTCTCCCAGTTTCAGAAGCAGGAGGCAAGGACTTTAATTCTGCTTTCTGCTGCACCCTGGAGAGGCTGTGACGTACCTGCTGATTGCCTCAGCTCCCCCCTGGCTGGGAGGGAAGCAGTTCATTCCCTGTGCAGAGAGCCCAGTTAAAGAGCTCGTTGTTCTAATAATGGTCATCTATTTATAGCCTTTCATAATTTGTTTCATGACAAAGAGATTCTGCAAGATGGTCCTTGATTCTTGCAAGTTTGTAATGATTTTTCCCTTCCTGTGTTATTGAAAGTAGCTTTTGTGCTCAGCAAAATGCCTGTAATAAAGGCTATTCCGTGTGTTCCGAGCAAATGACAGGGACTTTAATAGGTTTCTGAGGAAAGCTTAGAATTTCTCTTTGTTTCCCTTCAATTCTTTTCAATCTCCTGTGTCAGATGGGCCTGGCTTAGCCCAAGCCTTGCAGGAGCAGAGGAGCCCCAGAGCACAATGCCCTCAATGCTGCTGCCCACTGCCAGCAAGCAGCTCAGCCCAGAGCTCCTGGGGTGACACTTTGCAAAAAGCAGAAGGGCAAAGTCTGGAGATGACCCTGGCTGTGATTAATTTGCTCATTCCACAACTGTCTCACACCAGAAATGACAATTATTTCTGGGGCCAGCTGTTAGATATTTTGGCATTGGTACAACTGCCCTGAGGATATATCTCTGCACCATGCCAGGCACAACCACACTTCTGTCACCATCACAGACTGCAGTGCACAACAGCATCATGTGCACTCACAGGACCATTTCCTACAGCATTTTTAACCCAGAGAACAGTTTTTTGTCCCCATGCAGCTCCAGGTGACAGTGCTGGTGGCCTGTCCGACCTGCACTGCTGCTGGGGGGTGGCAAAGCAGAGGGACATGTCCTTGTCTTGACTGTCTCTGTGTCAAGGCTCACAGTTATCAGTCCCTCCACACCTTTCTGGGGAGAAGCACAATGGGGGAGCACAGCCCCACTCCTGCACTCTGCCAGACCCAGCAGGGCCTCACCAAGTCCTGGGCTGGGGTTTTCATTAGTCAGGTGTCAGCTTCACACGGGTTTGGTTCTTCCCTTCTCACCTGGTCCCAGCTGTGTCTGGAGTCTTTTCAGAGTTGAAGCTTTCAACAATTCTCCAATGGGTTCCAGTTTTGTTAACCAAGAGAATCATGGAATAGCCCGAGCTGGGAGGGACCCACCAGGATCACCCAGCCCAGCCCCTGTTCCGGCCCAGACCCCCCAACAAGCCCACCCTGGGCATCCCTGGCAGCACTGTCCAAAGGCTCCTGGAGCTCTGGCAGCCTCGGGGCCGTGCCCATTCCCTGGGGAGCCTGGGCAGTGCCAGCACCCTCTGGGGGAAGAGCCTTGCCCTGATCTCCAGCCTGAGCTGCCCTGGCCCCGCCCCAGCCGTGTCCTGGCTCCTGTCCCTGTCCCAGAGCAGATCAGAGCTGCAGCCCCCAGGGAGTTCTGCCCTCAGTCTCCTGCTCCAGCTGGACAATCCCAGTGCCCTCAGTTGCTCCTCACTGGCTTCCCCTGGAGATCCTTCCCCATTCCCGTGTCCCTCCTCTGAACACTTTCTAACACCTTTAGTTCTTACACTTTGATGCCTAAAGCTGCCCCACCACTCCTGTTATTTCTGTCTGGGAACTCCATAGCCCTGACCCCCCTCTGCCTTCTTCCATTTCCCAGCCTTTCCCTTCTGCCCCTTTGCTTGGACTCCCCTTTCTGAGCATTCCCAGGTCCCCACTGTGATCTCCCCAGGCATCCCAGCACCAGGAGCCCCTGCTGCTCGTGGCAGGTGCACAGAGCATCCCCACGCTGCCGGTGGGGTTGCCTAGGACCACCAGGAGGCATCAGTCCCCTGTCAGTCCCGCATGGCCCGGCCATCAGTCGAGTTCTCCTCTCAGGGCAGGCCGGTGCAGGGAAAGCCTCGCCCCGCTGCCCAGCTCCAGGAGTCTTGTCCCCTCTGGGCAACGCCTTCCAGGCTGCCCACAGTCCCAGAGAGCCAGAGCATCAGCACCAGCATCAAAGGCGCTGGTCGGAAGGCTGCAGTGTGCTCCCCGTGAGATGGCAGCACCTGGACCCGCTGCAAGAGCGGAGCTCCAGCAAAACTGCCTCGGGCTCCCTGGAAAACATCCAACAAACCCACAGAGAATCTTTTTGCTTCGAGTCCAAGAGTCAGGCTGATGACGGGTCCAAACGAAACCTTCCCACAGCTTTCCTTCCCAGCAGGGCCGTTTGCTTCTTTTCAGACCATGGTTTCACAAAAGGATCTCCCAGTGCCAGGGAATTCTGCTGCTTCCGCTCAGGATGGAGGTGAAGTGAGTTTTGTTTTGTTTTGTTTTGTTTTGTTTTGTTTTGTTTTGTTTTGTTTTGTTTTGTTTTCTCAGCTGCTGTAACCAAAGCGTTTCAAGAGTTTGGGGGCAATGGAGAGGAATTACTAGTCCCAGTCCCCCGTTGGGTTTCCAGCACACCCACAGCTGTAATTCCCCAGTTCATCACCAGTATCACACCTGAACAATGAACCCAGAGGATTATTAAGGAGCCTGAAATTGGCTTCCTCTCTCAATGAGCCTTGTGTTTCCTCTCTCAGGAAGGCAGAGCTACTCAAGGTGTATGTTTGCTTTTATTTTCCCTTGTTTCTCTCCTTCCCCCTCCCCAGCAGTGGGAGCAGCAGGAGCCAAGCGCAGGGGCACAGCCCAGCCCAGCTGCAGTGCAGGGAAGGCTTCCCCAGCCCTGAGCACACACAAGCTGCTCTCTGTGCCTGGGGCTTTGCAGGACACCCACACATCACAGGGGTGCCCACCCCAGTGCTCCCAGTGTTGCCAGGGGAAGAAAAGCACATTCTAGGAGTGAGTCTGGTTGTGTTTGCACGGGGAATTTTCCTGGGAACCATTCAGGAACTTCCTGATTTAGACACAATTGGCTGTGAGTGTGCAGCTGCTGGGGGAAAGCAGCGGAATTATTTTGTTGTTAACACTCATGTGGCCACATCAGCTCAGGAACCATCCCATGTCCTTCCCAAGGCTGAGACCACATGTGAAGTGGAGCACTGAGAAGTTAAAGGATCTGTTTCAAGGAGTTCCTTTTCTGCCATGAAATTCATAGACTGAGCATAAACAAAAGAGAGTGAATATCCCCAAAGAGAACAGAATGAACCTTTTCAGCTGGTTCTATTGGCAATGCCCGTTTTTTTCCTAGTAACTGGTTGTCTCCGTTGATTTTGGAATGGGCAGTCAGAAATGAAACAAAGCTGTTGGGCTTTTCAGAGTGGGAACTGAAATGTTAGATTCTCTGCTGACTTGTGCTGGCCCCGCAGTCAAATGTGATATTCCCCTTGGCTTCTCCAAGTGTTAATGAGGTCCAGAGACGACCTCAACTCTTGTTTTATATTTCATGGAACATTAATGGCAAATTCAGCCCCTGGCCCCAGAGAGCAGATGCCAAAATGCAGCCTTGGCTCCATTTCACCCTTCTGCAGCCCCAGGGCAGGGGCTCAGCTGGCGTCCACCAGCACAGCCTGAAAAGAGCCCTTTCCTTGGGCTGGGCTCTGCTCTGCTGAGTGCACACATTGTGCATCCTGAGCCTGTGCCCAAGGTGAATTTTATCCTCAGTATAGCCCTGAGTCCAGCCCTGAACCTCGTCCAGCCCCTGGATGTCATCCAGAATCTCTGCACTGGAGCCATTCCTCATTCCTGGAACACTTTTCCTGGCTGGACTCTGCCATGGTCCGTAGGCCCAGCTGTGCCATGCACTGTTGGATTTGATGTTGTTGGGCCTCTGAACTTGTGGGAAGATGTTCCCATGGAAGTGTTGCTGGGTGTTCAGGCACAATTCCTCCTGTGCTGCTGGACGCTCTCTTTCACCTTTTGATTTGGGACAAGGCATGTCCTTCCTGCAAGGTGAGAGAGCATTGATATATTCTGATGACAAACCCCAATTTTTAGTCCTTTCCTTCTGATCCCACTAATTTAAGCTACACTCTGTTCTGCAGCTTCTATTTTCTCCTGTACCACAGCTCTCCTCTGGGGCTTCCAACCATTGGTGTCATCAGAGCTTCAGAAATAGAAAATTAATCAAACACCAAGGTAGTTACTCATACCAGCAAGTGCTGCTTTTACGCATTTGCCACCTGGAGTACAAAAAAGATCTCCTTGAGATTTCACAGAGGAAGGCATTGGTGTTGAATACAAATATCAGGAGCATTTACTACATTAAACTTCAGCAGAAATACTCGTCCAGGTGCCTGGAAATCAATAGATTTGGGTGCACAAGGGGATGGAGGGGCAAATGGCTCTCAGCTGGCACCCACCACTTCTCCATGGGCTGGAGATTTAGGACAGGAGAACACCGGGAATTTCTCACCTGGATAGACCCAGATGGCCGGCTTGGCAGTAAAGACCCTGAGCTCAGGAAAGGTGAGGCAGGGAGTGATGCAGGGAGGAACAAAGAAAGTGAGGCAAGGAGTGATCCAGGGAGGAACAAAGAAAGTGAGGCAGGGAGTGATCCAGGGAGGAACAGGAAAAGTGAGGCAGGGAGTGATCCAGGGAGGAACAGGGAAGGAAAGGCAGGGAATGGTCCAAGGACAAACCGCAGCAACTGTGACAACACTGCCAGCCAGGAGCACCATGACCACATTTCTGACCCCCTGAGAGCTGTGCTTTGAGGGAGAATTGAGGCAACACTGAGATTTGAGTTCCCAGAAGCATTTAGGACTTGAGGCTCTGACTCAGAGCCTTGTAAAATGCCTGAGGCTGCAAAATCCTGTGGGGGTCACTGGGTCATGCCCAAGACCCCCCACAGCACGTGTGGGGAGATGGATCTGCACCAAACAGCAAGTGCAGCTTTGGGGCAGACTAGGCTTGAGCATCAGCTGGAGAAGGGAAAAGATTTGTGAGCACTACATAAGAAAAGAGCTGCCAAAGAGCCCTGCAGTGCCTGCAGGGTTTTCCCTCTTCATTTTCTTGGTCTGTGACTCCTGAGCAGTGTCCTCACAGAACCAGTTCAGCTGGAAAGGTCTCACCTTTCTCTGCAGACCACAGGGAGTTCAGGGATTTGGGATTTCATTCCCTCCCCTGCAGTTCACCTCTTGCCCCACAATCCTGAATCACAGCTAAGGCTGAGCTACAAACATCCAAGGTTTCCAGGCTAGAAGGAGTGGGTTGTGCACCTGCACTCCCCCACAACTCCCTGGGCAGTGTTGGGATGCTGGGGGCCAGGAGCATCACAGGGAAAAAAAACACAGCAGGAGCTGGGATTTCACAACACAGGATGGGCCGAGTGTAACTCAGTGATGTGGAGCAAGAAAACCAAAAGCAAAACTGTTTCACTGAACAAACCCAAAGCTTTCTCAGTGATGAGCACCCATGTGTGGCAGGAGGGGTGTGGGAGCTGCAGCAGGTACCTGAGGCAGCCACAAAACAAAGAATGTGCAGCACAAGTGACCACACTGAAGTCAAAATTCACTGATCAATTCAGCCTTTTGGAAATCCTTAATTCCTGATATGACAACAGTGGGATGCTCCAAGAAGCTCAGTTCTCTGAAGCTCTCTTCAGAGAAAGATCCACCTGGTCTGTAGGTGGCTGTGAGAGGCATCCAAGTGAGGATCCTGCCTGAGGCTGTGCAGGGCACAGTGGGAGCAGGGAAAAGCAGCCCCATATATTTTCCAAAATCCCCATATCTTTCCAATTATATTATCCCCATTATTATTTCAACTATTCCCCATATTTTTTATTCATGGGCATTGTTGACCCAGGGGAACCCTGAGCATAGGGGAATGAAGCAATGAGAAACCCTAGAAGTTTGTGGCCACACAGAGCAGCTCACAGGAACCTCATTAGGGAAGTGGGAGGTGAGTGAGAAGGGGCTGCAAGGAACCAGGAGAGGGATGCAGGAGCCTGGGGCAGTGAGGGAGCTGGCTTTGGGTGATTTGAGTGCTGGGAGGCAGGAGCCAGGTGCCTGGCAGCCCCATTTCCTGGCATTGCATCCTGGAAAGCCCTGTGGGAGTTTCCTGTTGCTCATTCCTTCAGGCTGAAACAGCACCTGCCTCCCTTCCCCACATTGTGCTGGCAGCAGGGGGAGGATGTCACTGGCCAAGAATTCCTTAGCAAGAAAATGCCATGAGGCCTCCAGCCCTTTTCCAGGCTGCTGGGCAGTGGCAAAGGCAAAATAATGTGTGGGAAAGGATTTGCCAGGTGTATCCTGCAGGCCGAGGAAGTGCCAGAGCCGGGCACGGGTGGCCAGACCTGGTCCCACAGGGTGTGAGGCACCTCTGAGGGAGCTCAGCAGCACCAGGACTCCAATGTCAGCTGCTCTTGAGGCTTGGCCAGGGAAAGGTCCATGCAAGGTTGCAGTGTTGGGATTCCTGAGGCTGGGCTGGAGCCCTGCAGAGGCCCTTCCCAAAGCTGCTCCTTCAGAGGTGCTGTAAGTCCCTGGGGTGAGCATCTGCCCAGGGCTGTTCTTGCAGTGCTGTGACAGTGACCTACTGTCCACATGTGGTGGACACATTCCAGGATTTCAGTGTTCACACAGCACTGGGTTGTTACTAAATCACCTTCCAGACCACCCACATATCCCATTTCATTTTCTCTCTCATTTCAGAACCAGGTCACTTCCACACCCATCCTCCTCTGATCTCCAAAGCTCCCACTCCTGGGATCTCACAGCATCTTCAGCAGCTCCTGCTCCTGGGGTTTGGCTGAACCCACTCTTGTCCCCTTCACCTCTGTTTTTTTGGTGTTTTTCTTCCCCTCTTCCTCCCTGCAGCCAAGGGAGCAGCTGCTGAGGAAGCTGCAGAAGGCAGCAGCTTTCCATCTGCTCTGACAGGAGCAGCGGGGCCCTGCTCCAGTTCCACCAGCAGATCCTTCCCCATGTCCATGGCTGGAGGGATCCCCATCCAGGCACCAGGGAATGCACCCAGCAGCTGCAGACAGGTCACTGGGAGGACACCTCGGGGCTCTGGGAGAGCCCAGCACACGATCAGTGACAAACAGGATTAGTGTCAGGTGACATTTCAGCTGCTGCTTTTGGGCACCCACAAAACCAGCTTTGTTCCCTGCACTGGGGGCCAGCCCTGCCTCTCCCTGCAGCCCTGGGCTCCCTGTCCCATCAGTCCCAGCTCAGGGAACAGCCTCTGTCCAGGCAGGAGATGGAGCAACCCACGCAGGAGGGGAGATGGATCAGTGTGTCCATCCCCCTAGAGCTCAGCCTCCCTTGAGGGGCCACATGTCCCAGCCATGCCTGGGCACACCTGGCTGCTCTGGGACAGTGCTTCCATCTCCCTGGAAAGCCTTGGGGCAGCCGGGATCCCTCTGGATGTCATTGGGAGGGAATTTCTCCCGTGATTCATTACACTTGGCTTTGCAGGAGAGTGTCACCATCCTGCATGGCTGTGACAGGGCATGGGGGGTGGGAAGGGTCCCTGTGGGATGCTGAGGAGGGAGACAGGAGGAGGAAGAAACTGCAGAATACATCCATGGAAATCGTGGCACTGAATATCCCCTTACCCCCCCTTCAGCTGGAAGTTCATGGCAGTGCGGGATGTGACTGTGATGGCCACACTGTGATGGCCCCTGGCTGGCACTGGGGTGGTCACAAGGCATGGAAAGAAGGTTCCCAGGGAGACCAGCACGAGAAGGAGCACAGATCCCAGTGCGTCCCCACCTGGAGAATCACCTGGAGATTCACTACTGGCAGTGCTCTGTCCAATGCAGCACAAGGTGCCACTGATCTTCCTGGGGACAGTGACACAGTGCCAGCTTCTGCTCAGGTTTGTGTCCTCTAGGACCCCCAGGTCCTGTTCTGCAAATCCTACTCAGCTGGGAAAGAGGAATAACAGGAAGAGAGAGAGATTGGCCAAGTGCACAGATACTTCTTTGAGAATAAATGGGATTTTGATGCCTCTTCAGAGATTGCTGTCAGGGAAGAACTGTGTGGGTTGGTCCAGTGCTGCTGCTAGGGCAGCTTTGGAATCATGGGATCAGTGACTGGGTTGGGCTGGAAAGGATCTTAAATCTCATCCAGTGCCACCCCTGCCATGGCAGGGACACCTCCCACTGTCCCAGGCTGCTCCAAGCCCCATCCAGCCTGGCCTTGGGACACTGCCAGGGATCCAGGGGCAGCCACAGCTGCTCTGGGCACCCTGTGCCAGGGCCTGCCCACCCTGCCAGGGAACAATTCCTCATTCCCAATATCCCATCCATCCCTGCCCTCATGTCCTGTCATTCCATGCCCCTGTCCCAAGTCCCTCTCCAGCTCTCCTGGAGCCCCTTCAGGTCTTAGAAGGGACTTTAGGCTTTCCCCAAGCCCTCTCTTCTCCAGGCTGAACAATCCCAACTCCCTCAGTCTTTCCTCCTGGAAGAGGTTCTCCTTCCCTCTGATCATCTCCATGATGTTCTCTGGACTTGTTCCAACAGCTCCATGTCCTTCCTGGGCTGGGGACCCCAGAGCTGGATAAAGCACCCAGGAACTGTGAGGAAGAGCTTTGAGCAATTCCAGAGGAGGGAAGAAGCACAAAAAGAGCAAATGGACTTGAGCAGCTTTTCCTATTTAGACTCATTTGTTGCGGAAGTATCCGAAATGCTGGAAGCTGGAAAGCTTCAACAAGCAAAAGGTACTGCCAAGGCTTATGTTTTCTGCAATGTTTGACCTTTAACTCCAGAAGTCACAGAATTACATAAGATCCCGCATTTTTGCTAAATAAAAATATTGTCATAATGGAGAAAGAGCCTTTCACAGAAAAATAAAACATAAGCAAGGGCCTGAAAACACGGAAATGGGAAAGGAAAGAAAGCCCAGGGTCTGTTCCCTGAAGAGACAACCCTGTTAAAGCCAAATTTGTGATCTGGGTGAATGTGTCATGGGTTTCAATCACGTCATGGCTGGCACAGTGGATACCAGCAGCCCTGGGAGCTCCACACTTCAATCTGGAAGTTCAGTCTGGGAAACAAACACATTTTTGCTCCATTTCTTCTCTTTTTTGAATTTTCAAAAGTGTCCAAGGCCAGGGCTCGGAGCAGCCTGGTCTAGGGGAAGGTGTCCCTGCCCATGGCACTGGATGAGCTTTAAGGTCCCTTCCAACCCAAAGCAGTCTGTGATTCTATGATTTTATAATCACTGGATTAAATAAAACCCCATAATGCCTGGGGGGGAATATTCTATATCCTCCCTTCTTTATGAGAAATGAGAGTGAGCCAAATAAATTATACCTGCAGCTAAAAAAAATGATTTCAACTAATTGTAGAATGACATCTTTTTTCTTCCCCTCTCAAAAAAAATTAGGTCACCAGAAAATGACAGCTCCAATTTTTCTCTTTGTAGTCACATCCCCAGCAGCTCTGGGGGGGATGAAGAGCAGCAGGACCCACCTAACCCAGCCCAGCTGCTGGAGCTTCCCTGCCCACATCCACGTGCTGGGGAGGCAGGAGAGAAGGAAAAGGGAGTTTTATCAAAAGGTGGCACATTCATGCACAGGAAAGGTCCCTGGTATGACCCCAGTGAGGTGCTGAGGGTGATGAACCCAACATTTGGGTTTTGTGGGTTGTAGTTCAGGAAAGCGAGAGCCAGTCAAGAATTTACCTCCTTCAAAACTGACAGAAAATCAACATCCAAAAGGGAATTTCACTGCTTTCCAGTTGTTATAAATGCATGTTATAATATTGGCTTTTTGCAAATATTAAAATAGATGTTATATGTGTATATAACATAATATAATAATATATGTATAATGTAAAGTAACTTTATCTAATGTTAAAGTAACTTTACTATAATGATAAAGGGTTTTTTATTTTATTTCTGTTGTTAACTAAACTTAGACATAGTAGTGAAATAGCTGACATAGGTATGCTTGTGTTAGAATGCCTTCTTAGTTAGAATAACATTCAATGAACATATGATGAAGACCCTACTACTGAAATACCAACTATCAGCACTCCCCATCAGTAGAAAATACAGATCAAAGCCCAAAACTGGAGGTAATGATAAGAATGGACTAAAACCACAGCCAAGAAATGCACATGTTCTAAAAAAGCAGACTGAGAACAAGGCAGACGGAACAGTTCTTAGCACTTACAAACTAGTTCGGGGAAAAGTTTAAATACACATAATTGTTTTTGAATAAGCAACAGACTAATACAGCAGAAATAGTACATAAAGAGTGTTTCCAAAATACAGGTGTGCTCTCAGCAGAATGCCAAGCACCCAGCCGTGAAATCTTCGCTTTAGTGTCTTTGTCTCCTATTGTCCTTTATTAAACTTTCACATTTTCACAAGAGAGCGAAGCTCGTTTTTCACACAGAGCTCATGCCGGGGCTGAGCCCGGGCTGCGCTCTCCCTGCTGGGCTGGGCTGGGCTCTGCTCCCCTGGGAGCCCCCGGGCTGGGCCAGGGCAGGGGGCACACGAGGGGCCCAGCGCGGGCAGAGCTCTGCTGGACGCTGCCCCGAGCAGACGTGGCCAGCGAGCCTCCGCTGGACCGGCCAGACCTCCCCCAGCCACAGCTGCAGGAGCTAGAAAAAGCTCCAAAACCAGGTCCATTTTGCCAAATAAAGATATTTCTGCAGCTCCAGCACTGGCCTGGGTCCCCCAGCCCGTAGGGTCTGCCTCCACCTCCCCTCCCTGGCACAAGGTGGGCACCAGCATTTTGGGCCCCAAAGCCAACATGAAGCTCTCCACATCTTTCCCTTGTCTGTGTGCAACATCCAGCTGGGAAAAAAAAAAAAAAAAAAGGATTTCTCCATTGCTATTTTCCTTTTATTTAGAGAATTGCAGATCAGGATGGGGGATTACAGCTGGAGTTAATCTTGGTTAGGATAACGATGAGTTTAGAACTGAGCTTTAATTAGAAATGGGTTACTTTGGAGGTTAAAATATACTATTAGGTTTTTCTTTGTGTCTGTAGGTTTTAGATAAGTTTTAGGGTTATATCTATGGGGATGATTAAACTCAAGGACTTAGATTTTAAATTTCAAGAGATAATTGCCTTTGGGCTGGAATTAAATTTGAAATAATTTGAAGGATTAGGCTGGTATTAAGGTTAGATATGATTAACCATTGCATTATAGTAGATTAGTGTTAAATAGAATCTCAGGCTGATTTAGGAGTTCAGTTTGAATCTAATTATAATTAGGGCTATTATTTGGCATAGACACTGCAATTCCTGATCAGGGGAGAGATGAGAATTTGCATCAGGGGCTCTCTGCAGCTGCATTTCCACTTGATGCCCCTGATTTGGGACTCCCAGTGATGGGAGGAAGCAGAAATCTCTGTGACCCAGGAAACCCCAAGTCCCTGATGCCACCAAGAGCAGCTTGGAGCAGTGCTGGCTGTAAAATTGCTTTGTTTGCAGTCCCTATTTCTGTTTTATGAGCACAGGAAGGACAAACAGAGCAAGATTTTGTTTATAGCATGCTGACACTTTCCCAAGTTTCCAGCCATTCAAAGCAAGGCAGCGGAAAGATCTGATCATTTAAATCTATTTTCCATTCTCTGCCTAAGCCTTTATGAATAAAACCAAAGATTGTTTTTAGAAATAACTCTCTTCCATATATAAATCCAACTTTTCTGTGTAAAAAAAAAAAAAAAAAAAACCCTCTTGATGTTTAGTCAGTGCTGTTTTATTCAGTTGCAGTAAAAGCAGGGAAGAGAAGCCTCAGTCGGCTGTTTATTACCAGGGATGTTATTTTTTGTACTTTACAGGATGCATTTTCTGTCAGAATTTGTAAAATATTAATCAAACAAACAGAAAACAGTACAGAAACTACAACTTGAAATGAAGGTGATTTCACAGCAACACTAAATCCATAATGGCACATTCCCCATCTTTTTTCTGTCAGCTATGCCACCTAAATGCTTCATTTACAGGAGGTTTGCTTTTGTTTTGGTATTTCTTGACATTTTATTGTCTCGGTTTCATTGAAATGAGAACAAAGCAGAGAAACTCTCTGTGAATAACAATGTTAAGAAGCAATTAGCCAGTAGAAATCAAAATACACGATGCTGCCATTAGAGTGACAAGGCGTGTGCGCGGGAGGGAAGAGCTCACTGCAGAGGGGAATGTTCAAACCCTGCCTTCCCTGGCCTGCCTGGCAGCTTTACTCCACACACTGGCACTCCTGGAGCACAAGGGAAGGGGGAATTTTGGTTCCCATCTCCTCCCAGACTGCTCATCCCAGGACATGGCCCATGGTTAGGATAACGATGAGTTTGGGACTGAGCTTTAATTAGGAATGGGTTCCTTTGGAGGTTAAAATATATAACGGTGTGGCTTCCAGCAGGGACCAGAGACAGGGCTCCCACAGGCACCTGGTGACTCCCCTGTGACCCCAGGGCACACTGTCTGGGTTTGAAAAGACAGATGTCTCCTAAGGAGGGCAGGAGCCTCCTCTGAAATGGAAAATGTAAACCCACCCCACTCTGAATTGTTATAATTTTGAAATTAAAAGGCTCTCAGGTAAAGATATGGGAATAGGAATAACAGTTCTTTATTAGGGAAGAAAACAAAAAAAAAAAAAAACAAACCGCTGTGGTTCTGCTGGAGCAGGGATCCTGCACAAGGCTGCAGTTTTCCTCTGAAGCTCCAGGGCTGCTGGAGATGGGCCTGCTCTCCCTCTGGGAATGCAGGGCAGAAGAAAGCTGCTCCTCTGGGAATGCAGTGGGCAAAGGCTGCTGCACTGTTCCAGGCTCAGATTGTATCCAGGTAGGAATGCTTGGCTCCTGCCCTGGGCGGAGCATCTCCCATGGGATGATGGAATTTGATCAGCCATGCAGGGACACTCAGTGGCCATGAACAGAAGAGATCTCCTGGAGGGAGGATTGGCTGTGGGAGAGATAAAGAAAAAACTGCCCCATGAACAGAGGAGAACTGCCCCAGCTCTGACAGGTGGGGATACAATGCAGACATTACCTTGCAATCCAGGAGAGCACACCTGGGCAGTGGGGCTGAGGGACACGGCGCCATGGGGACTCCAGCTGGGAAGGTTGGACCCTCCTCAGGAAAGCTGGATCCTTTCCTCCTGTTCTGGACACACCAGGCACCACGTGGGCCCCACTGAGCCCAGGATGAGCCTTGGGAGCTGCAGTCTCATGACAGAAGAGTTTTGCAACCCTTGTTCCCATGACCAAGATTCCAATCTTTTCCACTCAGCTGTTTTTGCCATTAAATATTTTATATATTTTGATTTTTTTCCATAGGAATGTGGGGTTGTCATAGCAAATCCCTTCCAACATTCTGATTTTGGGGAGGATTTCCAAACCTTTGCTGAGTTCTGAAGGCACCTCTGTGTTACATTGAATTTTGGGAATATTTGTTATGTTTATGCTTCTGCAGGGGTTTCCTGCCTTTAGCATATAAAGGAACACTTCTTCATTAAGGTTTTCAAGATCTCCATGAATTGCCCCTCTAATGTTTGCTAAAAGAGCCTCAACAACTGCTGCATTTTACATTTTTCAGAAAGAAATAGATTGGGATTGACGTCACAGACCATATTTGGATGAATTAAAAGCTGGAGCTTGTCTGACAGATGCTTTTTATAGATTAAAAATATTTGTGGTCTAAGGATGTATTTACATGGTCTTCAGGAAATTCTGGCAGATCATTGTACCAAAACAATGGCTGCATTTTTTCTTTCTAATTCAGACCAATTTTACCCAGCTGGAGCTGCTGCCTCTTCATTTGTGGGTTTTGATCTTGCACAGAATAGCTGCACTTCATCAGATACTCCACTCTGTGTGTCAGGATCAGCTCTGTAGTCCAGAAGCATCCAAATTTCCCTTGCTTTAGGTACTCAAGTGTAGAACTTAGGTGCTCCTATGGGACTATCCCTGTATTGGGATTTTCAACACCCCCAGACTGAAAAACCCAAGAGGAACCCGATTTCTTGGTGGGCCTTGCCCTGATTTCTGCCTTGGCATCTCCTGGTGGTTCACAGGAGTGGGATGGAGGAGGCAGGAGTGGGGGGAGGTGCTTGGAAATCACCCCCAGGGTTTTCTCTTTGTCTTTACTCTAGACCTCCAGTGAATTGTATCAAGGCCATTTTGACGTTAGAAAATGTCCAATATCAGTAAAATTCACAAATTGCTGCACTTTTCTTTATCAGCTTTGACCAGTGGTGCTGAGGATTTACTCCAAAAATCTGCTGGGGTGACCAAAAACACCAAGGTGGTGTTCCTCCATCGTCCCCCAGGAAACTGCCCCTGGCACCATGGCTGTGCTGGTGTTTGATTCCTTTCAGCTCCTGGTTTTACTGTGAATGCATGCACATATTTGTTTGTTTGTGCATTTGTGTTTTCTTTTATATATTTATATATTTTTATATTTATATATTTTATATATCTTATATGTTTTATAAATTTATATTAGATATTATAGATATTATATATATTATTCTATGTTATTATATATATATATATATATATATATACACACACATAAATATATTTATGTATGTATAAAAGAAGATAAGGCAGCAGCTGAGCAGTGACATAGATGCCCAGGAAGTGGGATGGGATGGGATGGGATGGGATGGGATGGGATGGGATGGGTTGTGCAGAACTAAGCCAAGAACAAAACAAAGGTGGGCAGAGCTGAGCCCACCCTAAACCCCTTCAGGAGGAGATCCGCTCTGGCCTGAATGATCTAAAGGGTCTTTTCCAACCAAGCCTTTGAGACTCCACAAAACCCCTGGAGTCACTTGATGTAATCTGTTGGAACAAGAGACATTCCAGAAATAGTTTTCCAAAAGAAAATACTGAGTTAATGCAACCTTTTCTTAACTCAGTGATGCAGCCAGGGGAGAATTTTCAGAGCAGCCCCAGGGGAGCATCATGAACATCAGGCTGGTTTGTGCCACACAAAGTTTTTCCTGGTTCTATTTCTGTTCTTTACTCCAAGTGCAATCCATTCCTGAGGTGGGGGAAAGGCAAGATTGTGTTTATTTTATGCAAAAAACAATCTTTTTTCACTTTACAAAAACAGCCCACTGGAACAGGATGGGGTCATTTCTGACATTTTTTTCTTGGTACTGTTTAACATTTGATCCCTTCATGGAGCAGAGATGTGCAGGACTGAGGGACAGGGACACTGAGGTGGGTTCTACCCTGTGGTCTGATCCTGGTGTCAGTTCCTGCCAGAGCTCAGATCCAGAGTGAAAGGCCATCATCATTCAGGGATAAGCCACCTCCCCAGGAGCATCAAGGGAACCCCCAGCCCTGTTTTCTTTCTCCAAGCCCCTCTGCTTTTTGAAAACTCACACATCACTAGCCAGCAGCTCTTTGGGGAGGAAACCTGCTTTTTATACAGTCAGCTGAATATTTCTACACAAACTTGAGGGCTTCTCTGCCCTTCTGGTGCAACAAGGACTTGTGCAGAGTTCAATGTGGGTGAAAACAACCTGGAGATGGGGAGTGGGCTCTTTGGCTCTATTTCAACCAGCCAGGGCTTCTCATCCCAGCAGAGCTGTGCCCAAACTGTGTCCTCTCGTCTCTCCCCATATCCTCTAACAGATTTTTTTCTCACCAGTCTCAGAGGGCTCCTGGAAATTTTTAGAGGACACATTTCCCCAGGCTTCTCTGCAGGGGAAGCAGGCCACTCCTGAAATAGAGGTGACTTGTGTGGGAAATGAGTGTGGGGCTGCTGGTGCTCCCAGAGTAGGAGACAAGGGCTGGTGTCTGTCCAGCACTGATGCCAGGGAGATCTGCCAGGATCAGAAATGCACTGGCCAATTGTGAAGATAAAAAAAAAAAAAAAACTCCTGGATAAAAATGGCAAGAGCAGGAAAGCCCGGAGTGACCCTTTACTGCAATAACCTCGCAGTGTCCCTGCCACAGGTCTGGCTGCTCATTCCTCACCTGGCCCAGGGAGGCAAGAGAAAGCAGAAAACCTGAGGGTGTCACCTCCCAGGACAGAGAATCCCAGAGTCCAATAATCCCAGAACCCCAGACTGGTTTGGGGTGGGAGGGACCTTAAATCCCATCCAGTGCCACCCCTGCCATGGACAGGGACACCTCCCACTGTCCCAGGCTGCTCCAAGCCCTGTCCAAACTTGGGCACTGCCAGGGATCCAGGGGCAGCCACAGCTGCTCTGGGCACCCTGTGCCAGGGCCTGCCCACCCTCCCAGGGAACAATTCCTAATTCTCAGTATCCCATCTAAACCTATGTTCTGCACCTGTCAAGTGCAGCCCTGTACTGAAATCCTGAGCAGCATGGAGATGTTTCCCATCGCTTCTGGAGGACCAAGAGCAGCATGGATGCTCACAGGAATTCTGCCAGGGTGGGAGTAGGGAAGTGGGAGGGAGGAAGGGGTAACAGTGTGAGGCCTCCAGGGTCAGGACAAGCTGAATAAAGTGAATATTTTTTTTATTTCCACTTCCAAGTAAGGATGTCTCTCATTTACTTTGGCCAGAAACAGGCTGAACCAAAAAAGATTCACTCTGACCTTGATTTTTTTTTTTTTTAATTTTTTTTTTTGTTGTTTTCTAAGCCTTTCCTAAGGTCATTGGCCATTCTGGGCAGAGACAGTTCTGGAAAAGGAACTGTCTGGTTTTGCTTTGACTCGAGTCTGTGGGGGATTTTCCATCACACAGTGATAGGCTCAGCCCTGCTTTGGGAGCAAGGACAGGGAAGAAGCACTGAAAAGCACCTCAGTACCCACAGGTGGAAACTCCCTGCGTGTGTTACACAGCCCCACACCTGAATAGAGCATCTGAGGCTGCCTGGCCCCCAGCAAGCCCCAGGGAGCTCCTCAGCGCTGCTGGCAGTGAGGGTGCAGACACAGAGCTGCTGCTCAGCGGCTCAGACAGCCTCAGCCTGGGCACTTTGGGCCCAGGTGCCTCCTGCCAGCAGCACAGTGGGTCCCTGTGGCCTCAGCCCAGCACAGGGCTCCTGTTCTGGGCCAGCCCTGGGAAAGCTCTCCCACCATTAAGCACCAGCAGCTGCTGACAGCTTGTCTTGGTTTGACAAGACAGGTGTCTGCTATGGAAGGCAGGAGGCTCCAGGTAAAACTTCCAACCTGAGACACAGCTCATCTCGGAGGGTCACTTGCACACCCTGCTGATGGAAGAGCCCCACAGCCCAGAGCTGGGGTCCCTGCCCAGGCTGGGAGCAGCTCCCTCTGGGTGTCCCGTGCTCCTGGTGCTCTCCAAAGGGGAGCAGGAACCAGACAAGAACACCCTGAGCCCCCAAAGGGCTTTGTGCCATCTACCTGAAGTCACTGAACTTTGCTTTGTGGCTGAGCTCTCAAATGGCAAAAAAATTGGCCACGGAGAAAGACCAAAACATGAAGTAAAATTGCCACTGTGACCCAACCTTCCGGCACCTCTGAGAGAAGTGTCCAAGGCCAGGTTGGACAGGGCTTGGAGCAGCCTGGGACAGAGGAAAGTGCCCCTGACTGTGGCACTGTGTGGGCTTTGAGGCCCCTTCCAACCCAAACAGGGCTGGAGCCTGGCTCTGATCCCAAAGAGGGAAGTAAGGTCCTGGTTACTCCAGGACAGCTGCATCTAGAGCTCCAAGTATTTTCTTACTCCCTGCTCTAGAAATTGTAGTTTAGTTAAATTGTAATTACCCACTAGAAAAGCAGGTGACTAAACTACCAAGGGAGAATTTTCTCCCGCCAGAGCAATATTCTTACCCCAAAGCATTTTGCTGATAGTTTGCTATTTTCATACTCCCCCAAAAAACTGAATGGGGGCCCTAAACATGAGTGGTTTTCCTCATAATAAATCCTAAACTCAGCACTGAACAGGCTGCCTTGCCTTGCCTTCAAAACATTTATTTCTCTAGAGGCTTGGTTACATTTCATGCCTGGCTGCAGCAGTGATAATGTGGCTCTGTTTGTGCCCATCAGCACAGCTGGACTCCCACTCCTTTGGGCTGTAAATATCTGTTAAAAAGAACATCTTCCACACGGAAATCCAAACATGGTGAACAGCAGCAGGAGGGGAAGCTTGGGAGACTGGTGAGACTGTGAGGAAAATATTGGGAGCCAAAAGGAATTAAGGAATTTAATGGAAAGGTGAAGGATCAAGATGGATTAAGGCTGGGCACTTTCAAAGGGTGGAGATGCCGCCTCTAGAGGGTCAGGTAGAATTAGAGCAGATAAAATATTTTAATTGGAGTTGGAAGGAAGCTGTGAGCCCATTGTGATTCCTGACACTTGCTGGGACAATTCCTGGGGCTGGGGTGAGGCCACTGATGGAAAGAGTTAAGGCTAGGGTGGATGGAAGCTCTGAGCAACCTGATCCAGTGAAAGATGTCCCTGCTCACTGCAGGGGGCTTGGACTTGATGGCTTTAAAATTCCAGCCCAAACCTTTCTGTGATTCACTGAGATTTCAACATTTCCTTTCCAATCATGCAGGAGGAATGAATTTCTATTTGTTTTCCCTCATAAGTTTATTTGCCAAAGAAATTATCTCATGTATTGATCGAATTCCTGGCTCTGACACTGGAGATTACCAAATCCCCAGGCTTCTGCACCTGTAATTCCCTGTGGGAATAAATCTGTTTAATGGATGGGTCAGCCCCTTGCTCAAGGCCTGAGCCACAGACAGCACCTTCTTTGGAAATGTCTGGGAATCAGGGAACAAAGAGTTCAGAGAATCCCTAGGCTGGATGGGGCCAGGCAGTGTCACAAATGGGAATTTGTAGGTCAGCATTTAGAATTTCACTTTCTGTAGACACATGGATTTAGGGAAACTCTGAGTAAATATTGGCTTTAACTTTCCTCTGGTCAATATTTACTTTTTCTGTCAATAAAGCCCGATGTTCATCGGAGCAGAAGCCTCCACTTGTTAGAACAGCAGGGATTCTCCTCCCAAACAGGTGTCCACAGGAGCAGGAGGCAGAACAGCCCATGCAGCAACATCTGGGCTGCCCTCAACATCTGGGAGACTCTCCAAAAAACACACAGAGCTTCAAACACATGGGAGCAAAACTCCAGCACCTTTGTCAGTGCTGGAAGACAAGTTGTGAAATGGGGAACGTTCCTCTGGACCTTCCCAGCCTTTGCCAGGCTGCAGCTGAGAAAGGTAAAAGTGTCCTTTGTCCCCTGTGAGGGCACCATGCTCCCCAGGACCACACTCTGGCTCAGGGGATGGTGTCTCCTGTGCCTTGTGCTGCCCGTGGTGTGATCTGATGGTTTCATCTCTCTTTTTCATCTCCCTTTGACATCCAGGAGCTGCCCCAGAAGCGCTGTCCAGGAGGAGCTCCTGGGTGTTCCCAGACCCACTGCTTGCTCAGAGCTCCAGGAAAAATCAGCCATGGGTTTGCCCTGCCCTGTCCTGAGGAGCTGATCCAGCTGTGCATTGTCCCTTCCCTTGTGCCATGGGAGTGTCACTGGCTGCCACATCCACCCAAGGAGCCAATCCCACCCAGGAGCTCTTCCCACTCCTCCTACCCCTCCATTCCTGACCACCTCACCCAAGGCCAGATGGCTTTGGGAGGGGGGAGGGGGGCAAAGCAGCCCCTGTGCAGACCTGTTTACACTTCTGCCATGGTGTATCCTTAATTTTGGGTTCTATCAACAGCTTCCAGGCATGAGGTGCCTAAAAACACAACATCAAGGGAATGTCTGCAAAATGCTGCATCAACATCCAGATTTGTGCCAACACCTTCAGAGGAATTGGCCCAAATCCTGGGAGTCTGAGCTCCCAGTCCCACACAGAAGGGCAACCCAGAGATACTCCTGGAGTGCTGAATGTTTAATCCCTGTTCCAGCAGGTGCAGCAGCCCTGGCCCCAGCAGGCTGAGGCACTGTGCAGTGCCAGCACAGGTGTCCCAGAGCAGACACAAACACCCTCTGAGAGCTGTCTCAGCCCAGCACTGCCTCCCTGATATGCTGCTGCAAAACCCCAAATTCAGCATCAGCTCTGCCTCCAGGACACCTCCACGGGCCAGAGGATTCCTTACATAAACAAAGGGCAGCAGGTTTTCCAATAGATCATTCAGGAGCCAGGAGGAATTTGATTCCAAACCTCATTTATAAACTCCATGCTGAAGCCTTGTAAACTAAATCAGCCCTGGCTGTGTAAAATAATTATTTTAAGGAGGTTTGTTACAGGCTGGAGCGGAGGCTGCAGCCTCCAACTGCATTATTGGGACATTTAATCCATTCTTGTGAGGAGCAGAACACAGAAAGCAGCACACAGAGACAGGAGCTGGACTGGTGCCAGTAGCAGAGGACTGGAGAGCTTCACTAATGACTTTATTTGCTCCCCTGGGAGCAGGGGTGGCTCTTGGGAAGGCATCCAGGGCTGTTTGGCTCACAAGGAGAGGAGCTCTGTGCACTCTTGAGTAGCAACAACCCGGGGTGCAATCAAATTTGGGGAATTACAGCTTCCAATGCACCAAAAAACCTGGGAAAATGGAATAATGAATACCCTGCTGCACATGGATGCTCCTTCAGGGAAGGGACAAAGGCAGTGGGATGGATTCTTCCCTCTCAGTGTGAAGCTGGAGCTGTTTCCTGTCCAAGCCTGTGGTTTCTGGCTGGACCCTTCCCAGGCTCTGCACTTTACTCTGGGTCCAGGGACCTGCTTGGCCCAAGGCCTCGTGCCTGGGTCGCCACTGAACCCACCACACCACACCTGCCTCCAGTTTTTTCCTTTTTTATGATTATTTTCTCTCCTCCTCTCCCCTCCTCTGTGCTTTCAAACACTATTTCAAAATGGCATTTGGGCCAGACCTTCAGGCCCCCCTCCAGAGGACCCTGAAGGGGGGGGGTTGCTGTCCTCTGCTCTTTGGGGTCTCCAGCTTGGCTGCAACCAGGGCAGGAAAAACCCAGGAGAAATCCCCATCAGGACATTTCAGCTCTGCCCTGCAGCTGTCCTGTGGAGGTGCTGATGGCTGGGCGTGTGGCATCCCTCTCCTGCAGGCACACAAGAGCCATGGAGGAGGCAGAAAGAGTTTCCAGTGTTCCCCAGGTGTTATTCCCAGCCCCAGCTCTCCAAAGGCTGGAGCGAGGATGGGCACAAACATCCCCGTTGTGCTCCCAGTTCAGTACTTGGCTCTGGGCTCCTGCTCTGGGCTGTGATGAGCACAGGGGCACTGGGACCCTCCTGGGCTCCATGGGCAGTGCTGCACACAAGGTTTCTGGGTGTCCAGTGACTGAAACCTTACAAAATTCACAGGGAGCAAAGGCCTGGCTCTGCCGTGCAGGTTTGCTCTGACGCTCCAGCACCATTGCCAGGACTTGTTACTCATTCCTGCAGCATCCAGCCATCCCCAGGAGCTGCTTCCCTGCCACCAGCACCACAGCACACCCCAGACCCCCGTGGAGCCAAGAGCCAGGCCTGTCCTGCTTGAAAACAAAGGACAAAATCGGTGTCATGAAAGATAAACGCAGCTGGGAGTGGGAAAAGTCCTCACCCAGCGACACAGGGGAAAGTGAGATTCCCAGCTGGAGAACACATGGAGAACACGGGCAGCTGGGAGAGCTGAGGCACAGAGAGATCAAAGCAAGGCCCTGGGAGTGCTGCTGGTGCTGGGGGTGGCAGAAATGCAGGTGCTGAAAATCAGGGAGCCACATCCCAGCCCAGTCAGCGGGGTGGCTGCAGGGAGGGGAGCCCTGCCTGCCTCCAGAGGTGCCCCTGCAGTTACTGAGCTGCCCAGAACTGCAGAGCTGCTGCATCTCATTGGCTTGGCACCCATGTTAGGCTGGATGCTCGTGTGCAGGAGGTGGTGGCTTCACTGCTGGGGTGACACCCAGGTACCACTGCAGAATCTGGGCTCTGGAACCTGAAGTTGCAACTATTGGGACTTGAAATTCCAGCTCAGGCAACATCAGTGAAAATCTTTCTTCTGCTCTGAAGCACGTGGGCAGCAAGAGTTGGAGAGGGAGGGACAGAAACGTTGATGGGTTTTTTTATTTATTTTGGAAGCCAATTCCTTTGATGTCCAGCTGAGCGTGCCAAACTCATGAATCAGGGTAACCCCCTGGAACCAGCAGCAAAGATCCCGCGTGTCCTGCTGTGTTCCCTTGTGTTTAGCACCCAGCAGGCAGGACAGGAGCCGAGCAGCTCCCCCTTCCCGATCTCCCTGCCCCGAGGGAACATGCTGATTCCGAGATCCGCTGCTCTGTTTGCAGCGCTGCTCCATTCACCCAACACAATAAGACAGCTGACAGCAGATGCGGCCGATGAAAAGCATCATCAGCTGCCAGGGACGGCCTGAAAGCCCCAGAACACTGTCCCGTGCTGAGGCTGGTCCCAGCGCCGGCACCTGCATCCTACATCTCCCATCCATCCTCCATCCATCCTCCATCCTCCCTCCATCCTCTGTCCTCCATCCTCCATCCTCCAGCGCATCCCCCCGGGATCCAAGCCCGGTGGGCACAGCCTGGCGGGCACAGCCCAGTGGGCACAGCACGGAGAGGGCAGGGAGCAGGCTGTCCAGGGAAGGGTGTGCAGGGGATGTTTGGCTCTCTGCAGGCAGAGCACGGAGCAGATCCCTGCTGGAAAGCAGCGGGTTTAATGAGTGCTGGTGTTAATTGTGCTGCCCGCTGGCAGCCCTGTCCCCTGCACAGCCCCCTGTCCCCTGTCCCCAGGACCACACCAGTGGGAGATGTCTGGGCACGCTCCCAAGGGCTGAGCTGTTAATTGCTCCTGGGTGCTAATTGCTCCTGGGTTTTACAGAGCTCGGGGCTTTTCCTGCGATTCTGGACATCTGTCTGCTTGTGATGGCTCCGAAAAGGGTTCCCACTGCAGACACAGCTTTGAAGCTGTGGGATCGCAGGAAGCTTCAGGAAGCAGATGGATTTAACTGACAAATTGAAGCTCACTGAGTTTTCATTTAATTAACTTTTAATTGGCGAATTTGGGGCTCACGCATTTTTAGTATAATTAGCTGCTTAAATTAGCTGTTAACAGAGGTTTAAATTTAGAAGCAGGCTTTTTATATCCCGTGTCTGGGTTTTTACTGTATCCATGCTGTGATTCCTTTTCAGCCAAATGCTTTAACTCCAGCACACCAAAGGATGAGGAGGTTTGGAAGCTGCTACGGGAACTCAGAGCAGGAAAAATGAGATGCACGATTCCACAAGGATTATCCCTAGTGTTCCTTTCTCTGTGGGGCTTCTGGTCACTCTGCACCCTCAGATGAGGAGAATCAAAGGAAGATCAGAAAATGAAAGATTGGAGGAGAAGAGAGGAGAGGAGAGGAGAGGAGAGGAGAGGAGAGGAGAGGATCAGTCCTACAAACCCAGCTGTCTCCCTCAGCCCTAAGAAGACCCATGAAGTCCTTGAAGTGGATCCCTCACATCCTTTTTGGTGGCTGGAAGGAGAGGGACATGGAGAGAACTTCAGGCCACCAGGAAATGTTGATCTTGGATGTGTTCTTCAAGGCTTCTGAGCTCCTAAGAATAAACACCTCCATAAATTGTGATGGATTGGGTCAAAGATCACTGAAGGAAGAGTTCCCAGATGTGGGGTGTATAAAAGGATTTAAACAAGTCCCAAAAAAAAGAGATCTTTTGATTTTTGCAGTTTAAAACAGGAGAAAACTCAGCAAAGATATCAAGGAGGTGAGGATACAGCTGTGATTTGTTCCTTTTTTTCAAGGCTGCATCTGTTTACTATTTTAGGAATAAATTCACAAGCAGGGTGGGCAGATCGATATTGTTCCTAATCCCCCAGATTAAGGGCAGCAGAGAGGGCAAGAGCAGCCCAGCCAACAGTGAGGGCTAAAAGCTGCTCGAGCCAGGGCTGGAAAATGCAAATCTGCTCCTTCCTCAGCAGAAAGAAACTGCACATTTTTTTCCTCTTTGATAAGTTCTGTATAAACGGAACAAAAATATGTTGTGGACAAATGACCTTTCCCCAAAGTGAACAAGAAAGGCATGGTCAGGTCTCTGCTCTTTCCTGGTAAAAAAGGTCAAAAAATATTTTAAGAACTGCGGAAAGAATGGAAATGTGGCTAAGTGGAAATTCAAGTGGAGTAGGAAACAATAGCATGGATTAGGTCATTCCCTGCAAGAACAGGGAGAAAATGTCAGGGATTTGGGTGCTCTGGCCCTTGGCTTCCTCTCCCGTTGTGAGCAAATGAGGACCAAGCTCTCAGGAAATTAACTGGGGGGGGAAATGAGACTCCCCAACAACATCCCTGGGATCACAGAGGGGCTTTGGGGCTGGATGGCTCCTCCAGGAGACACATCCATGGGAAGGGGCAGCACAGCCCTGATGTCTGGGAGGTGCAGCTCTGCCTATTCCTGCTGGGAGGGAACTTTTGGGGGCCCTTGGGAGCCTTCATCCCTCCATTAATGATCCCACATTTAATTATTGCACATTAAGTGACTGCACACTTTCAGTAGCCTCTGGTTGTCATCTGCCCCCAGCACTCCCTCCAGGATTTAGGTTCTTGTGCTGACAGACAGACACCAACTGTTCAGAAGCCTCCCACACGAAGCCTTTGCCAAGGATTTCCACAAAATTTTAAAAAAACAGTTCCAGGAAGAGCTCTGATTTCTGCAGAAATGTTGAAGAATTGGGAGGGGAAGTTATTTTTCTACTGAGCAAAGGGGAAAAAAATGTAGGTATTTCCACTGTAATTTCCTTCAGAAATTTCTACAGTTATTGCTGGAATTATTCAAAAAACATTTTCCGGGCCCTGTGGGTTGTGAGGTCACAGTTTCTCCAGCTCCAGTGGCCTTGTAGAGCAAAACTTGGCTCTGGCACAGGGTGCCCAGAGCAGCTGTGGCTGCCCCTGGATCCCTGGCAGTGCCCAAGGCCAGGTTGGATGGGGCTGGGAGCAGCCTGGGACACTGGGAGGTGTCCCTGCCATGGCAGGGGTGGGTGAACTGATCATTCAGAGCCTTTGCACCCCAAACCAGGGCAGAGAGAGGAGTTTCATCCCCATCAAGACAGGAGATCCCTGCCTGCCAGAGCTCCTTTCCCCAGGCATTGGCATTGTTCTCTCACTGGCTCATTCCCACGCAGATTTTGGACAAAACTGAAGAGCCCAAAGTGCCTCCACTGTGCTCCAGTGCAGCCCAAGCTCTCCTGCTCTTGTTTCACCCTCATCTTCCTTTCTGGGAGCTTTGCTGTCTCTTTCTGTCAGCTGCCTGCTTATTCCCAGCCCAATATTCTGTGTTCAGCTGTCCTTTCAAGCTGCAGGAAGGAGAATTTAGGGCTCGGAGAGCCAGAGAACAGATGGGCAGATTGGAGCATGAATGGAAAGCATTGCCATTGAGGAGCTGAAATCCCAGCCCAGAGCCCTGCAGGGCACGGAATCACCCGGCGGCAGAGCTGGAGCAAGGCTGGCATACGGGAAGAATCCTCCTTGTCAGGGGGGCATGAGGAGCTCCAGCTGTTTGCAGGGAACCCCTGCACCTGGCCAGCCCAATAAATCTGTCACAAACCCAGCAGGCACCGACTGCCAGCACGGCAGGGTGGCTCCTCCCGGGCTGTTTGCACATCCTGCCCACAGGAAATGTGCCCAGAAAGGATTAAAGCAAGGCCACGCTTCACAAATTGATCCCATCCTGAGCTTTTCAGCCCCGCAGTGAGTCAGCATCCAATCCCCAAAGGGAGATTTCCTGGGAAGGCTGAAAGGGAATGAAGTGCCAGGTTAAAATGCCGTGTTTATCAAACGGAGCGAGAGACTCCCCTGCTTCCGACGTGATTTCAAATAAATTAGAAGCCCATCTGCTGTGCTTGGTTCCAAGAAATTAATTACTTCCAAAGGTGACAAGTTTTTACAACACAGTAATTATCAAGCTAATAATAAAGGCAGAGGTTGGGCCTTCAACAAGAGCAAATTGCTGCCACTGCGGTGCCTGCAGCTGGGTGTCCCTGAGAATCCCTCGGGAATCCTGTCCCGGGGCTCCAGGAGAGGGATGCAATATAAATAAATATGCAATATGATAAATAACTGTGACCCCACACTGGGCCGGGTTCTGGGCTCCCAGGAATGGGCTCTCAGAGTGAGCTGGGATCCAGAACCCCCCTGCCCTGAGCTGAGCCCCATGAGTCCCATGCTTCTTGTTATGGGATTTTTTCATAGAATCACAGAATGATTCTGCCTCCAGCTCTGGGGTCCTCAGCACAAGACCTGGAGCTGCTGGAGGGAGTCCAGAGGAGGCCATGGAGCTGCTCCAGGTCTGGAGCCCCTCTGCTCTGGAGCCAGGCTGGGAGAGCTGGGGGTGCTCACCTGGAGAGGAGAAGCTCCAGGGAGAGCTCAGAGCCTGAAGGGGTTCCAGGAGAGCTGGAGAGGGACTGGGGACAAGGCATGGAGGGACAGGACACAGGGAATGGCTCCCACTGCCAGAGGGCAGGAGTGGATGTGATATTGGGAATTAGGAATTAGGAATTGTTCCCTGGCAGGGTGGGCAGGCCCTGGCACAGGGTGCCCAGAGCAGCTGTGGCTGCCCCTGGATCCCTGGCAGTGCCCAAGGCCAGGCTGGATGGGGCTTGGAGCAGCCTGGGACAGTGGGAGGTGTCCCTGCCATGGCAGGGGGTGGAATAAATTGGTCCTTAAGTTCCTTTCCAACCCAATCCAGTCTCTGATTCCATGATTCTCTGTAAAATTCCTGCTCTTTATCCAATGAGGATTGGGCTGATCTAATGATAAAACAAAAGGAAACCAAACTGACTTCAAGGAAGGAAAGGAGAGGCCGAAACTCTCCTGAAGCACCAATCATCAGAAATATAGGGACTGCAGGAACAGGGGAAAGGACTTTCCATGCTGCTTTCTAGGAAAGCATACTGGAAAGTCTGATTTTCCTTATTGGGAACCTGCTCTATTGGGAAGCTTCCTGGATGTTATGCAAGCAAACCCTCATCAAAAAACCTTCCTTTTCTGACTGAGGTGTCCATGAGGCTTCTCCAAGTGTTGCTGCAGCTGCACCAGGCAGGGCAAGCACAAGGAGAGCTTTCTGAAGTGGCCAGATAATATTCCTGCCACTTCTAAAACTCCCCAGTGCTGTGGAGCCAGCTCCAGGCTCGCCCAGCTGAGTGTTCCTGTGCTGGCTGGAGCCTTTCTCCTCAGCTGCACCGCTGCCAATGACACAGGGCTGCTCATGCGCAGGCCAAGGGCTTTTTTCCCACATAGCTCATGGCCAAAAATTTGATGAATCAGGGTTTGGGGTGATTTATCTCTATTTCAGTCTCGCCTGACTCTGTTTGCTATTTCTAGCACCTACTGTCACTCAGGAAAATCTTGGAGGTGTCCAAAGACACCATGACTCACACTCTGGCTCTCCCAGCTCTCATGAGCAGTTTTCACTCTGATTTTGGGATCCTGGCTTGCAGCAAGTGGCTCTCTAGGACCATGCCCATGACTAGGGAGAAGGAAAATGCTTGGTTTCCTATGAATCAGCCTGAGCACTGTGGTTTGTGTTGTCATCATTAACACATCTCTGCAGCTGCAGTTATTTTAATAAACTTGGTGATGATAATGCTTTCAATAATGGTTTTAGGTGTTAATTCCCATCCTCCAGGGAGAATCTTCCTTTGATTTGGCAAGGGTGAGTGAAACCCAGGCCCTTGGAAGCCAATGATCTCCTTTGAGGAGCACCCAGTGTTTCACCTCACGCTTGTTCTTCCCCTTCCCCTTCCCCTTCCCCTTCCCCTTCCCCTTCCCCTTCCTCCTCCTCCTGCTGGAGCTGTGCTGAGCTCTCAGTTTGCTGCCCTGGCAGCACAGAGCATCCAGCGGGGACAGGGAGATGAGGATTGGGAGTGCAGGCACAGCCACCCCAGCCTGCAGCACCTGGAAATGAAACAGAGATCTGGACCCCAAAAACAACTCCAGGGCTGCAGGTAACCTTCAGTGCCAGCTCCTTATGTTTTCTCCACTGGAGCTGCAGCAGAAGGTGTCATCCTGAGTGTGGAAGTGCAGCCAGAGGGGTGACCTTGGGAATGCAAGCTCCACTCTCCCAAGGGCTTTCCCCACCTGGAGGCTCAGCTGGATGAAATTGTTCAGCAGGATCCAACAACACCTGCACGAGCACAGCAGAGCTCAGGGCAAGGCTGTTCAGCCAGAGAGGGGAATTTTATTTGAGATCCAGCTGACCTCACTCAATCAACACCCCAAAGTCAGCAGCAGCAGGACACAGGCTCTGCCCAGGGTCACTCAGAGTGACACAGAGGACAAGGGACACCAGCAAGGCCTTGGCACATCTCCTCTGGCAGCCACCTGCTGATTTTGGGTGGCCATCACAGGATGCCCTGTTCACAACACAGTGACAATTGGGTGGCCTGGTAGGAGTGGGAGGGGTGGAGAAGGTCCCCAGAGGGATGGGGACACACTGCTGTGGTACCCATGGTGCTGCTGAGGAGGGATGGCTGGAGGAGGATGTTTAGGGTGGAATGTTCTTGTTGAAGGACTTGTAAGAAAGTAGGACACCTTAATAGACTTCTCAAGGAGTTTTGGGGAGGATTTGACTTTGAACTTCCTTTTTAAAAATAAGAAGTGGCCTACATAGGACTGAGTTTAAAATTATGCAAGTATCCCTGATAATGTATAGAGCAGCAGAAAACCCCAGAATAGCATCAGAGAGGGATCTGTGCCCTCAGCAGAGACCATCTGCAGAGGAGAAACTGAGCTCCTTTGGAAAATCCATGTTGGATCACTGGGAAAGAAGAGATTTTGCTGTCCTGTCAAGGACTCTGGGCTGACTGTGCAGAGAAAGTTGTGGGTGTGCTTGAGCTGAATCTCCTGCAGGGCAGGTCCTTGGCCACCCTGAGGCACTCCTGAGGTCCAGAAGGAGTGGAGGAATTGGCCAGAACAGGAGAGTGGAGAGAGCCCACCCAGAGCCTCTGGAGGTGCAGGGCCAGGAGCTGCCCGCAGGCAAAGTGCCCTGGAGGAGCAGCCTTGCCCTGGAGGAACATCCCTGCCCTGGAGGAGCATCCCTATCCTGGGGGAACATCTCTGCCCTGGAGGAGCATCCCTACCCTGGAGGAGCATCTCTGCCCTGGGGGAACATCCCTGCCCTGTCCCAGCTCCATCCCTGAGCCACGAGCATGTCCGGTGCCCAGCATTGAGGCACTGGGGCAGAAATGGCTGTGGGCTGGGTTCTCTGGCCTTCTGTCCCTTTTTCCTGCCCTGGGAGGGGACAGTCCCACCCCTGGGCAGCCCAGGCACTGCCTGCAAGCTTCTCTCTGCCCTGTGAACACCAACTGGCGCGGGCAGGAGCTGCTCCTGGCTGCTGTTCCCACATGTCCCAGAGCTGTGTGGGAGACACTAAAGCACACAGGTGACACAGGGCCTGTGAGATAAAGGACATCCCTCATTTGGGGAATTTAGGAAAGCAAAGCAGCTCTCAAGGCCACTTGCTCTACCTCAGAACAAATCTGGATTCCTTTACCTCATGGCACTTGGAGACAGAGCTTGGCTCTCCTTGGGCTGGTGTTTTTTAGGAAGGTAAACCTTGCAGAGCCCTCGCAGAGCTGTGGTTGCTGAACATTCTCCAGGACTTTGGGGCTGCCCAAGCCAGTGGGCAAAGGATGCTAAAAAAATTCCAGTGCCCAGTGCTTCACCAAAAGTCAAAATGTTCTACCCAATGTGTTTGTTATTCCCATTATTTTTGTCACTGTATATAAAAAGTGGTTATGTTTGTCTGGTAGGAATTATCAGTGCTGGATTTGTCTCAAGGACTCCTCAGCCTTGCAGTGCCTCCCTCCCTCTCATGTTTGAAATCATGAACTCCAGCAAAGTGTCCTGGTTTGGGTAAGGTTGGTCCTGGAGCCTGGTGACAAGGACAGGACTGGGCACCGTCCTTGTGGATCCATGGATTTTGGCAATATTTCCCTCAGGCTGGCACAACTCCACCTTGGTCAGCATCTCTGCTTGTCCCCCAGCATGGCCAAGAGCTGGACAGGCCCCAAGTCCCTTCCAGGGGGCTGAACATGAGGCTGAATAAAGACAAACAGGCTTGAAAAGTGGAGGGAGGATTTTTCACTCCCTGCTTCTTCCCAGTGGAGGGAAGGGAGGGAAAGGATGAAGGGAAAGCCAAAGGAGGAGCACGAGCATCTCAGACAAACCCATGGAATTTCAGCCTCTGCTTTGGACTCAGTCTGGCCTAAGCCCAGTTCTGGGTGATGCTGGTGGGGTCCAGAGCAGAGCTGGGGGGTCTGTGCTGGGCACTGGGGAACATCCCCAGGGTGGGGGCGAAGCTTTGCCCAGTGACACCCAGGAAGAGACAGTTGCCCACACAAGCCTGGTTTGGTGCTTGGGGTATCCTAAAGCAGATTCTGGAGGTCTGTGCTGGATCCTCCAGCCCTGCAGATGCTGCAGGTCTCTGGAGCACCATCACCTGCATTGGACAGCTGAGTGCCCCAGTTCAGTGCCCTCTACCACCAGATCAGAACCAGCAGTCACCAGCTGGGCTCTGCAGAGAGACCCTTGCCTGGCTGCTGCCAGACCCTGCTCAGGCCACCCCTCAGGAAGAGGCTGAAATCCTGAACTCCTGAAATCCTAGCTCCACTGAAAGGCACAGCAACATTCCTGTTCCTTTTTCATGGGACACCCCCAGCTCATGAGTGCTGCTCCCAGTGCTTGGCTCCAGCTTCCCACAGGCTCTGAACTGCCCCAGAAGCGTCCCCAGGGCAGCTCTGCTCCCTGCAAAGGCTCCAGGGCCCCTTTCCCAGCTGGGAGACCTGGGGAATGTCCAAAGGTGTTGCAGTCCTGACTGTTCCACATCCACCTGTCAGATCCATGAGAGCCAGCAGAGACCAACCCCAAAACCTCCTGCAGCCCTCTCACCCTCCCGCTGCATGGAACAAACCAGAGGTGCATTTTTCACCTGGCTTCTGCATTTGTGCTGCTCTCAGGTTGGAGAGGATCCCCCTCAGGGATGGACCAAGACTGGCTTGGTTGCATAAAATCCTCTCCTGCCTTGTGCCTCTTACAAAATCCACCTGGAAAAATAATCCTGGAGGCAGTGCTGACAAATGAGGAACTCTGCCCCTTCCCTTTCCAGGGGTGTGCTTTGGAAACCAAACACAGAGAGAGCCCCTCAGGGTGGCCAAAGCAAACAGTTCCACTCAGAATACAGAAATAAATATATAAACCAGGCTATGGACAAATCAGCAAGGAGCATTTCTAAACACAAACCCTGCCACGGGGCCAGACCTTTCCAGTGTGCAGAGCCAACGAGGGGCTCTTTTGGTGCTGTCAGATTTTGTTGCTGCTGCCAGGCTGATTTGCAGCAGCTCTTTGTGCTCAGGGCTTGTGTGGGGTTGAATCCAGTGGGAAGCAAGGCATGGTCAGGATCCTTCTTCCATTAGATGCAAACACAGCAGAAGAAATCATAACCATCCTCTTAGGGGAACAAAAATAATAATTCTAATACGAGAAACATTTAAATCAACCCAGCAGAGGCAATCTCAACACTCCTCTTAGGGAAAAGAAAAAAACCAATTAATTATAATATAAGAAATGTGTAAAATCTTCATCCTGGTATGACTTCTTTGATTTTAACAGCTGCTGATGGAGACTTTTTGAGGCCATGGGGAGGAGCAGCCACTGTCTGCAAAACAGATCAGGAGCAAGGCTACCTTCTGTCTCTCTGATTAGGAATGGGGGATATTTTGGGAACACTCAGCCTGGAAGGGCAGGAAGGGAGGAGCCAGGATGGAAACCTGACACGGTGGAGCAGAGCCCCTGTGCCCCAAACCCCTCAGAGGAGCCAGCACAGGGAGCCCAGCTGTGGCCAGGGCCCGTGGGGAGGTGTGGGTCAGGAGGGGCCATGGGATGGGCACGGAGCCCTGGGCCCTGGGAACAGCCTGGGGTGACCTTCCCGAGGAGAACAGGGGGATTTATGGAGCAAACAGGCCTGGAACCCCCCGAGCAGCTTCTCCACACTTCTGGAGCACCTCCCAGGCTGCTCCCAGTCCCATCCAGCCTGGCCTTGGGCACTGCCAGGGATCCAGGGGCAGCCACAGCTGCTGTGGCACCTTGTGCCAGGGCCTCCCTGTCCAAGGGAAGATTTTCTTCCTGACAGCCAATCCAAGCCTGTTCTCTGTCGGTGTGAGGCCATTCCCCTTGTCCTCTCATTCCAGGCCCTTGTTAATGGTTTCTCTCCATCTTTGTACCATGTTCCCTTCAGGTACTGGTACAGGTCACCCCACAGCTCCTCTTCTCCAGGCTGAAAAAAACAAATTCTCTCAGCCTTTCCTCCCAGCAGAGCTGCTCCATCCCTCTGGTCATCTTGGTGCCTCCTCTGGTCTTGCTCCAACAGCTCTGTGTCCCTGCTGTGCTGGGCCCCCGGGCTGGAGGCATCTCTGCAGGTGGGGTCTCACCTGAGCCTCACCAGCTGCTCCTGAGTAACAAAAACCACTCAGGAAATGACAAAGGTTGTTCTCAGCCTGCCAGGAGGAGCTCAGCTGCCATAGTTTCACTGAAAGTTTTGTCTCAGAAGAGCTGCTTTTTTTACATCTGCTCAAAACAACAGGCATGTGCTGAGAGGGTCCCTGGATACAGGGGGCAGAGAAACTCTCAGAATGGCTTTTTTACTCAGAAAAACTTTTTTTTTTTTTTTTTTTTCTTTTTTTCGTTGTAACATTACCTTGGAAAGGGCCTGGTTTAAAAACCGACCATCCCCAAAATGAAAATGTTTTTATTTGAAAACAGGATCATGTCAAGAGCCAAGCCCATCAGAGTCCAGGAAGGAGATGGATGGTCCCCCTCATTTCACTGTCCTCTACAGGCCCTGAGCCAGGGGACTGCCAAGGACAGCAAATCAAAATTCAGTTTCTAAATCAAAATTTAGGGAATTTGGCACAGAAAAAAAAAAAAATCTAAATGTTTCTTATACTGAGTCAAACCTCAGGGAAGTGGAAACACCCAGCAGATGCACTCAGGCTACTCAGGGCCCCAACAGAGATTAATGAATCACAGAATTATAGAAGGGTTTAGTTGGAAGGGACACAAATTAACCAGTGCCACCCCTGCCATGGCAGGGACTCCCTCCACTGTCCCAGGCTGCTCCCAGCCCTGTCCAGCCTGGCCTTGGGCACTGCCAGGGATCCAGGGGCAGCCACAGCTGCTCTGGGCACCCTGTGCCAGGGCCTGCCCACCCTCACAGGGAACAATTCCTAATTCCCAATATCCCATCCATCCCTGCCCTCTGGCAGTGGGAGCCATTCCCTGTGTCCTGTCCCTCCATCCTTGTCCCCAGTCCCTCTCCAGCTCTCCTGGAACCCCTTCAGGCCCTGCAAGGGGCTCTGAGCTCTCCCTGGAGCCTTCTCCTTTCCAGGTGAGCATCCCCAGCTCTCCCAGCCTGGCTCCAGAGCAGAGGAATTTCTCTGGGCTCCAGGACACCCCAAGTCTGACAGAAGAGCAGAACCTGAAGCTGTCCCAGCCCTGAACCAGACCCTGCTCCAGCAGAGGAGGGGGTGAGCAGCCCCTGGGGCAGGGCAGGACCAAATCTGCACTGAGCACTCCCCCCGTGGCCAACGAGAATCTTGTATTTATGTCATCATTTAGCCTGTGACTGGCTCCAAGAGCAATTTTCAGTTCACAAATGAGGGTGTTGGAAGTGCTGCTGCCTTTTCCATGGCCATAGATACAGGACTGAGCACAGACAATGGTAACACTCTAAAGGCTGAGCAGGATGAGCAAAGGAAATGCCTCAAATGCTCATGGTGCACTGTCAAGTGTAAAAGTGGAACATAAAGACACTTCTACTGCAATTTTTAGGGGGGAAAAAAGCTCTTCAAACTTCCTTTTGTTGCTAGGAAATAGCAAAACATGAGAATAAGCAAAGGAGCACTACAGAAGGCACAGATGTGCAGCACAGTTCATCATCCATGGACACGCTCCTGACAGCCAGCTCAATACAGTTGTTTTCCATGTCTAAAATGATCCTTTTGTGGGACAAAAGCTCCATGTATCACCAATAATGTATTAACTAGTCTTTGAACAGAAAAATGGAGGCTTTAGCTAAAATATTCATACTTATATTTGTGGTTTCTAAAGTCTGAAACCATGAGGATTTCAAAGCATTTCATGTGGCTCATTACAGCTTAGCTAAGAGGGAAATAATCTATTGTTGAGTTATTTTCAAGGAAGAAGCAGCAGTGAGAAGAGTTGAAAATGTGAGAAGTGCTTCCACCATATGGTTTGAATTCTGGTGATGATTCATCACTTGCCACTAAAATTTTAATTTTCAAAGTCAGAATTTAGAGGGAGGGAAAGGCTGAATATTTACTCCCAAGTTCTCAACCCACATGTGTTGAACAGCAAAGTATGGTGTAAATGCATTGTGTTGAGGAACAGAAGTTTATTAATTCCTTCCCCTAGCAAAGGGCTGAAGAATTGTAGAGGATTTGGGATCTTTTTCCTATTAAATACAAAGAAATGTTGAGGCAGCCCATCATAAAATGGCCCTCTCTTCCTGAGAGTTATCCCAGGGAATTCAGCAGGAATAGCCCAGCTGAAGTTTTTATATTCTTTAATAAAATACAGATGGCAAGAGAGATGGAAAGTGCTTGGTATGCAAGTGCTGAAGGCCTTCAATGTTCATTTTAAAACACATAAGAATACTTTAAAAACGAGCCTGCATTAATCTTTGCATGCCAAAATGTATAAAATGCATCCACTGAAGTAAATTACAGCCAAGGATTGACAACTAATTCCTTGGCCATAAACACCAACCTTCTCTGAAAGAAAAACCCCAGCAGAGCAGAGCAGAACCAGCAGGAAAGGTTTTGTTTGCCTGGGTGTGTTGTCTTGCAGACACCTGACTTCACAGGGATCTCAGCACGTGACACTCCCTTAACCTGAATCAATCATTTTCTCTGAAATCCGTGCTGACTTCTCATCACAAACATCAGAGAAGTGGTGAATTTCTAGAGCAGGCTTGTTGTGTATCAAACTGAGCATGCACATGATGTAGGGGGGTGAGTTATGGAAGGCTCTGATTCTGAAGCAGTGAATCCCAGGATCCTCCTGGATCTCCTGCAGCTGTCAGGGATGTGTCCATGTGTGCCAGGTGGAAGGAGATCTGGACAGGCTGCAACCTCCTGATAAACCCTGATTCTGCCAAAGGACAAGTCTCAAATTAACACCATTTATCCACAGAAAGTGTTTTATGGCTTGATAAAAATATAAAAAAATACCAGAGGAATGGAAGCCTCATTATCATCTTGCCATGAACTTTTTAAATGAGACATCAGAGATTCCTCCCCAAGAGGGTGCTGGCACTGCCCAGGCTCCCAGGGAATGGGCACAGCCCCGAGGCTGCCAGAGCTCCAGGAGCCTTTGGACAGCGCTGCCAGGGATGCCCAGGGTGGGCTTGTTGGGGGGTCTGGGCAGGGACAGGGGCTGGGCTGGGTGATCCTGGTGGTCCCTCCCAGCTGAGGATATCCATGATTCCATTATGGGATGAGGGCTCTTAAGATGCCCAGAGAACCCTGGATGATTGTGGCAGTGGCCATAATGCCAAAGACAACACGAGCTCTCCATGCTGGATATAGAACACACACTTTGACTTTGTGACAACTTGGAATGATGTCATGTCCCAAACAAAAACTGGTTCCAGGGAAGGAGTTTGGCTGCTCCCCAAATTCTGGAGCAAGAGAGCCCAGTAGCAAGCCCAGTGGGGTGAGGGGGACCTCAGAGCCCTGTCCTTGGCTGGAGCAGCTGCCACCAGCACACACAGCCAGGGGACATTGGCTACCCTGCAGAAAACTAACCTGGATTTGAGAAACTGCTGCACCCCGCTCCCACTGGCACCAAATCCTCCCCTTTGTGCTCCTGGGGTCACAGCTCTGGCAGTGCCCGTGGCACCTGGGACACCGAGCCAGGTCTCAGCTGACACCAGGGCTGGGTGGGGTCCATGAGATCCCCACACGGGACATCACAGGGGTGTCCCCAATGCCTGGCCCTGGTGTCTCCCCATTGCCTGGCTCTTGCTGCATTGCTGACTGGCACAAATCAGCCCCAAACCCGCTGGAGAGCACCGTGAGAGGCTCTCTCCTCTTCTTTCCTCCCCTCTCGTCCTCTCTCCTCGGTAATTCAATCCCAGCCCGGGCTGGCAGCCAGGCAGCTCCAGGAGCGAGACAGGCTCCGCTGGGTTATTAACATGTTTCTTGATCCCAAAGAGCCCTTCCCAAGGAAAAACACTTCCCTCCATGGGCCAGCATGGGGCAAACAGATTGGGGCTGCATTTCTCGTCTGGCTTTGATGCGTGGGCTCCTTGGCCTTGTGCCAGTGGGCAGCAGCTGGCCCCAAGCTCACCCTCAGGATGGGCAGCTCCGACCCCTCTCCCACCTATCATTGGGGAGGGGGGATCAAGGGCCACCTAAATAAAGCAAATGTTAGTGGGTAAAAAGGGCTTAAATGGGTTATTTTTTGTTATTTTGCTTTGCTTTATATTGTGGTGGCGTTTTGTGGATTTTCTTTCAGTGGACAAAGCGAGGCTGCAGCAGATGCTGTGTGCTCAGACCTCACCTTGACAGAGCTGGGGAACAGAAATAACTTCAGTGACATAGAGGCAGGGTGTGTGGAATCAGTAAAAACCACAGGGAAATAAGCTTTGTTTTAATCATTTGCCCAAATTCCTGTAAATTAAGGAGATCCCAGGTACCTTATACTCAGAGAAATGTTCCTGGTGCTGTCCATGACATCAGTCCCTGGACTTTGGCTGCCTGGGATCTGTGCTGTGCCTCCAACAGATGTAACCTTTGTACAAGGGTGATGTTTGGTGGTTGTATTCTCCAGCTATTTCTGGAAGTGAATGCAATAATCTTCCACTCGGATATGACTGTCTCCAGCATAAACAAATCCAGGCCAGCTTTGCACCATAGTTCTACTGTCTGGAAATATCATCATGGAGGATGTTTACTTGACTCTTTCCAAATTTTTTTTCATTCTTTGCTTTGTTTGCAGTCAAACTCTTTTTTTTTTTTTTCTTTTTTTTTTTTTTTTTTAGATATATACACTTTTCCCAACCCAAATTACTTCCCCCTTTCATTTCAGCAGCTCTTGCTCCAGAATTTGGGGAACAGCCAAACTCCTTCACTGGAACCAGTTTCCATTTGGGATGTGACATCATTCCAAGCTGTCATAAAGTCAAAGTGTGTGTTCTATACACAGGACCAACATGGAGAGTGTTGTCTTTGGCATTATGGCCACTTCCACAATCATCCATGTCCATCCTCTCCTGGAAACACAGGACATCACACTTGGGAGTCTGGGTCACCTCTCACTGCTTAGGTGACATTTCTCCTCCACATGGGACAGTTGGACTCAATGGGCTGAATTTTATTGTCCTGGCAGCCTCCCAGTGCTGACGTGGGAGTGACAAAGAACTGTCTTTGGACAGCTCTGATGTCCTTGAGGACGTGGGACAGACCCATGGGGACATCCCCATCTGACCATCAGCCTCCTTGGAAAGCAGTGGACAGCAAACCAGCACTGTGCTGTGAACTCAAGGTCTCAGATGAACTAGTAGTGATTGCAGGAGAAATCTGCCCTCGGCCAGAGGCACTGGGTGGGATAATCCCCTCTCTGATGATGAGTGTGATGCTCCTAAAACCCCCAAGTGCTCACAGCTTCAAGTACCTCCTGCTCCAGGACTGGATGGTGCTGGATCTGCAGGAGTCCAGGCTGGGGAAGAGCATTTATTATCACAGGAAAAGAAGAGTGTATTTTTGAGATGGGCTGATTTATTCCTGCCTGGATGGCACGTGTGGAGGTGTGTGAGACATTGAACTCCCTTCCTGGCCACACTGCCTGGGACAGCCTGGGGAACCAGCACGGCTGCTGCTCAGTGCTGAGCCATCTCAGGGAGCAGCTCCTTGCAGGGCCCGTGGGCAGCTGGGCACCACATCCAGGCTGTGCTCCACCCTTCTGTCCCTCTGCCACCTGTAGCTTCCCACTGAGAAGCTGTTGGGATGAAATCTTCCTGGCAAGATTGGTTCAGATAAACACACGGACACAGCTGGAAGCAGCTCCAGGGGAGGTGAATCACACCCAGCTCTAGACACCATCAAGACAAGATGAAACAGCCTCAAGTTGCTCCAGGGTAGGCTTAGTTTGGATATTAGGGAAAAAATCCCAATGGAAAGGGTGGTAGGGAATTGGAACTGCTCAGGGCAGCGATGGGGCCACCGTCCTTGGAGGGATTCAAAAGATGCGTAAATGTGGCACTTGGGGACATGGTTAGTGGTGGCCTTGGTAGTGCACTCCAGGGGAATGCTTGGACTCATGGTCTTAGAGGCCTTTTCCAAGCTTAATTCTATAATTCTAATAGTCCCATCAGCCCCTTTGTTTAGCACTCCTGGATCTGAAATAACCCCCTGGACTTCAGAATCCCCATGAAATCAGAGCCACCTTTAAGCCACACAAATGTTTTTTCCACCATCCTTCTCCCCCTAAAGAGGGACCAAGTGTCCTACAAACCTCTGTGTTTGCTCGGATCTGCTCCCACTGAGGAATAATCCTGCAGGGAACGAGGAGCAGAAACGGGACCAGGTTAATTTGGAGAGTGCCCTCCCAGCCCAGCGTCAGCGGATCTGGGTATTTTTGTGCTGCTTCCTCTGAGATATTTTTAGCCACTCAAGTGACTTGTGGCAATTCCCCGAGGCCAGAGTGATTCATAGGGTTTGGAGACTGTGCTGGATCGCTCCTTGGGAAGGGAGCGTCATCCCGCTGAAATCAGGAGCTTCAAAGGCAGAGGGACTTTGAAAAATGGAGCAGAATTTCCAGAATGAGGTTTTTGGCTCTGGCTAAACTGGAGCTGTGGAATTTTCAGATTATTATATCATGGGGGGAGGGATCTTTTTGTTCTGGTATTGGTGAAAGGCAGTGATTAATCTCACAGGCTGGGGGCAGGCAATGTGCAGAGCAAGACTGAGCCATGGAAATTCCCTCTTGCCTCAGTCGTCAACAGCTTTTAACCCTGCCCTGGGTACCATCTCACATTTTTATCCTGCCTTCCTCCCCTGCAGCCTCTTCTCCATCAGTGCACATCAGTCCTCCTCCTCCAGACCCCCAGTCCATTATCTCTGATGTGTTGGCTTTCCAGAGAACTTTTGAAGTTCTTCTTGTAGTCAAGCGGACTTTGGTGGGATTTGTGAAGTTCAGCAGCCCAAGGGCAGAGGAGAACAGGACATTTTTCCTGATCCTCCTCATATGGCTGCCCCTTCCCACAGGTACTCCTTAGATCATGTCTAAGAACTGCTTCTCTGTAGACTGACAAAAGCAGAGGAAGGAATCTCCCATCAACCCATGAAGACATGAGATGAGATGATTGAGATGAGATGAGATGAGATGAGATGAGATGAGATGAGATGAGATGAGATGAGACAAGATGAGGTTAATTCAGGAGAAAGGTTCTTTCTCTACTCTTTGTCTCCCCTTTAGTTAGGAAAGGGGCACACCTTTCCTCAAGTGAGTTGAATGTGGGTTCAGAAGAATGTTTTGACGTATTTCTGCTACATGGAAGAAAGAAGAGAAGGTTTCCTGCCCAGCTTGGTGAGTTGGCAGTAACTGTCCAGCAGCTCCTTTCCAGAGAGCATCCTCTGGACAGCAGAGAATGGGAATGATCAGGGAGGGCAAGAGCAGCATAAGCAGTGACCAGAGAACCTCCCTCTGCCCCCAGTCCCCACAGAGCAGTCAGGAGTGCTGCTGCCAGCAGCTGTGAGAGCCCCATGGGGAGAGGCAGGAATCAGGGGCCTCTTGGCAGGAAGAACCAAAAATGATGGAAAAGATCTGGAGGCAGAGGGGGCAGGGGAAGGCAGGCCTTGGTCAGAGCTGTCTGGAAGGCATGAGGCGCTGAAAGCCATGTCTTTGGGCTGTTCCTCAGGGCTGAGGCAGCAGCCAGACTTCCAGGCTCAGTCCTCAATTTCCCCGGTCATGTGGGATCTGCTGGGCTCCAGACATCCCTCAGCAGCAGTGTTTTGTGGGCAGATAATGCCTGGCTGCTCTTGTAAGAGATGGTAGCTGTCCTGACTACAGGGCAGATCTTGATCCCTCCTGAGGTATTTTTGCCATGGACAGGAGCCAGTGGGATCATGTGCTGAGGATTCAGTCCCAGCTCCTGCCGTCACAGGCCCAGGCACAGCACACAGGCTCCAGGAGTTATTTACAGCAAACCAGCCAAGCCCTCTGGCACAGCAGCTGCTGGGTGCCAATGCCAAAGGCCAGTGCTGAGGCCAGGATCTTCCTCCCCATGACCAGCACTACTACAAAAGCAGCTTCTTCAAGCCCTGTCTTGCCTGGGACTGGCCTTCATCCACCCTTGCAGAGCAGAGAAGAGACAGTGACCACACTTGCTTGGTCTGCTCCATGGTGAACTCAGAATCTCAGAATAAGCTGAAAGCTGGAGGGACCCCAAGGATCACCCAGCCCAGCCCCTGTCCCTGCCCAGACCCCCCAACAATCCCACCCTGGGCATCCCTGGCAGCGCTGTCCAAAGGCTCCTGGAGCTCTGGCAGCCTCGGGGCCGTGCCCATTCCCTGGGGAGCCTGGGCAGTGCCAGCACCCTCTGGGGGAAGAACCTTGCCCTGATCTCCAGCCTGAGCTGCCCTGGCCCAGCCCCAGCCGTGCCCTGGCTCCTGTCCCTGTCCCCGAGCAGAGATGGGAGCTGCCCCTCGGGAGGAGCTGCAGCCCCGGGGAGCTCTGCCCTCACTCTGCTCCAGCTGAACAATCCCAGAGCCCTCAGCTGCTCCTCACGGGCCCCTCCAGACCCTTCCCCATCCCTGTCCCTCCTTTGGACACTTTCTCATGCCTCAATATCTTTCTTATATCGTGGTGCCCCAAACTGCCCCTGTGGCTCAAGGTGAGGCTGTCCCAGCCCAGAGCAGAGCTGGACAATCCCTCCCTGGCCTGGCCAGCAGTGCTGGGCCTGATGCCCCCAGGACAGGGATGTCCCTCCTGGCCCCCAGGCACTGCTGGCTCATGTCCAACTGGCCATCAACCAGGACCCCCAGAACCCTTCCCATAGCTCTGCTCTCGAGCCTCTCATTCCCCAGTGTGCCCACCCCATGTTCCTGGAAGCAGCAATGCTCCTTCTCCAGGCCATGCTGCTCAGCTGCCATATCCTGGCCCCAAAGTGGTGGGATGGTGGTGAAAGCATGGGGAGGTGGTCCTGGGCTACCAGAAGAAAAGGCTTCTTCCTACATAGGAATAAAAATAAACTGCAGTCCTGGTACCTAACAGGCCTGGCACCTGATTTACAGCTTCACTGCAAAAGTTGTTCCTCCACAGGCCACAGCCTCATGGAAAAACTTCATTTTTCAGTTGTACTCTGGCAAAGCAAGGACAGTGACAGGTGACACAGTCTTCGTGACATCCTGGGGCCATCTCAGCCCTGCAGAGGGGGTTTGTGGTGTTCAGCCAAGTGTTGGAGATGCACAAAATGTTTCAAGGGCAGCGAAACCAGCCCTGGTCTGCCCACCTGCTCTGCAGGACCAGAGATGAATCAACCTCTCCTGAGAATCTCCCACGGCTCAGGTGGAGCCACAATGTGAGAGAGGGAGTGCATGGGAAAGTGGATTTCAGGATAAAACCTCACCACAGAGCAGCCCAGTTGTTCTGGGAGAAAGTTTCCTGTCAGAGAGTGTGGTCACACTGGAACCAAAACTTTTCTTAAGAGCAGGCCAGAACTGAATGACTGATTGCTAATTTCTCCATTGTGGCAGAGCAGCTTCATTTTGAGCTTATGGGCTGTGCATTTCAGTGCTTTAAATGAATGGTTGGATAATGATAATAACGTCCTAACTCCAGAAGAGTACAGCAAATTAAATGTGATGCTCTGGATGGGGGTTAAGGTTAAATAGACTTAGGATTATGTTTATGTTTGGATGTTAACAGAATGAAATAACCTGGTGCTACTGAGTGGAAATCTGTTATCATCTCTCCTGGAGTAAATACGAACATTTGGGGTTTTCCTTCAGATTTAGAATTTCAGTCAGTGAAAGGAATAGAATAGAATAGAATAGAATAGAATAGAATAGAATAGAATAGTCAAGTAAGGGACCTACAGGGATCATCTGCCTGAGCAGGACTGACCCAGATTTAAAGCCTGTTGTTAAGGGCATTGTCCAAATGTTTCATGAGCACTGTCAGATCTGAGGCATCAAGCACCTCTCTGGGGACCCTGTTCCAGTGTTTGATCACCTTCTCACGAAAGAAATGTTCCCTCATTTCAAGTCTGAAGCTCCTTGGTGCTGTTTCTCTCCACTCTAGACAAAACCAGGTCTGGGCCAGTCACCAGGGAAGGAATCAGCCAGAAGTGCCCATGTCAGTGTAAAATCACAGTCAGGGGCTGTGTGTGAGGGAAATCAAAGACTCACAGAATAGTGGAATGGTTTGGGCTGGAAGGGATCTTAAAGACCATCCAGTGCCACCCCTGCCATGGGCAGGGACACCTCCCACTGTCCCAGGCTGCTCCAAGCCCTGGCCTTTTTCATATTGGCAATGATGTAAAGTTGAGGAAACACGAAGTACTGTTGCTGAAATACATAAACATTTAGAATCTGTGCATCAACCCAACCATGGAACTACAGTTACTCATATTCAAAAGAGAGAGAAAATATTCCCACTTCAAAAGCAGTAACAAGTCAGAGCCCTGGTAGGATATTGACTGTGGATCACTCGGTAGCACCATAAAAAGCTGTGTAATTAGACAAAAATTACAAGTAGTTTCACTGAGAGGGATGGAATACTTAGTTACATCAAGAGGAAATTATTTAATTATTCCTCTTCTACATGTTTCCCATATTTTATGGCATTATGGCTTTCATGTTGGTTTAATTGGTAGAGCAGCAGGAAATGAAAGGAGATGTACAAAACGTGGGTTTGCTGTGTATTAAAAGTTGCATTTCTGGAAACTCAGCTCAGAACATTGTCCAGAAACATTTGCTACTGAGAAAACCTGGATCCAAAGTACCCTGACAGAGAAGGAGGGTTTCTGTCCTATGGAGCCAGGCTGGGAGAGCTGGGGGTGCTCACCTGGAGAGGAGAAGGCTCCAGGGAGAGCTCAGAGCCCCTTGCAGGGCCTGAAGGGGCTCCAGGAGAGCTGGAGAGGGACTGGGGACAAGGCATGGAGGGACAGGACACAGGGAATGGCTCCCACTGCCAGAGGGCAGGGATGGATGGGATACTGGGAATTAGGAATTGTTCCCTGGGAGGGTGGGCAGGCCCTGGCACAGGGTGCCCAGAGCAACTGTGGCTGCCCCTGGATCCCTGGCAGTGCCCAAGGCCAGGCTGGACAGGGCTTGGAGCAGCCTGGGACAGTGGGAGGTGTCCCTTCCATGGCAGGGGGTGCACTGGATGGGCTTTAAGGTCCCTTCCAACACAAGTCTGGGATTCTGTTCTGTGACTCCATTCTATGGCAGCCCAAAATCCTGGGGCTGAGCACAAACTGACAAAGCAACTGACAAAAGGAAAGGACATCCCAGAGCTCTGCCAGGTGCTCTGTGGGAAGAGGCACATGGGTTTCATCTTCAGAACCTTTCCCAAAGCTCTGGCCCAGCACAGGGACCCAGTGAAACCCCTTCCTCTGAGCTCAGCCCTGGCTCTGCTCCTCTGCTGCAGCACAGCCAGGGTGCTTTTATCTTTTATGCTTTTCTAATTGTGGTTTATTGCCTCCAGTAACCCCAGGGAAAAAGGGCTGTTTGTCATTACAATACCCACAACTGGTGCCTTATCATACACAACATTCACACCCTTTCCTGGGGATTACAGTGCTGATGTTTTATGGATACTAAAGGATCTGGGGGAATCCTTGGCATTCATGCATTTACTGCACCAGAGTGAGGACAGGACAGTGCATGGCACTCACAGCTGGACCTTTCAGCACAGTGGGGTTATTTGGCTTGTGATAGCACAAAAAACCTGTCCTCATACCTCTGGATCCATAAAGAACACATCAGTGGACAAAAGTATATCACTGCTGGAATTATCTCCTTGCTCCCAAAATAGAAGTGTAAAATACCAAAAGCATTGGAAAGTTTGCATTTTCTCTTTCCCTGTGTGTTGGATTCTATTTCTCTAAAATATCTAATCTTTTTTACAAAGCCATCCTTTAAAACTTATTTCTAGTTCGATTTCTATCTCAACAATATCTATCCTATTCTATAATATTTCTAAGTCAACATTCCTTGTCTTAAAGTTTATGTACAAATACACACTATATAAACCTTCTATCGAGTTTTAAAAATTTTCTACAAATTCATTTCCCACACCTGTGCTCATGCTGGAGTGGCACCAAACATTTATAGGCAGGATCCCACCCAGGCCCAGGTGCCCTTGCAGGGCTCTGTCCCTGCCCTGGAGCCCCTCTCCAACCCCACTGCTTCCAGTCCTGATGGGACATGTTGGGAAGCAGGGCTGTGGGACCTGCCTGGGGGTTTGTCACACCCCCCTCACTGCTGCCGCTCCCACCCAGCACCCAGCACGGTGCCAGGACATCCCCAGAGTCCCAGGGCTGAGAAGGTCCCTGGTCATCCCCTGTCCCTGCACTGCCTCAGCTGGAAGTGGTGACAGGGTGTGACACACCTGGGCTGTGACATACCGGGGGCACTGCCCCTCCTCACCCACCCCTCCTGTGCCCCCAGCCCCAGAGTCACCCCTGGCTCAGCTCTGCCTCAGCTTCCCCACAGCTGCCAGACCTCCAGCTCCTCTAGAGAGTGCTGGCCTTTGTTCCTGCTCATTCCTGCGCCCCTGGAGCTGTTCCTGGTGCCGGGCATGGTCAGCAAAGCAACGATTCTGTGTCCTGCAGGGATGCAGCCCCAGCCCAGCCTGCTTTGGCCCTGGCACCCATGGGCTCCACCTGAGCTAAAATTCTTCCAGAAGGCTTTCACACAGGGAATCCAAGCTCCTGAGCGAGACCGGAGCTCCCTGGGCCTGGCTGCAGCTCAGCTGCTCCTCCAGGTTCTCTCCCAGCCCAGCTCTGCTCTTGGGCTTCCAGCTGGGCACAACTCTGTCTGCCTCTCCGCAACAGGCAGCCAGGGCCTGCCAGGGCTGCAGGAGAGGCCCAGGCCCTGATTTTGGGGATTTCTGTGCCCAGAGGGATGGAGTGACTCACAGTCTGGCAGCCAGCTGGGAAGTTCCCATGAACATAAGCCAGGCTGATGGTGCAAGCAAATATCTATTCCCAAGAGTCAAACAGGAGCAACACATTCACAAGTGCTATAAAGAGACAGAGAAACAAAAGCAAACCAGACCTGGGCCTGCCAAGATGAGCCAAAAGCTTCTCTCATTCTCCTCTATCCCCTGGCCCAGTGTCCCGGGCAGGCTCTCTGCTCTCAAGCTCACAGCCACAGGGTGGGACCTGGGGCTGAGATCACTTTGGATATCTTCCCTTCTTGGAGATGGGGCTGAAGGAAGACCCAGGAACATTTTCCCACTTCTCCAAGGGGTACCACATTTCCTGGATTAATTAGCAGATGTTCCTAGCACTGTTCCCTATCCCCACACACCTGGCTGTGGACTCCATCACTGGACAGACACACTGGAATTGTCCCTCTCCTCCTGAGTCACCACATTCCTGCTGCTCCACCACAGACACTTCCTCACCTTCTGTAAAAACCTCCTTAGCTCAGCAGCCACACTCTGAGCTCTGCAAGACTGACCCAGCTGGCTCCTAGGATGCTGTGACAGCCATCACCCCTCCCTGGGGACACTGTGGGCAGAGCCTCTGGCCAGGCAGCCCTGGGAGAGCGGCATTGGCACAGCTGGTGTGCCCCATCTCTCCCCACCCCATCACTGGGGACTGTGGAGCTGCCAGGGACAGCCTTGTCCCCAGCCATGGCCAGGGGACACTTTATCCCTCTGGGAGTCTGTGGGGCCAGAAGTGCAGTGTGAAAGGCTGCAAGCTCCTTCCCAGTCCAGAGGAGCACCCAACACCATCCCCCTCTGTGGGAATTCCTCAGGCTGGGCCTGTGCTGAGTGAAAACTTTCCCCTCCTTTGTTGTAAGTTTTTTTCCCAGTTATTCCCTTCCTCTCCTGTCTGAACCAGAGGGACCAGGCAATGTTGCTGGTACTGACCCACCTGGATTAGAACCTCTCCAGCTTTCCCTGTGTCAAACCACAGCCTCTCTACCTGGAGAACACCTGGAGCAGCAGCCTGGGGTGGGAGCCAGGTGCTTGGCCATGGCCCCCATTGCTGTTGCAGACACATCAGGGCAGCTGAAGCACCCAGGACCCATCTCAGAGCTCCTGCAGACCTGGCCAGAAGGAGGAAGTTGGGTAGGACCACGCAGGGGGCCAATGTTTCTGTGCCTGAGCCCTGTGCTAAGGCCCAGCACTGGGGCCACCAGCCCCGGCCACTGGAAATGCTCAAGCCTGGAAGCTGCAGGAGGGGCAGCTGGTGGATTCTCTGGATCCCAGGCAAGATCCTGTCTGGTCTGGGTGCTCCCTGGCACATGGGGAGCGATGCCCAAGCTCTCAGCCCTCCCTGCAGGATGTTTGGTGCCCATGTCATCCCCCCAGCCCTCTCCCTGGACATGGAAGTGCAGAGCATTTTCATGTCTGCAGAGGTGGCCTTGTGCCAGGTTCTCCGTGGAAGGATTTGTTACTCTGCTCCCCCAAGGACTCAGCAGTGGTAATTTTCCTATCCTGCTCCTATTTCCCACCTGGTGTTTGGCATTTCTCTGCACAGCTTCCTCCTCAGCTGGGGATGAAGGTCAGCCAAGACAGCAGGAGCTGAGAGAGACGGAACAGAAACATGTCAGGGTGAGACAGTCTGGCACAAGGGCACGTCCAGCACCCACATCCCGGCTGAAGGCAGCACAGGAAATGCACATTGTCCTTGTCCTCAGGGCCGTGGGTCACCTGCAGCAGCCAGGAGGGGGCTCTGGGCAGGATGACACCAGGACTGACACAGGAACCTCCAGGCAAGGGCTCAGAGACCCAAAATCCGAGCTCCAGAGAGAGGGACAGATCAGGCTCTCCCTACTTCCACACAGCTCTGGACAGGGGACCCTGGAGATGCTCTGGACAGGGGACCCTGGAGCCAGGACTGGGGCAAAAAAGGGTCCTGGAGTAGCACTGGAGCACCTGAGTCCCCATCCCAGCTCTCTGATGGGAAACAGCTCCTCTTCCAGGGCTGGGTGGCCACAGGGCTTGTGCCAGGGGCTGAGGTCTCATCCCTTGGGCTCAGCCCTCTCACACCTCCAGCCACTTTTCTGAAAGTCGTTGTCCCTTTGGGAGGAAAAGACTCTTGCCAACTTCAGCTCCCTCTGGAGCCAGCCTGGCAGCTCTGGTCCAGCAGGGTCATTCCTGTGGTTGCACTGGAGGGTGGGTTTGGGTTGGGCTGGAAGCAGAGCAGCAGCGTGGTGGTGCTGTGACCTGCAGATCCAGCACAGCCCAGGGACAGCAGCTCTTTGTCTGCCCCATCAAAGGATGATCCCCATCTGAGGATGCTTGTGGGGCATCACTTGATTGGAAATCACATTCCCAGAGCCCCAGCCATGCTCGTCTGCCAGCCCTCCCCACCTCCTCAGAGCCCTGACCACATCTGAGGCTCCCAGAAGAGCACAGCACTGAGCAGATGCCAGCAGATAACAAGTCAGGCCCTGCCTGAATCCTTGGTGCTCTCTCCTGTTCCTCCAGCCACAGCAGCCAGCCCAGTTTTCCCTGGAGTTTTCACACAGACGTCGTGTGCAAGAACTATCACTGACCCAAACAGCTCCTGGCAGGAGCAGCTCTACCAGCACATGGAAAAAGCCTGGAGAAGTTGGATGACACAGATGGGGACTGCCCTGAAAGCTGGTCTTGAGTCTCACCAGCGAGTCTGGGGCCTGCCTGTTCCTCCAGGTGGATGCCAAGCCCATGTCAAATCAGACAACTTGACCATAATCCTCTGCAGTCCAAAACCCCACATTTTTGGCATGTAAATAAATTAAAAGGCTGATTTTATCATCCTGTCTGGCTGCCTTGCTTGTTCCAAGGTGCATTCTTTCCCAGGAAACACCCAGGAAGGCAGCTCTCGACACCAGCACAGAGCTGAGGAGGAGGCTGGGTGCTGCAGAAAGTTGTCAGTGCTGCAGACATTTGAGCATCCCTCCAGCTGCAGCAATCAGCTGTCAGAGCAATCAGAAGGAGCTGGAAAGCTCCTGTAGCAGGGTCAATTGAGCTGTTATCACACAGTTAAGGATTGATGAGAAAACTTTGGTTTGCACTTTAACAACCCCTTTCATCTGCCCAGCTCAGAACACTTGAAAATGTTTATAAATAAGCCCCATGTCTCTCCAGAGGAGACTTTATTCTCCTTTTAACATTGGCCAAGTGCACGGGGAAGAGCTGAGCAACTCAGCAGAGATCTGAGTTTGATGCTGGGAGCAGAGACCCCTCTCCTATGGCAAAGAGCCAAATCCTCACAACATCTTGATGCCAGATCTGACAAAAAGGGCATCTCCAGAGGACTTTAACAAGGCCCCAGAACTGGTGTTCCTCACCACTAAACACTTTTATCAGATGTCTTCATCTTGTGTTGCTGCCTGAGCCATTCCCAGTGAGCAAACCTCCCTTGTGAGGCCCAGGGAAGGAACCCACAGCTATCCCAAAATCTCCAGATAATCCAGGCAAGCCAGCACAGACACTGAGATTTTACCTGCCCTGTGCACAGCTGCTCTCTCATTTCCCCAAACCCAGTCTGCTTCAACACAAGTGTCCCAAGATCCTCTTCAGCTGTCCCAGTGCTTAGGACATTGCTGATGACACCAAGCTGGGGCTTTGATCCCTACAGGGGCCATTTGCTCAAGAGTTGGACCCCGTGATCCTTGGGGGTCCCTTCCAACTCAGGGTAAGGAAGTGTGGGAGCAGAGCAGCCACAGTGGGAGCAGTGGGGCTGGAGGGACAGTGGAACATCAGGGAGAGTGGGACAGGAGGGACTGTGGGACATCAGAGACTGTGGAACATCAGGGACAGTGGGACAGGAGAGGCAGAGGAACATGAGGGACTGTGGGGCAGGAAGGACAGTGGGGCATCAGGGACAGTGGGGCAGGAGGGGCAATGGGGCAGGAAGGACAATGGGACAGGAGGGACAGCGGGGCAGGAGGTCCTGGCCTCCATCAAGCCCTTTCTTGGCCATTGTCCCAGTGCCACCCACAGCAGCCACCCAGCCTCCTCTGGCTCCTCTTCCTGCAGAGCCCAAACCTCCCCAGATCCCATCTGGGCCCAAACCTCCCCAGATCCCATCTGGGCACATCCCCCAAACCTCAGAGCCAAATTCCCTGGGATGAGTGGGCTCCCACCCCCAGGCTCTGTCCTCTCCCAGCTGCCAGGGAAGAACAGACCCCGGGACACAGAGGAAGCTCAGCCTCCTGTCCCGGGAGCCTTTCCTGCCCTTCCCAGAACAGCCCCGTTGTTCTGCAGCCCCTTGTCCGCCCGCCAGCCCGGCCCTCATTGACTCCTTTGCTGCGGCCTCGTCAGCGGGGGGATCAATGGGGCCATTGTTCCCCGCGCCCTCGATGAAGGGGATTTTGTTTATTAAAAAGTCATGCTGCTAGTGAGGAGCTCCTCAGAGCCAAAAATAACTGAGGCCGCGATTGTTTGCTCGCTGCTCCCTTATCGGCTCCGGAGGAGTCGCGGGCACAGCCACAGCCCGAGCAGATGCAGCTCCTGCTAAAAATACCTCGGAGCGAGGAGCAGGAGACTCCAGCCGGGCTGCCAGGGCCAGGAAGGAGCTCTCAGACACGCAGGGCCACCAGCCACGCCAGAGAGGGCTCCAGATGTTTGCTGAGGGTGCCAGCACGGGCTGGGATGCTGTTATGGATACATCTTATAATATTGGCAAATATTTAAATAGATTTTATATGTGTGATGTTAAAGTAACTTTGTTATAAAGATCTAGTTTTTATTTCTGTTGTTAATTAAGCTTAGATATAGTAGTGAAATAGCTGTGTTTGTGTTAAAATGCCTGCTTGGATGGGATAACATCCAATAAACATAAGATAAAGACACCTACTACAGATATGCCAACTATCAGCACTTTCTGAAGAAAATATAAACCAAAGCCCAAACTAGAAGTAATAATTCTAAAAAAGCAGACCCAAAAAAGAACCATGTAAAATAGTTCCTGGAATATGTAAACTAGTTTATAGATACACATAAAAGTCTATAAATATGCAAAGGCCTGATGTAATAAAAAAAAAAAAAAAAAAAAAAAAAAAGAGTATCCCTGAAAATGATAGTGTAGTCTTAGCTGAGTGCCAAGATGCACCTGGCCATAATAACCTTTGCTCTATGGTCCTTGTCTCCTATTGTCCCTTATTAAACTTTTTACATTTTCATAAGTGAACGTGTTTTTCACAATGGGTGGCCATCCCTCAGCTCTAGGGGTGCACAGCACAGCTCAGCCCCCCTGAGGTGCTCTCTGGAGGTTTCCTTTGGGAAAACTGCCAAGGGAAGGGAGCAGAGGGCAAAAATCCACCGGCAGGGAACCTCCAAAGGGGCTGGGATCAGCACAGGGTGTCCCCAGAGCCCAGCATTTCCTGCTCTCTGGGGCTGCTCAAAGCTCCCTGAAGATGGGCAGCACAGCCCAAGGGGTCCGAGCCCCACGGCTGGGACACCCAGCCAAGCAGGCTGCATCCATCATGGGTCTGGTTGGCTCTCCCAGAGCCCTCAGCAGAAATGTTTGTGTCTTCCAAACAGCCCAGAGGCTCTTCCTGCTGCTGGGATGGAGGGTGGGCACTTGGAGGACACACACAGAGCCTTCCTTGTGCCACCTCTTCCACCCACCCAGCCCAGGGAATCTTTTTGCTTCCCAGAGAGTCTCTTGGCATGAGGTCCAGCATTTCCTGAGCACCAGCTCAGCGCCCAGCGCCACCCCCAGCCCTCCTGGCAGCCGTGGTGGGAGCTGTGTGCCAGCCCTGCTCCGCAGCCATGCTCTGTCCTGGCAGCAGGGACAGCAAGGAGCCAGGTGAGCAGCAGATCCAAGCAGGTCCCAGAGGTGCCCTTCACCCCCTGTCCAAGCCCAGGGAGCATCCTACAAACACTGTACACAGCAGTGGTCTCCCATCAGCTCCCTGTGGACCACCCTCCCCATTTTCCCAGCTGTTTCCTGACGTTGTTTAACTGATTTAATTTAAGACCAAAAGCCTCTGGGCTGCTCTGAGCCCTGGAGGGCAGAGCTTGCCCAGGACATGGTGCTGGTGATGCTGTGCCCAGATGCACCCCCCAGAAGGGCAAGACATGAACTCTTTGAAGCAATCTGGGAACAAAAAGAGTGATCCCCACACCTTCCCAGGCTTCTGTGGGCTATTCTGGCAGGGAAAGTGTCCTTTCCAAATGTCCATGGCAGCCCTCATGGGAGCAGCACATCAGAGCCAGCCTGGCCCCTGTGGCCATCCCTGACTCCAGACACAGCTCCCTGCTCCTGCTCCCTCCCAGCTGGGGTTTTGCTGCAGGAGCATTTCGAGGCTTGGGGTGGGGAACCTTCGCTGAAACACCCAGCAGCTTTGGAAACTCTCCCTGCTGCTTTTCCAAGAGCCTGATTTTGCCTTTCTGGCTCAAACACACCACTCATTTTTCTGCAGCAATGAAGATAAACGTCAATAAATCTTCTGCAGTCGTTCCACGGGGCCAAGAGTGATCTCAGCCCTGAAGCATTTCAGTGTCCTGCAGTTCCACCCCAGCCCCATCCAGCAAACTCACCCTGCTCCAGAGCCTCAAACACACAAGTACCTCCTTCAAGGAGGTGCCCAGTCCCTCTGAAGTCAATGGCACCTCTGTGCTCCAGAGTTTGCCTGGACCAGCTCCCACACAAGCAGCCTGTGTGCAGCAGAGATCCCTGGCAGTGCCAAAGCCCCCTTGAGTGCTGCTCCTGGGTTCCCAGGTGTCCTGCTGCCTCTCCTCCTCGCAGCTCCCCCAGTCAGCCCCAGCAGGGTGACCCCAGCCTTGGCAGCCTCTGGGGGCTGTTTGTTCACGGGCCAAGGCACATCTGTTCTCCTTTTCCCCCCTTGAACAAGGCCTTGGGAAGTGGGGTGATGCCCTGTCCTCATCTGCATGAAGTCCCAGCAAATGGCCTCTCCTCTGGAAATGCAAAGTCCTTTTCCAGCTGGACGGGCAGGTGGCACTGGGGGGATCCTGCACTGGCAGGGTGCAGCAGGCCCAGCTGGTGGACCCTTCTCAGCCAGGGGTGTTTTTCCAGCACCTTTCAGTGGCACCGCAGCCCCGTGGGTGATGCAGGGCCCTGGTACATCCTGCTGGCTTCTCCCTTCTGCTCCTCACGGACACCCAGCAGGCAGGGAGCAGCAGGCTCTGCCCTCAGCCCACGAGCGCCCAGCCACGGGGTCACTGCCCTGCCCAGCAGGAGCTCTCTGCTCCTGGAGAGGACACGGAGGGGGCAGCTCAGCTCCAGAGCTCAGCTGGGGACAGCTAGGGCACCCTGAGGGTGCTGCTGTGAGGGACAAGGAATTGAGTCCTGCTCTGAGCCAGCACTCATGGCGCTGGAGCTGGGAATGGAGTTATGGACCTGCAGCATGTGGTGGGGAGCCAGGAGCTCCCCATTCCTTCCTCTGCCCAGGGGAGCAGGATTGTTCCCTCCTGAACACGCAAATATTGGATTGGGTCACAAAATGCAGTGGGGAGAAGGTGTTACTATACAGTTCCCAGGCTCTCATCCAGCCCAAAGGCAGCAAATGTTGCTCCACTTCAGACACACCCAGGCAATCTTTGCTGGCCAGGGTGGGTGACCCCAACCCCTGGAGCAGAAACCCCCTCCCCTTGCAGAAGGACAATGGGAATGTTTCATTCAGCACTTTTACAGTTTGAATTCCATTCCTTCCCTCTGATTTTCCTGGACCTGCCTCGAGCCAGAGCTGCAGGGTCTGCAGTGCCACAGCCTTGTTTCCCTCATTTCCCACCCTAATTTCATTCTGGTCAGCATTACTGGGGGGTGGCCCTGGCTGAACAACTTGACCTTGCAGAGTACCCATGAAAACAAACTGTTTCCAACCACCCTGGGAAGGCTCTTATCAGAAAATGAGCTTAGAAATTCCTCAGCACCCAGAGTTGGTGCCAGGCCATGGCTCTTATCTTCTGCAGTTGCTGCAGTAAAAGGAACATCCAGTGTGTTCGAGGGAAACACAGAATTAATTGTCCTGGAGCTGGGATGGAGCCCAAAGAAATTGAGGGTAATTTTTTTTTTTCCATCATCTGCATTTCTGATGTTCCAAATGTCTCATTGTTCCTTTGCAGTTGTTCTGCTCCAGTTCAAATGCAGGTTCACAACAAACACAAGCAGCTCTTTGAAATACAATTATAAAAAATTTGCACCTTGGGAAGGAAGGTGAAGGAAATCAGAGGGATCCTCCTCTGAAAGTGACTGTGAACAACATTCCTGAATGTGTCCATTCCTCCCCAGGACCCACAGAAAACCTATTTGATAGAATCCCAGATCTGGGATTCTGGTTTAGATTGGAAGGGATCTTAAAGCTCATCTCATTCCACCCTGGGACACCTCCCACTGTCCCAGGCTGCTCCAAGCCCTATCCAGCCTGGCCTTGGGCACTGCCAGGGATCCAGGGGCAGCCACAGCTGCTCTGGGCACCCTGTGCCAGGGCCTGCCCACCCTCCCAGGGAACAATTCCTAATTCCCAATATCCCATCCATCCCTGCCCTCTGGCAGTGGGAGCCATTCCCTGTGTCCTGTCCCTCCATCCTTGTCCCCAGTCCCTCTCCAACTCTCCTGGAGCCCCTTCAGGCCCTGCAAGGGGCTCTGAGCTCTCCCTGGAGCCTTCTCCTCTCCAGGTGAGCACCCCCAGCTCTCCCAGCCTGGCTCCAGAGCAGAGGGGCTCCAGCCCCTGGAGCATCTCAGGTGTCTCCTCTGGACTCATCCAGCAGCTCCAGTTCCTGCTGCTGTTTGGGTCCCCAGAACTGGAGGCAGCTCTGCAGGTGGGGTCTCACCTGAGGGAAGCAAGGAACACCCTCTCCCCCCTCACAGCAATCCCATTTCCAGTTCATGGCACACTGACATGTTTGTAAAGACCAGTTTGCCACCAAAATGTTGCATTTTCAATTGGTCACCTTATCCCAGGGAACCAAGCTGGCCAAGCTGCACATTGCCCTGGAGCAGTCCCAGCGAGGTGGGAAAGGGCAGGCAGGATGGATCCCTCCTGCTCCTGCCCACAGGGAGAGCCAGCCCAGGGCCATGCCAGGGGGCACAGGGGTCCCTGTCCCTCCCAGGGGCACCATGGGGGCTCAGCCAGCCCTGCCTGGCGCAGGAGCAGGGCCAGCCCCACTCCCACAGCCCCAGCAGCTGGGGACGTGCTCTCCATCACTCCTGTGCTGCTGGGGGGCTGTTCCTCCCCTGCAGACACAGGCCAGCCTTCATTTCCTCCCTGCATTTCACAAAGGCACGTGCTGCTTGCAAATGCGCTTGGAAAACTGCTGGCAGTCAAGCAACCACAGGGAATTTTCCCACAAGGTCCCAGCCACAGACACCCAAACTCCAGGGCGATTTCCAGCCCTCTCTCCTGCTTGAGCTGGGTGAGCATCAGAGGATGCTGGGGAGCTTTGTCCTGGCCTCTTGCCTGAGCCTGACTGATTCCAGGCCCAGCTGAGCCTGGCTGCAGAGCTGGATGTTATTCCTTTTGGAAAGTGCTGCAGAGGGAGCTTCAAGACCCCAAAAGATTGCAAAGAAAACCCAAGAGCTGGTGAGGGTCACTGAGTGGATAGCTTTAGGATAGGTCCTTTTTGTTCTGCACAGGCAGTGTCTGAACTGGTCACACAGAATCCCAGAATCATTTGGGTTGGAAAATTCCTCCCAGCCATCAAGTCTCAGCTGTGCCCAACCCTCACCTTGTCCCCAGACCAGAGCACCGAGTGCCACGTCCAGGCCTTCCTTGGACACCTCCAGGGATGGGCACTCCAAACCTCCCTGGGCAGTTCCAAGGCCTGAGCACCCTTTCCATGAGGAAATTCCTCCTGGTGTCGACCCTGAGCTGCCCTGGCCCAGCCTGAGCCGTTCCCTCTCCTTCTGTCCCTGATCCCTGGGAGCAGAGCCCGACCCCCCCGGCTGTCCCCTCCTGTCAGGAGCTGTGCAGAGCCACAAGGTCCCCCCTGAGCCTCCTTTTCTCCAGGCTGAACCCCTTTCCCATGGGATTTACCCCCTACACCCTTCAGACCATGTGGCCAACCCTGTCCACTCTCCAACCTGTACCTGGGGGTGGTTACACTGAGTTCAGCCTTTTACTGTAAATTCACTTTCCAGAGCCTGGTCCAGTCCTTGGGGCAGACAGGGAATCACATCCAAGGGCCAGTTGTTGGCTTCCCACCAGGTCCCACCCCCCTGAAGGGTCCCAGCAGAGCAGAGCCCCCCTGGCAGGCCCCGAGCCCACAGGTACGACTGGAAACAGCTGCTGGACAGATGTGCTGCAGACAGGCAAAGGCTCTCAGCCTGCCAGGGTTGCTCTGGTAACACCCAAACACAAACCTCACCTCCAAAGGCTTCCAGCCTTGCCAGCAGCACAATGGGAGACAACAAAGTGATGAAATCTCCACCCTGCAGAAACCCCCTGGAAGCACCAGCCTGGCTCGGATTTGCAGGAAAAAAAATGCCAAGAAACTGAACAGGGAAGAGGCAGTGGGAACAGTCCTGGGACAAATCCATGGAGTGCAGCAGAGACAGGAGAGAGGACAGGGGCAGCAGCATCCCAGCAGGGAGTGAAGGTGGAGGAGAGAGCAGAGGGGTGGTGGGAGGAGAAGGAGGTGACCAGAGATGGGCTCTGCTCCCACTGGGGGCACTGGGTTAGGTGAGAATTACTCTGGAGCTGCAGAGCCTCCAGCACTGCCATGTCCTGCTGCAGTTCCAGGGAATGCTGTCTGGAGGGACCTCTGGGATCACCCCCAGGGCAGCTGCATTTCCAGACCCATCAGATCAGTGCAGTCCAACATGAGGGGTCTCCTGCAGCCCCACCTGGGGCTGCTTCCTGCCCCACCAGGGCTCATCACCCCTGTTTGGAGTGGCCCCTTCCAGCGGCTCCTCCCGGAGCACAGGGCTGCGGAGGGGACACAGGGGACGTTTCCTGGCATGAGCTGGGCCAGTGCACAACCCTTCTCGTGGAGCTGCCCACAAGGTGCTGGAAGTCCTTGGAGCAGGGACCAGAATCCTCCCACCCCTGCTCCAACTACAAGGCTGCCTCGGTGGTTTCAGCTGACAAAGCTCCAGCCCCTTTTCTCCCACCTCCTCCATCAGTCCAGGGCCTGCTCTGCCAAATCCCACCACATGCCCTGACACCAGAAACCCTCCAGGTTCAGGATGGGCCCACCAGGATGCTCTGTCCTTATGGGCCACCTGCAGGTCCAGGAGCTGGAGTCACACACGAGCACTGGCCTTGGCCTCAGCCCCTGCACTCCCTCTCTGCCAGGCACCTCCCCAGTTTATAGCCCATTGTTTTAAGGAGAACCAGCCCCCAGTCCATGCTTTCCATTCAGGAGTGGTCAGGAGTTGGCCTTGGGTTCACTTGGAGGTGCCAGTGCCCCCCTGCTGCTCTGGCCATGGTTTGCTGAGGACCTGCAGGACAAGGGACACTTGTGTGTCCTGTGCCAGCCCTGCCCACGTGGCACAGGCAGGGCACTGGTGACCCCTGGAGCTGAATCACCCCGTGACCCCTGGGTGAGAAACGACTGCTCACTTTTAAAATGTCAAAGTTTTATTGAAGCTTAACCAAAAAAATACAACAAAAAGACTGAATAAGGAAAAATTACAGCACTGGGAGCTCCCATGACTACCAGCCACGTGCTCGTCTACAAAATGGATGTTCTGCTTTTATACCCTTAGCCCCTCCCAAAGTTTTGTCAGTCAATTCTGTCAGATTATGCCCTTTTCTGACCCAGAGATGGGGTGACTGAGAGGTGTTTTAAAAGCTTTTATTCTGTTTTCAGTTTCATGAGAAGGGTGAGACAATACAGATGTTATAATTCACACCATCACAATCAGAAGCCAACTATTTCCTAATTACAATATATTGGAAGTGTTTCTTGGCCTATCAGCTTTTTGCCACACCATGCTGTAGATGCCTTAAAGCCAATCATCTAAAATTACCCCTCGTGGGTCCCATTACAATACATCTTTCATAGTTCTGTTTCTCCAAAGTATCCAGTCTTTTGTTCAAGGCCATCCTTTGAAACTTGTTTCTAGTTCCATTTCTCTCTCAGCAATGTCTGTCCTCTTCCATGGCATTTTCTACAAATCCATTTCCCACAAACTCCTTCTCTGCCATCCCTTGGTGGAGATTACTTTTTACATCTTGATTGGAGGTCAGGTGTCGTTATGCCACCCCTCCTGGTAACAAGCCAGCCCTCTCTGAATGCTCTAACTACTGAGGCTGTTACAAGGAGAGGGAAAGAGGACTGTGGGGAACAAATCGCAATAACATCACTGAACATCCACATAATATCTGTGTCTTCGTGGTGAGAGGCAGCTATTTTATTACTCACCTATAGCGCTTGTGACTCATTCCCCAGTGCCACAGGCAGGGCCTGGCCAGGCTGGCACTCCCTTCCCCTCCCAGCCCTGGCTGATAACAGCTCCAGCTCAGCCCCTTCTGACCTGGCTTTTCCACCTTTGGAGAAGCCCTCTGCAGGGCTGACTATCAGCCACGCCGAGGCCAGGGGACAGGAAGGATTGTGATGTTCAAAGTGGAGTCACCTCTGTGGTGTCCAGGAGGAGCCTCATCACCCGGGGTCAGAGTGGGAGGCACCCCCCAGGCCCAGCCCTTTACCCTCCACGTTCCCAGCTGCTGCCCATCCCTGCTGCTTCCACACCCAGGCACCAGCCCGTGGTGCAGCCCTGTGGAGCAGAACAGATCCTGGGCTGCAGAAATGGAATGTGCACAGCAGAGGCAGGGGAAAAACAGGGAAGGCAGGAGGGAGCAAGGTGGTGAAACCGTGGCACCAGCACCCTGTGGATGATGTCAGCCTGGACCAGCCCCAGCTCCAGCTCAGAGAGGCCAGCTCTGGTCCCAAAGCTCAGTCCTTCCATGAGAAACCAGAGCACTGGAGCCCTGTGGCTCCAGTCCAGGGCATCCTCGCCAGGGAGCTGGGCAGAGGTTGGGCTTGACCCTGCTTTTCCAGGGCATTTCTGTGGTTTATGGGAAAAGGAGCCTCAGTGGGACCTGTAAACACACCTGTGCCTGTGCAAGAGCAGCCACCCTCAAGGAGAACTCCCCAGGCTTCCAGGCCCCTCTTAGGGGAGGCAACAGGAGGCCAGGAGAACATTTGTGTACAGGAATTAAAAAAAAAAAATCAAAACAATTTGAGGGATTTCATCCAGAGGAACGAGTGCTGTGACTGTTCCTTTTCCTGACCTGGAACATGCAGATCTTCAGCACTCCCAAGTCCAAAACAATTCATCTGGGAATCGCTGGCTGGACCAAGGATGGATGTGCTGGGATGGAACGGAGCCCAGGAACACCCCAAACCCTGCTCTGGCCATGAGTGGGGCACAGCCAACCCCACAGCCAAAGGGTTAAACCCTGCAGGGATCCACTGACAAACCAGAGCTGCCAGCCTTGTGCTGCCTTTGATTTGTGCCAGGCTTGGAAGAGCCACCTCTGGGGGCTGCTCCTCACAGCACTGGGATTGGAACACCCAGGAGCTGCCACAGCAAAGATTTGTCACCAACAGAGAGCACAGAGCACTCCAGGAGCTCAGGAGGGTGAGACAGCCACGGGAGACTCTCCCACGGCTTTATTTCCATTGACAGCTGCAGTTATTTTGGGAGTTTGGCACAATGAAGAGTGCAGGGGCCAGTTGGATCCAGGAAAAAAAGGAGATGTGTTTTTCTTTAAGAAAAATACAACAACATTGTAGCTTGATTGGAAAAAGACCAGGTTTTGTTTTTCTGGTTGTTATTTTTTCCTTAGTTGGCGTTCCTCTGACTCTCTGCAGCGTTTTAAGGTTTTTCCAGAAAATGAGGAGCAGCCCCAGCCCTGCCAGGAGCAGTTACTGAGCCACCAGGGCTAAGAGTGGCAAAAGCACTGAAGGTTTCCAGAAGCCACAGCTGGAAATAACCGAGCACAGCGCCACAGGAGAGCACAGGGCAGCCAGTGGGGCTCCACACAAGCCCTGCTCCAGCCCGGGGCTTTCCATCCCTGTCTCCTCATCTTGGAGGAGTCTGGCATTTCCTGGTGACTCTGCAGCCATGGAAAAGTGGGGAACAGGAGCAGGATGGGCTCAGAGCAGAGCAAACAGGACTGCTCAGCAGCAGAGGGCTTTGAGTGTGTGGTGTCTGGGGGAAGTACTGGGGGTGTAATCATAGAATCCCAGAGTGGACTGGGTTGGAAGGTCTCTTCCTTGGGCAGGGGCACTTCCACTGTCCCAGGCTGCTCCAGCCCCCATCCAGCCTGGCCTGGGACACTTCCAGGGATCCAGGGGCACCCACAGCTTCTCTGGGCATCCTCCCAGGGAACAATTCCTTCCCAATATCTTAAACCTGCTCTTTCAGTTTGGGGCCATTGTCCTGTCACTCCATGGGGAGCAGGACCCAGGTGATTGCTGTTTCTCCTGGGTCCCACCTGAACCTGGCCGTGATGCTCTGAGGACAGAGCCTGTGGCAGTGGCCCAGCAGTGTCCCCAGCCAGCCCAGCTGTGTCCCCCGGATGCAAAGCCCCACTGGGAGGGCTCTGCAGCACTGCCAGGGTGAGAATTCCCCCACCTCTCACAGGAAGACCTGGATTCATCAGCTCTTACTTCCATCCCAGGTGGCAGGAGCAGAGCTGCAGGAGGGGTGGGCATGGCAGCAGGGTGTGCTGGGCAGGGTGGGAAGGATCAGCAGGAGGAAGAGGAGCAGAAAAGCCATGGAACACCTCTGCTGGGTCCCACTGCTCCTGCAGCATCGCTGCCAGTGGGACTACAGTGAGATTTGGGTGGTGCCTTTGCTCACTGCTCAGGCTGAGCCCAGTTCAGCTGAGCCCAACTTCAGCTGAGCCCAGATGTGAGGATGCCCATCCAACACCCTCAGCCAGAGAAACACAGCAGAGAACAAAGGATGGAAGGCTAAGGAGTAGGACCCACTTTTGATGGGTTTCAAAATCCCACCCAAGAAATGGAACATTTGGGGGATACAGGACACTCAGGGTTAAAAAAACCAGCTGAATTCCCCAAGCCTGTCTTTATCCAGCAAGCAAGAGCTTCAGCCACCCCCAGAAACAGAGGAGATGAGCAGAACATGAGGGTGGAACCAGAAAACCCAAGCATAAGTCTGGTCTTTAACACTAGAGCCTGGAAAACACCTCCGGTGCCTGACAACCCCACAGGGCTCAGGCTGGCTGGTGGTGCCACACCTGACCCCACAAACCTGTGCAGCCACAAACACAAGCAGGAAATCATTTTCCCATTTTCCTCAGGAGGCTTTGCCTCTCCAGGTCCAGGAGAAATCAAGTTTTGTCCTGGTCTGTGGGGACAAAGTGGCACATCAGGGGTCTCCTCTTCCTGCACAGGGGAAAGTCAGTAACCCCCTGGCAGGGTCTGTGTCTCTGCAGGTCACGGGAGGCTCTGGCTGACAGCTCAGCTAGAACCCAGCGTGCTCTGGGCGATGGAATGTGCCTGGATGAGGAGCCAGCGAGGGCTGACACATTTCTCAGCAAATCTCCATCCCTCTGAAACATCCCTGTGCAGAGGGGGCTGTGCCTTCTCAGACACCAGGATGGACAGGAGGTCCAAGCTGAGACCCCTCTGGATCTTCAGTGGAGGCCCTGAAGCTGCTGCCGAGGCTCCTCTCTGTGCAGGAGAGCAGGGACGGGGGGGATTGTCCCGTGGGAGGCCACTCTGCCACCAGGCTCAGAGTCCTGTGCTTGGGACTCCAGCAAATTCCCCACAGGGGCTGGGGACTCCAAACTCTCCAGGGTCCCAAAGCTGCCCTCAGGGAGCCAGAGCCTCGCCCTGTGTGCTGAGGGCAGCCTCGGCTGTGGGAAGAGCAGGCAGAGCCATGGGAGCTCTGCTGGGAATCACCTCCCTGGCACAGGGCACAGCAGAGGAGAGCGGGCAGAGCCCACTCTGCTCCCTGCCAGAGTCAATTCCTGAGCTGTGACGGAGCTGCAGTAATGAGTGTGTCCATAATTATCATCTCATTAATGCCGTGCCAGTGCTTCAGGAACTACAGTTTTATGGCTGGGCCATAAAAGCTGACACTATTTAAAATGTGATTTTCAGGGGCTCCCATCCTACTTCCTTCCTCATTGTTTATTTTAGGAAGGGGAAGATTGGCTGGATCAACTTATCAGACTTCCTACCTCTGGCAACACTTGTGCTCCCTGAAAGATCATCTAGTTAATTAACTGGATTGTTTGCATACAAATGACAAATTAAATAAAATACCTAGGGCAATAGCTGCAGGAGCCATCCGGGATCCCCATCCACACCCCAGCCTGCACAGCTCTCGCTGCTGCTCAGGCCTGGGGTGGCCAAAAAAAAGAGATTTTAGGCATGATCTCTAGAAAACACAGCAATGTGGAGATCAGAATTACCAGTCAGGGAGATGAGCTTCTGTGATAGGGGACAGGGCAGCTGGGGACAGCAGAGATGTCACCCTGAGCTCCACAGGGCCATCCCACAGCCCAACACAGGACAAAATTTGGCTCTCAGCTCCCATCTTTTACCCATAACCAAACAGATTCTGAGTGGTCAGAGAGCAAAGGGAAGGACTCTTCCCTCAGTGGACGCATCCTCAAGCTATGGAATTTAATTTTTCCCTTGTAGAAAAACACAGGATTCATCTTCACATGAGGCCTTTGGCCTCCGGCAGCTCTGCCCTGCATCTCTTGTGTGCTGGGGGACATTGTCCATGTCCATGCAGAGCTCCTCAGTGTGCTGGGGTGCATCCCTGGGCTCTCTGCCCCCACCCTCCCACAAAGCAGGGATGTCCCCAGCACCTGGGGCTCAGCTGGGACTGGGGTCAGGTCTGGGCCCCTTCCAGCAATGAGACCCCTCCTTCTCTGGGTGCTGTTTCCTGCTGTGCCAGCTGTGCCATGAGAACACCTGCTGAAACTCTGTGAGCTGCCACACGCCGTGCTGCTGTCCCTTATTGTGTCACCTGGTGCCACCCCGAGAGCTTTGGCTCCACCGCCTTTCCTGCTGTGCTTCCCAAAGCCGTGGGTGCTGCCGCATGCCACCCCTCTCATCCTGCACCTCAGCAGCCTCTGCAGGATTCCCTCTGGTTTCTCCACACCCCTCCTTAGCTGGCTGGAGAGCAGAGGGCACACGCTCAGAGGGACACATCCAAAAGCCCCGTGCCAAGCCCAGGAGCTCCATCCCAGAGCAGAGCAGAGCTTCTTTGGCTCTGGGGATCAGCTTTCAGCACGTGGGCCCCTTCTGCCCTGGGAGCTTTGTTTGGTGCTCTGTGACCCATCACAGCTGTCCCCAGGCCCAGGAGTTTCACCTGCTTGTCTTTGTCTAGAAAATCACGTTAGGGACAGCAGGGCTGCTCCCCTCAGGAGATGACGCATGGTCCACGTGGAACTTTCCATGAGAAATACGTGTGACCCGAAATAATTGTCCCATTAGTTCAGGAAGGGACAAGAAATTACTTGCAAATGGCTCCTGTGCAAACACTCCATGCACAGCCCCCACCTGCTCCTGCTTGGCTCTTTTTCCTCCCCCCCACCTCCCTCCAGCTCTCCCTCTGCCAAGGGAGGGAGGGAAATGGGGGATCCCAGATTTCCCCAGGATGAGAATCCCAAAATCAGCTCCATCCCATGCACAGCGGGGGTGGGGGTGCTGCCAGGGGGTCACTCTGAGCAGCAGGTGCCCCTCGTCCCCTCCTGTGTGCCAGCCCTGCTCAGCCACCAATAAAAGCATTTTTCACCATCCCTTGCTCCATCCTCCCCAGGCCTCGGGGCTGGCTGCACTCAGCATTATCTGCTTTCCTCCACAGCTCCAGGGAATGTGTGAGCTGGATGGGCTGAGTAAAAATGACCTCATGCAGGGAAGAATCAGAAAATGAGCAATGAGAGGGACACAACAATGCTTCCCCACTGAGCTGGAGGCACCCAGGGGACTCCACCACTGCTGCATTTCCTGCCCTGGCCCCGGCCCAGCCGAGCTGGGTTTGTATCCTCAGCAGAAACCTCTGAGTCTGGTTTTATTTTTACCTCAGAAGCCTTTTACTTTCCCTGTAGTTGCTCCCTTGGGTTGTTTGGGGATGACATCGTTAATGCCACCTGTAGAGGTTGGTGGCACTGGTCCTGCCAGCCCCAGGCCAAGGATGCTTTGGAAGGGCACCTGTGGCACCCTGGGCAGGACAATGAGCTGAGCACCCCCTCACCAGCCCAGCCCAGCCCCGGGGCCATCACCAGGAAGGACAAACACACTCTCACCCTTATCACCCCCAGAGGATGCCAAAGGCCCCAAACAAACCCAGACCAAGGCTGACCTCCCTCCCCGCCCTGCAGACAGCTGGGTGCTCCTGTGGTGGGGCTCCAGACAGCTCCTGCGCACCTCAGCACCCAAATTAGAGCTCAGGCTGCTCCTGATAAGCCTCAGTAGCCCTGAGCAGGGTGAAGGGGCTGTCACAGCAGCTCAGCTGTTTACTCCAGGCAGGGAATTCTTGTGTCAGTGGTTTCAGTATCAAACTGCTGAGCTCTGTTTAGTCTGGGGCTGGAAAGCAGCCTTGCTTCTATTCTGAGAATATTTGTCTAATCAGGGGTCCAAGGAATGATTTTGCTCAGTAGAAAGTTCTGTTTATTTGGGTAGGTTTGTTCACCAGAATGGGTGCCTTGGAAAAGTGCAGTAAAGGCTGAGCAAGTGTTGGAGTGTCTTGGGGCACAGGACACGCCTGCAAAAAAAGGAAAACTTACATTTCTGTAGAAATAAGAGAAAAGCTTTATGCTCCTGGCTTCTAGCCAGCTCTGGAACGAGGCTCCTTGCAACCCAAGTGCTGCAGGTGCTCACCTGGGATGACCACACTCCTCATTCCCTTCTCCCAATAAATCTTCATGCCAGAGGTGCTCAGCAGCTTGAGCTGCATTTTCAGCTGCCACATTCAGAGCTTCCTTTGCTTTTGTGAATCACAGGTGACCCCAGCAGCCATCCCTGGCTGCCAGCCATGCAAGGCAGCTGATGCAATGCTGACCTGAGGGACACCTGAAGGGTCAAGGCCATCACCTGGGACAGCTGACACATTTTCCCACCTCTCCAAGTGCTTTTTGTTCATCCCAACCTCCTCATCCCTGAGGGTGTGAGGGAACCGTCACGTTAAACTCAGGACCTTAGGACATTTTACCTTTTTTATACCGAGAACCACGTCAATTTTTGAAGCTTTCAGCTCTTTCTGGTGATAATTCCCATTTTCCCACATAAATCCCTTCCCTGGGAGCTTTGCCTTCAGCTGGGTGAGCTTCGTGCCATGGATGAACAAGGAGCACCTGGGTGGACTTTGCCCTGTTTGCACACAACAAACACGGCTGAGCTGCCACTATTTGCAACTCAGCAACCACTAATTTTTAGCCCAGAGATAAATCCTCGTTACCTGCCGAGATAAGATGCTCCCTGTTTTGGAAGGCACCAGTTTCCACACTGGGAAATTCCCTTTGGCTGCAGCACCAGCGATGTCCACAGGCAGCTCTTCCCCACATCCCTGATCCTCAGGACGAGCCCAGGACAGGCAGCAGCTCCTCCTGTCACCCTTCTTGGGTGGCTTCAGTGCAAGTAATGTCCCCTCTCCTCCCCAAGGACCATCCCCAGCCAGGTGACCCCCCTGATCCCAGCATTGCTGCCTTGGGAATGTCCCTCCAGCAGTGCCAGTTGGGTTGTGGCTCAAATTAGGAATTAGGAATATACCTAATTCCCATTCCCTTCATGCATGCTTGTGGCATTGGCATCGATGAGTCAGGAATTTCTTCTCTTGGCATGATTGGATTTTGTCCTGGATATCTGATTTCATGCTACAGAAGGACATTGCTCTTCCCTTTGTGGGCTGTAAGCTCAGTATCCCTGTAAGAGCTCCCTGTGTCCCCTCAGAGCAGTGGGGCTGGATCTCCATCCCAACCAATGGCCCCAGAACAAACCTGGGCTGGATCTCCATCCCAGCCAATGTCCCCAGAACAAACCTGGGCTGGATCTCCATCCCAACCAATGTCCCCAGAACAAACCCTCTCCACGGGCTCACTTCCCTCAGCAGTTCCTGTGCAGATGCTCCAAGCTGCTCACACTTTCTGCTCTGCAGCACAAAGCCTTGGAGAAATTGTCCCAGCCCCTCTCGGACAGCAGAGAGAGGACAAAGCTGTGGCTTCAGTGTCACCACAGAGTCCACAAGGAGACCTGAGTTCATTTTGAGACCTGTCCTGTGCAGGGGGCACTGGCCATCCCAGGAAAACAAGGAAAAAGCACGTGGCCCTTCCAGGTTTCCCCCAGCCTGTCCCTCCAGGGAATCGAGTGTCCCCAGGCACGTGGGGATGGTGTTTGCCAAGTGACTCAGGCCAGCCTGGAACCCAGCAATAAATTCTTTTACAGCAATAACCCAGCTCCTGCCACTCACCCAGGGCTATTTCATCTTTCCAGGGAGTCACCCCATGTCCTCATTTCTCAACCCCCATGGGGCCTTTGTCCCCTGCAGGGATCAAAGCCGAAAGCCAGATTCCCACCCCACACATCCCACGGCAGCTCCAGCCCTCCCTGCCTGCCTGGCTCCCTGGGCTGGGATAATTCCTGGAGGGAAGGCAGGTTTTAGGCTCAAACCCCAGTGTGGTTATGGGGTTGGGATGCTCCTGGGCATCAGCAGCACCACGGGATGCACCAGGGCTGCTGGGGCTGTGCTCAGGGCAGGGAGAAGGTGACAGCAGGGACTGAGCTGCCCACTGACCACAAAGCCCCCCGAGCCCAGACCCTCTGTGGGTGTCCCAGTGAGCCTGGGGACATGGAAAAATGGGACAATAAAGGGACCCTGCTGTAAGTTTCCTAACACTGGTGGTTTGGGATGGAGTGAGGAGTTCAGGAGAGTGCAGATGGAGAAAGGGGGAAGTGCAAGAAAATCCATGTTGAGTCCAGACACAAAGGGAAACCCTCCCAGCTGGGAAGGAGAGGAGATAAAAGCTCTGGGCAATGCCAGGAGAAAGAGGGGGGTCTGGCCTGGAGGAGGCAGCTGGGAGGGTGCCCCCACCCACTGAGTCCAGCAGCTCTGGGGTCAGTGACTGGGTCACCACTGGGACACCAGCCATGGACCTTGACCCTGGGGTGCCAACAGCATCTCCAGGAGAGCCACCTCACCAACCCTGCTGTCCCAGCCAAGCCCTGAGCAGAGCCCTCAGCTCTGCCTCACCTGGCATCACCTGCTGGTTGTTTGAATAGGAAAAACAGGCAGCTCCCCAGAGATGGCAGCTGCTGGGGAGAGCTGTGCTCAGGTGAGGCAGCCACACAGCCCTGGGCAGCCCCAGCAGCACTCTGGGCAGCCCCACCACAGCCCAGCACGGCCCTGTGACACCACAGTCACATCTCTGAGCCATCCAAGGCCCACCACAACCAGGTAGCACTTCAGGTGCCAAACACACCCTGAACAGCCTTTACAAAATATTTGCATCCCACACCAGAGCACTGTCCTTGCTGGGGAGGAGCAGCCATGCCAAGCTGTGCACAGACCTGGAACAGCTTTTTGTTGCTGCTTTTGGTGTGTCCACAGAGGGACCTGGAGCTGCAGGAGGTCACTGGTGTGTTTGGGCATTTCCCTGCTCAGAGCTTCGTGCCCTGCTGTGCTTGGGAACGTCTCAGTTTGGGCAAAACTCTGCTCCTACACCCAGACCTGGACTCAGGAGCTTCTGGCAGCTGCTCCATCATAAAAAACAGCTCAGAATTTCATGGAATCAGATTTTCCCTTCTTTAGCCACACAGTAATAGGATTTTACACTCTACAGCGAGGCAAGGGCTGCGCAGCTCCACCAGTGCTGACAAACACGGCACGAACAAAAGCCAGCTACAAGAAATGATATTCTCATTTTATTTACCCTATGGCCATGACAATGTAGGTTTTTTCTAGCTGCAGAGATGCTTTGCACTGTAAACTGGGAGGCAGGCAGTGCACCCCGCCCTGCCAGGGCCAGCAGGAACCCCCGCTTCCCAACCACAGCATCGTTATCCAGAGTCAGGAGAGCGGCTGCTGCACAGAGTTGCTTTTCTCCATCACCAAACCCTCCGTCGTCAGGGCATCGGTATATTGATATTTACACCAGGCTCCCCCAGCGGCCCGCTGCCAGGGAATGGGTCTGGCACACAAAACTTGCTACCTTACAAAATCTACACACCTGGGAAAAGAAAAAGGCATCCACTCCGCCGGAGAACTCGGCCGCGACACACACAAATATTGCACTTGTAACTTGGGAACGGGGAGGACACAGGGGGCTCCTATCACACAGCAACGTGTCCAGCTACAGGAGGGCAATAAATAAACCAGGGGTGAGGGCAGGAGGGGGTGCTTTGCACACCTCCAGCACAGGAGAAGGGCCCGGCTCTCGCTGCTCCCGGGGGGACCCACCATGAGCCAAGGAAGCGTCAGGCTCCTGCCAGAGCTGCTCCAGGGCAGCCGGGAGGCCCTACGGCACAGGGAAGCACAGCAGCATCCTGGGGCTGCTCCAGTTCACAAGGCTTTAATCCAGGACCACATCTGTGTCAGTGCTGCTGTCCCCTTGCCAGAGCCCTGCACGAGATCCCCTCCTCCTCCTCGCCGAGCTGGGCTCACTCTCCACCTTCCAGCAACGCTCATGGCTGGGGCAGGTGCTTCACAGTAGTCTTGTGGGAGCTTCCCTCCTGGGTAAATCCATGCCGGGGCCACCCCGAAGGCGTTGTACCAGCGGTGGTGGGGCTGCAGCAGTGCCAGACTGCCCGGCCTGTCGGTCCCCTCGGCCCCGGGCTCGGTGCCTTCAGCTGCCCCCTGTCCGTACGGCCTGGGGCACGAGCAGCACAACGAGCTCCCACCAGCTCCTGGGAAGGCCTCCACTGCCCAATTCCATGTAAACACACAGCTCCCAGCCTGCCCCGAGACAGTCCTTGGGCCTACAGTGGGGAGCTGCCCTTCTTCTGGTTGATTATGTCCAAGTAGAGGTCAGAGCGGAGGAAGCGGGGGTACGAGTCCTTCTCCATGAGCCCGTAAATCCTCTTCTGAGCCAGGTCAAAGCAGCTGCGGGTGATGTTCTGCAGGTTCTCCTTGGTGTGCTCCCGTGTGTAGGAGTCCAGGTTGACCTGTGGGCAGAGGAACTAGGGCTGGTGAGCAGTTCCCCAGCAGCCACCGTGCCGGGAGCCGCATACCAGCTGGGAGCCAGCCCTCACCTCCTTGCAGGACTGGATAGCAATGTACTCAGCGAAGATCTTCTTGGCCTTGGAGACCATCTTGGACTGAGATTTGATCTTCTTGAACTCCTCACAGGCCAGCCAGAACTCCAGGTTTTCCTCGCTGAACTCGGTGCGCAGGAAGGCCCTGAAGGCAGCGAGCCCGTCTGTGGGAGACAAGGACAGGCTCTACCCCTGCTCACAGACAGGGAACAGTCCCACAGGACCCTCAGCTCTGGCAGAGCTGCAGTCCAAACCACCTCTCTGCACTGCCCCAAAAAGCCCCTTGTGCAAACAGGCAGCGATGGCACTGCCAAGGCAGCACAGCCCATCCAGGAGCTGAATCCACATCCCAGCCTGGCTGCAGCACTGAGAGCCAGAAGGGAGGCTGGGCTGGAGTGGCGACAGGATGCTCTGGCCATCCCCTGGGCTGGGTGTAGGATGGGGTGCCTGAGAAGGGCTGTCCTCCCATCTTCAGAATGTTCTAAAGCAGCTCCTGCTCCTCTGTACAGCCTCAAACTGGGCACAGACATGGATCTCTCCTCCCCAAGCTGGGGGCTGCAGCCCCGACCTGAAGCTCTCCCTGGCCCCTGTCACCAAGTTCCCCCTTGGGCCAGGCAGGAGCAGGAGGGGGGCAGACGAGGGAGAGGCTAATTTGGCTTTGTGCATCCCCAAACTCCGGAAGGGATTAATAGAGGAAATCCCAGCTTTATCCAGGCACGTGTCTGGATATTCCCCTGGCAGCAAACACAAGTGGAAGGGATGGACACACACTTACATTTGTGCAGTAGCAGCTTCTCCAGAGAGTCCCCCCACTTGAGCGCTTCCTCGGGAGTGGGCCTGTGGAAAAAGGACGGCACGTTGGCAAAGCTCAGCAGCAAAAGCTGCTTTTGCTGCCTGCTAAACATTTCCAGTGGATTAAAAGCCAGGCTGTGAGCCCAGCACGGCTGCTCCCAGCTCCCAAATCAGCCTCCTGCTAAACGTTTCCAGAGGATAAAGCCACGCTGTGTGCCCGAGGGGCTGGCCCTGGCTCCCACCTTGGTACTGGCACCGGCAGAGCGGCTGAAGGCAGAGCCAGGCTCTGCACCAGGCAGCACCACAGCAGCTCTGCCAAAAGGAAACCGCTGCCTTTAGGCTGGCAGGAAGAAAATCCTACCCCGGGGGTCTGTGAAGGCAGCTGTGGCACTTGGGGTGTCTGAGGAAAAAGCCCTGGGTGATGCAGAGCTGCGGAAAAGTGGGATTTCAGCTGCCCCATTCAAGCAGCCAGAGAAGCTGCCAGGAGCAAGAGCAGGGGGGGGCTTGTCTCCAGCTGCTGGAGCATCTCCAGAGCAAAGTGGTTTTTCAAACCATCTTCTGGCCAGTTAAAGTTCCACAGACAGGCACTGGGAGAACGCTGCTGTCAGGTAAATTTCCAGCCCAAGCTGCTGCGGTGCCACTGTGCAGGCAGCACCTCTCACCCTCCAGCAGGAGATTTTCAGCCAAAAAAAAAAAATTGTAAATGTTCCTCCAGACACAAAGACTTTGTCCACAGCTTCCCAAAACGGGGTGAATACAGCCTCCCTGGAGGTGAGGAGCTCCAGACCACAGCTTGTCCCCAAGCCCCCACGGTCCCCAAGCCCCCACGGTCCCCATCCATCCCCGCGCCGCCCGCTCGCAGCACCTACTTGAGCGATTTGAGCACTTTGTCCAGCTTGCCGGAGGGGTTGGCTCCGGGGGACTCGTTCCGCCGCCGAAAAATCCCCAGCCGGTTCTTCATGTCCTTGGCTCTAGAGAGAAGAGCGAGTGTGAGCGGGTGGCGAGGGGACCCCCGGCCCCGCGGGGACCCTCGGGCAGCGCGTCCCGCCCGCGCCCCGCGCCCAGCACCCAGCACCTACTCCTTCATGGTGTGCCGGCGCTGCAGGCTGCCCGTGTGCGGCCGCTGCACCGCCAGCAGCATCTCCGCGTGGAACTCCAGCGGCTGCGGCTTGGACAGGTCGCGGAAGAAGGGCATGGCAGCGGGGACAGCCCGAGCGGCGGGGACGGCGGGGACAGCGGGGACGCCCGGGCGCTCTGCCGCCCGCCCCGAGCCGCGCTCCTGCCGCAGCGGCCAGCGCGGAACGGGAAGTGGGAGGGCTCAGCGCGGAGAGCTTTAAATGCGGCTGGGGCGGCCCGGGAGCGTGCGAGCGAGTGAGTAAAGGCTGTGTCAGCCCCGCCGCTGTTTGGGACGGCTCTGCCGTTGCTGGGGTAACTTGAGGAAAGGTGGAAAAATCAGCGCCGAGGCGGATAGTGGGGCCTTTCAAGAGACGGCGGGGAAAAATAATCACGGCGAGGATTTACGAGGGCTATTTATAGAGCGCAGGCATCCCGGGAAGGCAGCGGGGCCGGCGGCGGGGCGGAGCGGGCTGAGGAGCAGAGCGGGGACTGCGCTGCCCTGTGTCCCCCCTGCGTGGGCACCCACACGTGCACACCCCACGGGTGTTCACACGTCTGCGGTGCCAGCCCCTGTGGGACATGGCCTGGGGACATTTCCGTAAGGGGGTGGCCGGGATTGGCAGAGCAGGGCACTGGGACAAAGACACGCCACTCTGTCACCCGCGCACGGGTGCCCCCGCTCCAGCATCCCTGGGCAGACAGACTAACGGGCACACGGCCGTGGGGGTCGCGGTTGCCCCGGGGAGCTGCCAGTAACACGAAGTTGTCCAGATTTTTGGGAACGGAGCCCCCCCGGCCGGAGCAGGCGCGGGCAGGGATGGGACGGGCGGTGCTGCCCCCGCGCGGCACAGCGCGGTCACTGCACCCGGACGCAGCGGGGACACCGGGGGGACCGGTACCAAACACCGCCCCAAAAGCCCAAAAATGCAGCAATGACAAGTTTTAGCGTATGGGCCTTGCTTCTCACTCCCTTTTCTGTCAGTGTTCTCCCAATGGCTCTGATCTGTCACTCATTAAAAAGCAAGTATAATGCTATCTTAATTACATGTGGCTGGAACCCTTATAACTGGAAAGAATTACAGCTTCCATCTGTGTTTTCAATTTCTTCCATTTAAAATACCTCTCCTCGATCGCATCATGAAGTGCACATAGACAGTGTTTCACTGCCTGTGGATGTAATGTATTTATCAAAACATAAGAGCATCAGTCTTTTCTCAACATACATGGACTCTGTCCTCTAAATCTGAAGCTCCTTATCTGGCATCATCTCATTAGGCAAGCGGCTTCAGTTTCCACTTCTTGCTCTTTCTGATTCTGCAAATTTAATGTTACAGGATCTGCCACAGGTCGCACAGCAAGGATGCTGAGAGAAGCCACCTCTACCTGGCCAAGCCATGCCCAGGGACACAAGAGGGACAGGAGAGATTCAGGGCACGGATGCACAACCCCATGCCAGGTAATGTTCTCCAGACCCACACCTCTCTCCAGTCCCAGGAGGGTAAAACATAGCAGCCACTGGGAAAAATAAAAGGTGCAACAACCACAGGGGTCAGTTCAATGAGCCACAGAATGATTGCAGAGGGCAATCTCTCCCCCCAGTCCCTGGTGCCATCCATGTCCTCATGGACACGGACAGTTCCCGCCAGGTGATGTTCTCCAGACCCACACTTCTCCAGTCCCAGGAGGGTAAAACATAGCAGCCACTGGGAAAAATAAAAGGTGCAACAACCACAGGGGTCAGTTCAATGAGCCACAGAATGATTGCAGAGGGCAATCTCTCCCCCCAGTCCCTGCTGCCATCCATGCCCTCATGGACACGGACAGTTCCACTGCCTTCACACGCCCTGGGCTGTGATCCCAGCAGGACACACATCCCGCTGCTGCCAGGCTCCCGCTAACGCAGGAAAAGCAGATCCAAACACGGAGCCTCACGCTCCAAACACCATCTGCCTCCCATTGCTGCGCCACCAGCGCCGCCGGCAGCCGGGGACCCGCCAGCACACGGGACGAGCCATCCCACACAGCCTCGGGCAGCAACTCCAGCAGCATTCCCAGTTTAGCAGGGCAGCAGTCGGCGCCCGGCAGGGCTGGCAGGGCACTGAGCACCCCTTGTGTGGCACACCAGGGTCGCTCCCACAGCACAGCCCTCGGCACCAGGCCAGCTGGAGCACACCAGGCAGGTGATCCTGGCTCCTGGGTGGATTTTCCAGCTGGAACACACTAGGCAAACACCTCCTAAGGAAGCTCCCCAACTTCCACATGCTGCTCATCTTGCACACCCTTGCAAAGAAGGGGTGGCACCAACCCAGCCTGTGACAGCCACGGGCAGGCACAGCCCCCAGCTGCGGCCACACTGCACAATAAATGCCGCAGCAAAAATAATTCCACAAAATAATTGATTTCACTCAGAGTTGCCTCTATGAAGTGATCTGCCCCAGCACCCCAGCATGACCACGAGGCCCAGCACCATCACCCCGCGCTGCTTCCAAACCATTCCCTGGGCAGCACATTCCCCTTCCTGGCAGGATGCCGGGTGTCCTACCTTTCCAGGTATTTTTCGGAAAAGTCCACCATGGCGTGGTACATCGAGGCCGGCAGCGTGTGCCGGCAGAGGAGCGAGTGCCGACCCGCGGCCCCCGCACCATAAATAGTCCCGGAGCCGGCCGGGACGGCGCGGTGCAGCCAATGGCGCTGCCAAGCGCTCCCCGGAGCATCCCCGCCGCTCAAGGTGAGCGCGGAGCCCTCTCCGCACCCGCCCCTGACCCCGCCGCGCCGGGGGGGCCCAGCCTCCCCCGCCAGCCCCGTTCCCCCGGCGCTGCCACGCGGCCGGGGGACGTCCCTGCCGCAAGGGCTTCGTTTTCATTTCGAGTGCTGGGGGGGGGGAAATAATAAAAAGAGCTAAAAATAGGCGGCAGCGATGAGGCAGCGCGGGCCGACAGTGCCGCTCGCTGGCACAGCCGGCGAGGCCGGGCAGCTGCGTGCGCAGCCCCCTCGCACCCCGAGCCGCTCCAGCCGCGTGTGGCTCCTCCACCTGCCCGGCACACGTGGCGCAGGGCACGGGGCACACGGCCACGGGCATCCCCGTGGCCCCGGCACCGGCCGGATCCACGTTCCGGAGGAGTTCGCTCCCGAACATCCTCACTCGTGCCCCTGCCCCCCTCAGATGCAGCTGTGTTTGAGGACAGCAAAGGCCGCGGCTGCCTTGTCCTTGCTTGCACCCACTTTTTGGCACCCCAAAGTCTTACCGGGGGCAGCAGAGGGCTGCCGGTGTCCCTCGGGGTCCCCTCGGTCCCTGCTCCCACCGCACTGCCGCAGATGTGCCGCAAGGGCTGAGCCTGACCCACGGTGCAAAACCTCCCCATTCCACCTCCCCATTCCTCCTCCCGGCATGGGGCCAGCGGGAAGGAGGCCCCCAGCTCAGATTTCACTGCTTCCATGTCCTCTCCCTGAACCCGGGCAAGCTGTTTTTCCCCAGAGCCGGTATCTTCACCCTGCCCGAGCACGGTGGAAGGGGGTGCTCCCAGCTGGGCTGGGCAGTGCCCCCAGCACACCCCACCACCCTCCCTGGAAATAATTCCATCTCAAGTGAGATCCCAGGTCATGGCTTTGCTGCTGGAAGAAGTCAGGGGGAAGACAGGGATCCTGAGGGCTCCCGGTACCAGCAGGGCTAGGCCGAGGTGTCTGACCCCACAAACAGCCCTGGCACTCCCTGATGCCACCCCCGATGTGACACTTACAGGCTCTTGCTGCGTTTCTTGCGAGAGGTCTCATCCCCTTCATCACAGCTGCACTCAGGGTCTGCTCCACTCAGCTGGGGGTGAACAGAAAAACAGCGTCTGTCATCACACCAGGACGTGCCCACTGTGTCACTCTGTGTCACCAGCCAGCAGGGCCAGCAGGGCCAGCATCCGCCGTGGGCCACAGCACACAGTCCAGACAGCCAGCACCCACAGAGTCCCTTCCTCATGATGGCAATAGCACAGGACAAGCTCCTGACACAGAAACCTCCCTGCCCTCACTCGTCCTCTGCCACCTTCAGCCCGTGGTGCTCCTGGAGCATGCAAGGAGACCCCAGGACCGCTGGCCCACGTACCCTCCAGGTTCAAGGTGCTGACAGTGGAACCTCCTACAGGGAGGACATTCACATCTCCACTCCTGATGCTCCTACTCTTGCTGCTGAATGAGCACAGGGATCATGCCACTGCCCAAAGGCCCCCCAGAACCAGGCTAGGCATCCAAAATTAGTCAGGAGTTCCCAGCAGTCCCCAGACAGGAGAGATCAGAGAAGTTCAGTTATAATTGAATCATATCATTGCAGTTTATTTTCTGACCACTGCTCCAGGGCAGCCTGGACAAACCAAGGGGATCTGGGATGTGCCATGAGCTCAGAGCATCCCAGCACAGCCAGAAAGCCTGGCACCAGGCAGGGAGAGCCGCGGGATCACCGTGGCTCGGGGGCTTTAGCATTCCATCCATTCCTGCACGCTGCAGAAGCTCAGGGCCAGCCCTGCATCCCGCCCCGCACCCACCCGACCACCGGCAGCTCATCCCGTGCTCCCGGGGCTGCCAGGCGCTTTCCAGGATCATCACCCCGCGGGCCGTGGGAACCCTGTGCTCAGCCCCGCAGCCCCGGGCCCGAGGTTCCGGACACTTCCTTCCATTCTGCCCCCGGCTTTCCGGAGTTTATCGGGCCCGAACAATGCGGCCCTCGCCGAGCACCTTCCCCGGGCCGCTCCGGCCCCGGCAGACGGGCTGGCCGCGGCTTCCTGCCATTGTCCGGAGAGGCTCCGTGCTCGGGGACAAAAGGCAGCGGCAGAGCTCTCCCGAGGAGTCCCCGCGCTCCCCACCATGCCCAATAAAACAACCAGCTCCCAGCCCCACCGCGGGAAGGGGGGAATGGGGAGGCACACCGGGCACGATGCTGTTAAAAGAGGCTGTGGGATGAGCCCCTCTGACACACTCCCAGATGGGAAAATAACCAAGAAGGGTGATGGATGTGATGGCCCTGCAGCCGAGGCTGCCGGGTGCAGGTTTGCCAGTGCTTGACAACTTGGTGGGGGAATTCCCTCTGGGAATTGTGCACCAGTGTCCTGCTCCAAAAAAACTCGGAGGTTTCATTGAACTATTCAAGGACACAGACCAATGAAAGTGCTTCCAAAGTGTAGGCAGGGACAGTGGCAGTAACCCAATCCCACAGCGGCTCAGCCCCGTGTCGGCTTCCCTGACTGCTGCACACCCTCCACAGGCAGCTGGAGAGGCAGGACAAGAGGAATGGGACAATGGGAGCACGGTGGGAATGGGGCACTGGGGACAGGGCAATGGGAATAGAACAGCGGGAATGGGGTGGTGGGAGCAGGGCAGTGGGAACAGAGCAGTGGGAACAGGGAAATGAGAGCAGAGCAGTGGGAATGGGGTGGTGGGAGCAAGGTGAGGTGAGCAGGGAGCAGGGCAGTAGGAATAGGCAGGGGTGCCCAGGAGAACACATAGGCAGGGATTTGGGCTCCAAACAGCCAGAGCTGCTGCAGGCTTGGAACTGGGAGCTGCAGGAGGTGCAGCCACGACACTGCCCTCCCGGCCGGCACAGGCTGCCAATCCCTGCCCCAAAAATCCCAGTCTAATCTGCACCTTCAGAACAGTTCAACGCAGGTGGAGCTCTGTTCACCTCTGCGGGAAAATATGCCCCCAGATGAGAGCAGGAAGCGCAGCTGGCGGCTCCCCGGGGCAGGGGGAGCACGACCCGGGGTGCCCGGCAGGGACACACAGCCCACCCGGCTCGGGCAGCGCTGCAGGGCTGCCGGGCTGCCGGGCTGCAGGGCTGCAGGGCTGTCGGGATGCAGGGCTGCCGGGCTGCGGGGCTGCCGGGCTGCAGGGCTGCCGGGCTGCAGCGCTGCAGGGCTGCGGGCTCGGGGCTGCACACACAGCGGCACTGTGAGCTCTCCTTCAGGGCACTGCTCACGGGACGCTCTCAGCCGGCGCTGGCGCTGTCACCGCCTCCCTCGCACGTGTGACAGGCAGTGACCGTGCCCCTGACACAAGGGTGGCTTTTCTTTATCGGAGATAGGGCGGGTCTGAACCCCCATCTCCACCCACACACAATTGTTGGCCTCAGTCTCCAGGAGAATTTGAACTTCCCTGCAGAGAGCAGCCCCATCCCAGCAGTGAGTAACCCTGGGAAGGGCTCTTACCAGCTGGGCATGGACTCTGAGCCCAAAAATTCCTCCAGGAAACAGCATCAGGGTGGCTTTTCAAGCAGCGTGGCAGGAAGAGGGTTAACCCAGCATGGGTTTAACTCTAGCATGGGTTTAACCCCAGGGTCTGCAGCAGCCTCTCCTGCCAAGGAGCCACTGCTCTGGAGCAGAATGTGGCTCTGCAAGGTGTCCCAAGCAGCAGGACATGGTCCTGAGCTGTGAAACGAGGTCCTGAGCTGGGAACGCACCCTGAGCAATGGACTGCAGTCCTGTGCTGAGCACCAGAGCCCCAAGCAGCACCCAGAGCTGAGGATGGGCCAAAGCAGGGTATGGGGCCAGAGGCCAATCTCAGCACCCTGCCAGTGCCACCTGGGGAGGATGGGAACAGCAGCACTTCCCAGGAATGATCTCTGCACTGGCAGCTCATTTCCTGCACCATGCAGCCAGGGCCAGCTCTGCTCAGGGAGCACCCCAGACCCACCCCCGGGATTGCACGGGCCAGTCCTGGGCAGAGCTGCCTCAGCGCAGCCTCTGCTGCTCCTCCTGCAGCAGAGGTGGGTCACACATCACTGCTGAGCACAGCTTTTCCATGAGATGCACCCCCACAGTGGTGAAAGCCCTGCAGAAGGCTGGTGGGGCAGAGGGTCACACTGCTCCTGGCACCCCTGCACACTGGGGACTGTCACCAGGGATTCTCCCCACTGCTGTTGGGAGCAGCCCTGTGCAAGCCCAGATGCCCAGGGGCACCTCTGCCACCAGCAGCCCCAGCAGACAGCGCTGCCCAGGCCAGGGGCCCTGCAGGGTGTGGGTGCAGCGGTGGCAGTGCCACCCACAGCCCCAACACACTGCTCTGGTGCCATGCCCCGGCTGCTGACACCTCCAGAGCTGGCTGCCAGGGACAGGGACCCTCCTGAGCGCTCAGAAGGGAGCTTTGCCATGGTCATGGAGACAGGAGCTACACGGCAGGACACCTCCAGCCCAGGAGCTGTCCCAGCACCACGGCCAGCCGTGGCTCACGTACCTTCCTGTGGCCCGAGAAGAGCAGCGTCAGCTGGTGGATGGAGCCGCCGTTCTTGACGAGCTCTTTCTTGAGGGTCCTGGGGGAGGGCAGCGCCCAGTGTGCGGCGGGGCCCTGGCTGTCGGAGCAGTTGAGGGTGGTGTCGGAGGTGAAGCAGTGGCCCTTGGCCTCCTGCAGGAGGCTGCCCTCGCTGTGCGTGCGGCGCCGCAGCGAGCCCTGCACGCTCAGGGTGTAGCCGGGCTGCCCGCCCGACGTCTCGATCATGCTGCTGCGCTTCAGCTCGTTCCTGTCCAGGTACTGCTCGTCGCTGTCCTCCTCGTCCTCCTCCTCCTCATCTTCCTCCTCATCCTCCTCCTCGTCCTCGCCGTCCGTGGCGCTGCCCGCCGTGCCCGCCGCGCTTTGGCTGAAGGTGCTGTCCAGCCGCAGCTCGGGGATGACAAAGGCTGGCAGGGAGCTGGGCTGCTCCTCTCCCTTTGCCGTGGTCACCGGCTGCTTTTCCGCCGGGAGAGGAGCCTGGGTGGCCCCCAGAGCGTCCCAGGGCTCAGTCAGAGCTGTTTTCTTGGCAGCCAGAGGGGCATCACCCACAGCTGCCTTCCCAGCCTCCGAGTGCATCTGCCCCGGCTTCTCGGCGTCCGTCTCCAGCATCTGCCAGAGGAGAAGATAAAGAAGGATGAAAGCAGAAGCACCCCAAATCTCTCTGGCCACCTCCCAGGGGAGCCTTTCACCTCCTCACACCCCACCTACCCCGATTGGTACAATGCTAACAGTGCTCTGGTGGGCTGGGATGGCATCATCCCCACATCCCCGCTGGTGCCAAGTCACCCCTTGCTGTCAGCACCCAGTCCTGCTCCTGAGCCCTGCAACACCAGGTTCCCCAGCTGGCAGGACTGGGATGGTGGCACTCAGCTTCCAGCAGTTCTGGTGCGTTCTGAGGAATGCCAGGGTGCCGGCTGGGCTCCAGCCACAGAGGCAGAGCCGTGACAGCATCCTCACCCCGATGGCTGCTGCGAGCTGCTGCCCTGCAGGGATCTCCCCCAGGGGCTGCAGAGAAACCCAGCAGCTCGTCCGGCAGCTCCGGCTCCTCCTGCACCACGTTAGCAAATGCCGAAGGGAAGCGCCGGGCTCTGCCCATCCCTGGAGTGCCCCAGCTCAGCCCGTGGCTCTGGGCAAGTCCTACAAAACCACAGCCACTCCTACCAGCCCCCGTCGGGGGTTTATGCCTTTGGGGCTGGTTTTTCCAGGTTTCTTTGCAGCTGGGGAAGGCCTGAGTGAGCTCTGTCGTTTCAAAGGGAAAAGTCCAAGTGAAAGCACCTCCAAGGTTGTTTTGTGAGCAGGCGGAGCCTCTGATGAGCCCTCCCTTGACAGAGCAGAGTCCAATGTGATTTTTGTGTCTAAGCCAAAGGGGCAAAACCAGCCCAGGAGGGAAAAAAGACCAAAGGAGAGAAAATCCTCTCTTTAAGAAGCAATTTCCTCCTACACAGATCCTGGGGCAAGGACTATTCCAAAGGACCACCCCCAGCTAACAAGTCACCCAGAAAGAAGTTCCTGTATCCCCAGCTGAGATCCAAGCATTTTCACAAACCCAGCGACACCAGAAAGCTGGAGTTAACAAAGACACCCCTGACTTCAGCTTCAAAAAGGGCAGCAGCCCCAGGAGTTAACCCACCCAGCCTCACATCCCATTGGGAAGAGGCACCTACAGAGTGAACAGAGCTGTATCCCCATGGAGGTCCCAGCCTGTGACAGCACCCCTGGGAGAGCCACCCTGCTGCTGGACACCCTTCATTCCCCGGAGCACAGAGGGGATAACCACCCCTGGACATCCCCAGGCAGCTGTGTGCAGATGTTGGGCTGCAGAAGCTGCTGTCACCTCCCCCGGGGGCAGGGGGGATGTGAGCCCCATGAGCACAGAGGGGACAGCACAGGCACCACCCAGCAGCACCTGCCTGAGCTCAGGGGCAAAGAGCCGGGCAGGTTTCCAGGAAGGTGCTGGAGCTCAGTGCCACAGTCAGTTGTGCCTTGTCCTGGTTTACCACACCCAAAGGGTCCCTGGTGTCACCTGTAGCACAGACAGCACCAGCTCTGTCCCACCCAGCCTGGCACACCCCAGCAGCGATTCAGCATCACCTGAACTCCCCCAGTGAGTCTGAAGACAAAAAATCAGAGACCACGTTGTGCTTGGTCCCTTCATGACATCGCCCTGTCCTGAAACAGCTGGATTTGGTGTCAGGCACAAAGCAAATGCTCCCTCACCCCACCCTTGGGGTGAAATGACACAGTAATTCCTTGTAGGAAGGTAATGTTCCCAGCCCTGCCCTGCCAGGCTGCCATTTGCACCAGCATGCGCCTCAATGATGCTCCTGATGTTTTATTTGTCTTACAATCACTGTCATCATTATCTCATGAAATAATTAGAGGAAAAACCCACACAGCCCTCGAGTCACTCTCCACAAAGCCCTCCCCCAGCACTGCCTATCTGCCCAGTCCTTCTGCTCACGTGCTGGGTGCCTGCATCTGATAAGGTCCTAGAAGGAAATGAACAGGCTCCTTTAAAATGAGAGACATTTGGGGATTAAATTAAATCCTTTCACTAATTCAATCAGAGCCTCTGCTGCTCTTCTCTGGCATGGAGGGGATGAGCAGCAGCCTCACCATGAGCCAGGGTCGGTTCCATCTCGGGCTGAGAGCATCACCAGGGCTGGGAAATCCTGTCTGCACAGGGCTGAGCTCTGCTCAGCATCACCTGGGCTGGGGAGAGGCAGCAATGCCATCACTGCCAGCCCACAGACCTGCTCCTGGCTGGGGCACCAGGGACTTCATCAGCACAAAGCCAAGGCCACCTTGCTGCCCAAAGCTGACTTGGGACCTCAGAGATGGGGATGTGACCAGGTTTCACAGACTCACAGGATGGTTTGGGTTGGAAGGGACCTAAAGCCCATCTTATCCCACCCCTTTCCATGGGGTTCACTATTCCAAGCTGCTCCCAGCCCTGTCCAGCCTGGCCTTGCACACTGCCAGGGATCCAGGGGCAGCCACATCTTCTCTGGGCACCCTGTGCCAGGGCCTGCCCACCCTCACAGCCAGGAATTCCTTCCAAGTATCTCACCTAACCCTGCCCTCTAGCAATGGAAAGCCTGTCACTCCAGGCCCTTGTCCAAATTCCCTTTCCAGCTCTCCTGGAGCCCCTTTAGGCCCTGGAAGAGGCTCTGAGCTCTCCCTGGAGGCATTGAGCAAGTTTCCAGTACCTGAGGGGGGCTGACACCTTCTCACCACTTCATGTGGCCAAGGGGCTGCTGGAGGAGGCAGTGCTGGTGCTGTCTGAAGGACATGCTGTCCTTCCACCTCACAGACTCACCCAAAACATCCCATGCCCTCCCTGCAGCAGCTCAGGTGCCAGCAGCCAACATCTGGATTTCTCCATTCCCAATGCCTTGGTCTCACTGCTCTCAGCATCTGGGTGTCTCTGACCTCCATGGGCAGATTTCCATTTTTCACCACCTGCATCTTCCCCTGCACTCAACAAAGTGGTTTTGCCATTCCCAGCCTCTGGGTTTCGCTGTCTGCATCGGGGCAGGGCGAGGGGCTGAGGGGATTTACTCCATCCTGCCTGGAGGATCTCACACTTCACTCTCCCAGTTTCTGTCTCAGACTGAGAGGCCAAGGCAGCATTTCCTGACAAGGGGAAGAGAAAGCAGAAGCAAGAGCTGCCTCCAAAGCCCAGCATGGCTCTCTGGGGTCATTTTAGGGAAGGAAGATGATAGGTCTGAGACCAGAGCAACAGCAAGAGAGTTCCTGAGAATGATCTCCTCATTGAGCAAATATCAACACACTCCAAAAAAAGCCAACACTGCCCTGCCTGCTCCAACATCCTTAAACCTTGCACCTGTTACCCACTCCCTGAGTTCTTTTTGCCATCAAGGATCACTCACTATCTCAAAAAATTTTTTTTCAAGTTTTTAAAGTTTTATTGAAACCAAGACAGAGCAGAAGAACTGCAGCTCCTTGGTCTGTACCTCGAGCAGGTTTCTCTGAGCTGCTGCTCACATCCAGGACTGTTCCAGCTCACCAGCAGAGAAAATTTCAATGAGCACCAGCACAACCTCGACTTCTCCAGCATTTCTTTTAATAATGTGGCCTTGATAGTGGCCCACAGCTGGGACTTCCAGCTGGGAAAACCCCAGCCATGGAGACAGCACACTGAGAGCTGAAGCCTGCCCTGCCCTTGCCCTGGTGCTGCCAGCTGTCCCACTGCAGAAGTGCTGGCACACATGGCATTCCTGGAATCCCCAGCCAGGGGAGGTCAGGGATTTTTTTTTTTTTTTTTTTTTTTTTTTTTTTTTCTCCCCTCTTTTTTTTTTCAAAACCCCCAAAGCCTCTCTGCTCCTCTCAGTCATGGAGCCACTGTGGCTCAAGGAATGCCTGGCCACGGGGACATTTAATTGAGCCTTTCCTGGCTCCTGATGGGGATGCTCAGGTTTTCTCTTTTCTTTTGTGGTGATGCTGAGGAAGAGGAGGCAAAACACAGCTCAGACAGCTGCCCTGCACCCAGGTACCTCCTCAGCCAAAACCAGGGATTGGGAAAAGCAGGGAAGTCCCTGCAGGCTGTCGGACATGGATGTGAGCAGGAGGGCAAGGGATGTGCTGCTCCAGCTGTGCTCGCACCCAGGAGGGGTGAATGGACCTCTGTGACATTTTGGCTGTCCCCAACCATGGCAGCTCCATCCTCCCTGTGTCCCATGGGGAACCTCTCTGGCTCCTGCTGCCTTTCAATGACCTTTGCTCTGAGATGCCTCACCTGTCCCCAAAAGCATTTAACTCCATGGGAATGAGACCAAGGTTATTTTGGAAGAGATGCAGACAGCAGTGCTGGAGACAATATCCCACCCCACACCAGCTGGATTGCAGCTGATGCAAAAAAGAGCACCCACATCATCCAGGAAACACCAATCCTTCCAAAGTAGATCTTTCCTAAAGCAGAAGGAAAATATTTTACAATTTGGGTTCTTAGCATGGGACAAGCTGTGCCCAGATCCACCAGGTTGGAGACTTCTAACTGTGAAATGCTGTTGAGCACCTCATATTTAAATGTGGCAAGTAAGAACCAAGGAGGCTCACAGCTACAAGGAACAGCATCTAAAGCACAGCACGGGGCTGAGGGGAAGAAAGCAAAGCCAGAAATGCAAAGCAGAACTACCAAAACTTGAGAAAATCTTCGTGGGAGTCATTGTGAAAGTGCTCACGAGGAACATTCCCCGAGCTCTGCTCCTCACCCTCTGCGAGGCCGGCCAGAGCCCAGGGCTCGCTGCACAGCCGGGTTTTCTACCCTCTCCCTGCTTCATTACTGCACAATGAATAATTGATCCCGAGCAATTAGCGTAACAGCAACACCGAACAGCAGGGCCGGCAGTGCCTGGGGCAGGGCAGTGAGGGCGGAGGCGCAGATGGGAGATGGGGGGTGATGTTTGTACCGCCCCAAAAGCCCGGCTGCCTCAGAGCCCTGGCAGGAGAAGCCCTCCTCGGGGAGGAAGCACGGGAGGATCCCTGCACAAATCCCGATCCCATCCCTGCATTCCCGGCGGGTCGCTGCTCGCAGGGCTCTGCCCAGCCCCAGCCCTGCGGCTCCCGGGGCCGCTCCGCTCCCGAATCGCAGCGGCAAGTGGAGCCCACGTTCACCCGAGGGCAGCAGCCCCGTGCCCGGGGAGAGGAGCTCGGCTGCAGGCTCAGCTCGCACCCCGCATCTCGGTGTCACCACCTGCTCAAAGTGTCAGCCACCAACCCGGGACCGAAGCTCCCCACGCCGTCACCAGGGGCTCGACACGGCCGCAGCCCCGGGCTGCCAGCCCCGACCGCAGCTGCCCCGGCAGTCCCAGCTCCGGATCCCAGCCCAGCCCTTACCCGGTACCCTCCATCCCCAGCGAGACTCCGAGCATGCCACGGCTGCAGCTCCAGGCTGAACCTGCTGGTTGGTCCCCAGTGCCAGTTCAGGGACGGCATTCAAAAGGCTGCAAAAGTCCTGGAGCAGAAAATCCACACTGTGGGTACATTGCAATGCTGATCCCACAGCAAGAGCCAGCTGGTGCCGACGGCACAGCCGTGCATAGCCCACATTTGAGGAGGAACCTCAAAACATCCCCATGCTACAATTGCCCGTTCGCTCTCCCTGGATGCACTTTACCAACCCTCAAGCCCAGCCTGGTGGTAAATGAGCCGTGCAGGAGCCACAGGTTCCCCAGGAGAGAGCAAGGCAGGAGCGGAGCCTTGGATCCCCAAGGACATCAGCGCTCCTGACGCCCTGTGCGGCTCCCTCAGCCTGAGCCGGCTCCTGCCCAGCCCAGGGTCCAGCCCTCAGCTGCAGCCTTTGCTTGTAAAACCTACCAAACGCGGCCTCTCAGCTGCATCCCCCGGGCCGAGCGAGCGGCACCTCCGCCGGCAGCCCCGGCCCCGCCATGTGCCCGCGGCGGCGCTCGGCTGCTGCAGGCGCAGCGCTCCGGCTCTGCCCTCCCGTTATTAATGTCCGTGTCAAAGGCGGCTGAAACCGCCCCAGCCTCCCCCAGACGCGGCTCACTCGTGCCCCTCGTGCTATTTCTGGCTCTGCCGGCTCTCCCCGGAGGTGCTGTTACCTGCTGACAGCAGCGGACGGCCGCTGTGCCCTGAGGAAGGGCCATGCATCACCCCGAGAGCCGCCGCGCTCCCTTCTCCTGCCCTGTCCTGCCCCCAGCGACACCGAGTGCAGAGATCCCGGTGCTTCCTGCTTAAGGAAATTCTGCTGCAAGTTTGTGGGGCTTTTTCCCCAAACTGTTTCCCGTGGCAAAGTGATGGCTCTGGAGTGGGGGGATGCTCTGCAATGGGGCGCTCTGCCCTTGGCATCTCAACGTCTGTGAGCAGCTCGACCCTAACGGGCAGGGACGGGGAGAATAAACAGGCAGGATGGTGGATGGCGTCCATCCAGGGGACAGCCACGCGTGACCATCTGCCCCTCCCCTGCTCCTGCAAGGCCAGGGCCTCTCGTGGCACGCCCATGCACACCGGGCTGGAAACCCGACCCCAGGCTGGCCATTTCTCCTGCTGGGATTCCGCCTCACTGACTGAGAAAGACAAGTGTCCTGATGGTTCCAGAGAGGGCACAGTGAGGGCTGTGTGCACAGCCACTCCCAGACATGTGCTGGTTTTATCTGCCCCACAGCCACCGTTCACTGGCGGGTCCTCACTGCTGCAGCGACAGGCTGAGCTCAGCTCTCCTCCAGCACGGACCTTGGGCACACACACGTCCCCCTGCTCAGCCAGCTGCAGCCACCTGAATGCCCCTGGGATGGAGCAGGACTGTGCTGCCTCCTCTGCCTCACAGCTTTGCAGTGGCACAGGAAATGTGGAAGCACCCTGGTCCCACTGGACACAGAGCTGAGCTCAGCTACACGTGCTCACCATGGACAGCAGTGACTTGGCACAGCCACCCCCACAGCTGTGCCCAGCTCCCATCCTGCCTGCACTGCTGAAGGGGGCTGGGCCTGGCGAGGTTTGTGCCTGTTCCCTCTCTGAGGCCACCTGGCTGGCTGCAGATCTGTGGGACACAGGATGTCACCACACTGGGGTACCTGGATGTCCCTGAGACTTAGAGCACCCCAGTCCCTGGCCCCTCTCAGTGAGGAATGACCCAGCCACCACCCCAGCCTGCCCATACTCACTGCTCTGTGCCCATTGTGAGGGGGATACAGCCCCAGAGCCAGGCTCCAGCTGCTGCCTGCAGCCTCATCACTGCAGGGCAGGTGCTGGGGGACCCAGAGCTGTGAGATGATGTCTGGGTCATAAATATCCCTGGCAGTAAAAATCCAGAGTGGTGGGAAAGGGGGAGGAAGGAGCAGATCCTATCACTGCCACTCAGCCCACAGAAGCCTTTCCCTTCGGTGCTGCTCAGCAGGGGAATCTCTGCAGCTTTATGGGCAGGGCAGAGCTCTGTCCCCTGGGCACGATGAGGGAGGTGACAACCAGAGCCTGATGCATTCAGCCACTGCAGATCCACTGGGAAGGACTCATCCCAACACCACTTAAACAGGACCACGAGGTTGGTGCTGGAAGCTGTTTCTGCTGCCAGCAGACACCACTGGAAGGAAACATCCACCGAGAGAAGAGGATATGGCAGAGCAACTCTGCTGTGACTGCCTCCAATAGGGCCATGGCCAGAGCCACACACAGGGGGGAGGAATCCCAAATGGTCCCAAACCCAGCACTGGTGGCTCCAAAGGCACACACAGCCCTCCTGCAGTGGTGCTGACAGGCCTTGCCCTGCTGCTGCATCAGGAAGGTGCTCGTTCAGGGCAGGACACCAAGCCTGGTGGAGGGCCAGGGTGCCACAGGGACAGGATGGAGCTGTGCCTACCAGTCCCACACCACCCAAAGCCCCCTGGAATTTTGAGTAGATCCTTTGACTCTGCAGAGATATCAGGGTTTGCGTAACGTTTGCAAGGAGTTACTTGAACTTGACATCAGAGGCTGCCCAGTCACACGCTCACAGTCCCTTGCCATGCTCGGGGGGAAGAGAAGGAGCAGCCACCCGAGGCAGGAGGTGTTTGGGCACAGGCAGGAGGTGTTTGGGCACAGGAGAGCAGGGCTCCAGCCTGGCAGGCTGCAACAAAGCACTTGCAGCACCTTCATTAAATCACGGCAGCCTGGCTCGGAGCGCTCAGCGGCGCCTCTGACCACCCTGTGCAAATGATCTCACCCTGCTCAGCCCCCCCGGGCTGCCGGCGCCGCTGCTGCCAGCGCTTTCCCTCTTACCAGCCCTTGGTCCCATCGGCCAGGACAGCCCTTCCAGGGTTTAAAACTGCCTCTGGCCATGATGGAAGTGTTGGCAGCTGCTCCTGCCCGGCTCCCCCCGAGCCTTGCTGCTGGGGGGGTGAGGCGGTGCGGGCTCGCCGGGAGAAATCTGCCCGAGAAACGGGAGCCGCTGGGGCAGGGGGGACAGCTCTGCTCATGGCTGAGGAGCCCAGCCAAGCAAAGGAACAAACCCGGGGGAGCTGTGGCTCCAGGCCGGCCCATCTGCTCCACTCCTCCTGCCCACCCCTCGCTGCCACAGGAACGGCACCAGGAGCCTCAGGGCTGGGCAGCGAGGCCAGGGGAGCCAGGGTTCAGTGACCCAGGGCTCAGGGGAGGTGATAAACAGATCAGCACCCCAGCCCAGCATCCCATCCACCCCACAGGCACACCCCAGCTCCCTGGGGCCTTGGGACGTGTCCTTGCAATGAAGGCTGGAAGTCAACTGATGTGCAGCTGCTCAGCCTGGAGAAGAGAAGGTTCTGGGGAGAACTTAGAGCCCCTTCCAGTGTTTAAAGGAGTTCCAGGAGAGCTGGAGAGGGACTTTGGACACGGGCCTGAAGTGACGGGACAAAGGGGAATGGCCTTAAGCTGAAGGAAGGCAGGGTTGAGTCAGATATTAGGAAAAAATTCTTTACTAGAGGTGGGCAGGCCCTGGCACAGGGTGCCCAGAGCAGCTGAGGCTGTCCCTGGATCCCTGGCAGTGCCCAAGACCAGGCTGGACAGGGCTTGGAGCAACCTGGGATAGTGGAAGGTGTCCCCTGTCCCTGGCAGGGGGTGGAATGGGTTAAGCAGAGGGGTTAGAACTGGGTTTTAAAGATTCCTTCCAACACAAATCAGTCTGTAGTTCCATTACTCTGTTCAAGGAGGGACAGCTTCCTCCAGATTTTTAGGTGGACAGAGCTGCCCTGGAGCCTGACTCAGAGAGGAAGAGCATCTCTGGTCCCACAGCCTCACAGATCCTTGGAGCCTTTGACTGACCTTAACACTGAGTTTCCCCAGTCCAGGGCGAGAGCTGGGCTGTGCTCCCTGGTGCGGAACAGTGGATCAAGACTTTGTTTTGGTTTTGTGACCTGGTTGCATGTTCTGCTTTAACCCTCATTGGGGCAGAATCACTCTCAAGGTTTCTCCCCTCTCTGAGCCCCCTGACAGCACAGTTAGGTGTTCAGAGGGTATGGCCACGTTCAGGTTGACCCTCCAGGTGCTGCTGTGATGTGCTCAGCCTTGGCTAGCCTCTCGTGTTGGTGTGTGGCAGGAAAGGCTCTGGTGAAGGTCCAGGTTTCCTGCACCCTTGGCCATGTCCTGCCCCAGAGCAGCAGATGAGCAGAACCCCCTGGAGCAGATGGCACCAATGGGGCAGCAGATTCCCAGACCAAAATGGGAAGACTATGGCCAGAAAAAAAAATCAGAAGGTACAAAATCCTCCCCTCCTTCCCCATTGAAGAGCTGATCACACTCTGGCTAAACTGCTGTGAGGGAAGCCCCTGCTCACAGACACAGGGAGGAATGGGGCTGTCCACAGCCTTGTCCCCAAGTGTTTGTCACAGCCCCCCAGAGCCTGGTGCTTGACTGTGCAAGGAGGGCCCGGGAGATGCCCCAGTGCAAGGAGAAGGGATTTACTGGGGCAGGGAGGGGCCAAGGAACAGGGATTGTGGGAGGACAGCAGGGTGGGTGCCTGGGGTGCTCGGGATGAGGAAGAGGAGGCAGGGGACGGGACAGGAGAGGGGTGACCCCCACTGAAGTGTCCCCAGCTGCAGGTGCCGGGGGAGCAGGGCTGTCCCCGCAGCCCCGGAGCCCTCCCGCCCCCTGGCCCTGGTTTCAATCAGCCCTCCATCACACACTGTTTGCTTTTGCTGACAGCTCATTTACTCGCACTTGTCAAGCACGTTGTAAATAAGTGAGAGAAACAGCCCTGCCCTTCCTGAGCAGAGGCACGGCCAGGAAGGGGCCGGCCGGTCCCCCCGGCCGCTCATTCCCAGCACCGGAGCCAGCGCTGCCAGGAGGGGCCGGGCCATCCACGCCTGCTCCCAGCCAGGGTTGGGAAAGTGCTGAGCATCCACCACCTCCCTCGGGAAACAAGGGGAGCACCCGTCCTGGACTCCCAAAGTCCACGCCACCGAGTGTCCATAATTATTTAGCTTAAGGATAATCTGCATCTTTCAGATACAGCCAGCCATCATCTCCGAGGTAATCTCAGGTCACGGAGCCAGAAGGGAAGAGTAATCAGCCGTTCTGAGTGTGGAAGACACAAAGAAACAAGCAGTGAGAATCAGACGGTGGCAGCAGGTCTGTTACACACAGGGGTTGTGCTGTGTGCGGAGCTTTTCCCTGGCAGCCAAAGCAGCTGGAGCAGCTCCAGCCCCTGTCCCTGCTCTGCAGTTTGCCCTCTCTTCAGTCAGGCTGAATTACCCCAGCTGGTGCGGCTGTGTGAGGGTAGCCCAGCACTGACGGTCAGCACCCGACCCGGGGTTAACTCAGTTAAAGCACAAAGCTGCTCTTCTGTAATCACATTGTGGTTCCTGGCAGCCCCAGCCAGCCTCCGGGCTCCACACAGCCCCAGTGGGGAAGGTTTGCTCCAAGCCGGGGATGTGTTTTACAGGGACCTGCTCAGCACATCACAGGGCAGGGAGCAGCATCCCAGAGCAGACCTGGGCACAAGGACCAGAGGGTGAAGGCTCTGCAGGTGGAGAAAATATCCACAGCGTAATTCCTGGGAGCTGCTGCAGCTGGCTGGGTGGGTTTGCAGCTCAGGGGGGTTCAGCCAAGTCTTACTGTGGCAGCAGAGCCCCATTTGCACCACATCTCCTGGACAATGGGGACAGAGAGCTGGACCACAACAGCCACACTGTCCCCACAGCTCCTCCTGAACCGACTCTGGCAGGAAAAGCCCATTGGGAGCAGGGCTGGACTATCACAGCCGCATCCCTCATGGATGGCTCTTCCTCTGTCTCCAGAAGCAGATGCTGCATTTGCTCAAGTTTCCCAGAAACCAACAAACAGCTTTGCTCCAAAACCAGCTCTGAAAGCAGCAGTGCCAACACACCCCTGCAGGGCTCAGACTCCTGGCCTGACACCATCCTCCCTGGGGACACTGCCAGGGGCACTGCCAGAGGCAGTGACAGCTCTGCAGAGCCTGTCCCTGAGCCACAGGCACCTTCCTGCTCTTAGAGCTGCCCTACCCAGGCAGAGCTCGGGGGGGGCCTTTAAAAACAGGAGGCACCACCCCAAAGCCCAAAATCTGTCTGATCTCTGCACAGCTTGAACGTTGCCACTGGTGGCAGCCATGGAGGCTCCTGAGCTCTGTGCTCGGACAGTGTCCCTTTTCCTGGCTCCAGCACACAGCTGGCACATGGCACAGCTCTGCTGGCACCAAGGCTGTGATGGCCCTTTGTTCCCACCCCACAACAAAACCCACATCCCCTTGGCCAGACTGTGGCCACAGCAAAACGAGCTGCCTCTTGCTGAGCTGGAGCAGTTTTGAAGGCTTTGCAAATCAGATTCCTGGCCAGGCTGATATTTCCAGCTTAATTTGTCTGTTCACAGAGCACAGACACTGGGTTTTTTCCCTAAATAGCCCTAGTATCAAATGACTGGTAAGCCAAGCTAATGGATCAGTTCTCCCTTGCAAGAAGGAGCTGATTTTCCCAGTTCCTGCCTCCCACTGCTCTGGCATCCCCAGAGAAGTCTGTCCTGACAAACCAGCCTGGACACAGCCCCAGCTGCAGCTCTCCCAGGTCAGGCTCCTGCCCAGCCCTGTGTGCCCATCCTGCCCCAAGCACCCTCCCCTGTCCCCTGGGGAGCTCCTTCCCTACGCTGCTCCTTCTTGCATTTCACACCAGGTTTGCTTTAAAATTGCATCCTGGGCACTTTACACCTTGCTGGGATGGCAGTGGTGCTACAAACTCAATTTACAGCACCTGGTAGTTGCTGTCACACTCCTTTTCTCCCTCCTGGCCCCACACCCCACCAGTGAGATTTCCATCAGCTTTGGCAAGTCAAGATGAACCCCCTTTGTCACGACTTTGGAGGGCCCATGATGGCTCTCCACAGCACCCTCTTGGCTACTGAGCACAGAAAAGCCTTTGAATGAGATGTGATGTCTTCTGGAGCACTTTTTCACCTGTCCAGTGGCCAGGCTCCTTCCACAACTCAGGGAGCAAATGCTCCAGGGCTTTGCTCTGAGCACAGCCCCACGCCCTGCCATGAACAGTCTGGGCTGGGGAGAGCAAACAGCACCATCCCCTGAAAGCCCAAACAGCCCTGAGCTCCTGCCATGATGGAGCTCCACCAAGATGCCCCTTTGTAGGACCCGTGTGAGATACCCAGATTGGAAATGTCCCTGCACAGCTCCACCCTGGATAATCGCCAGCCTGTGGCAGGATCACACCCAGGCCAGCACAGAGCCAGCCAAGGATCAGTGGATTCCAGCAGGGCCCCCGTGCCTGGGCACGGGGCTGTGCCAGCAGGATGCCCCACGGGGCAGCGGAGCCGTGGCCGGCGCTGTCACCGGTGTGAATCGGCTGCCCGGGGCCGCTCGCAGAGTGGGAGGTTGAGTTGGTAACGAGGTTCTCAGGCTTTGTGCGCTGCTGTTGCTATTTTAGTCTGCCTGAAACGTGCAGGAAAAGGAATCCGGAGGCTCTGTCTCCTGCGGAGATGTTTGTGCTGACCCACTTTGGGAGGCTGCAGCGCCGCAGCCGCGTCTCCCCGCTCCGGGGCCGGGCAGCGCCGGCTGTGCCGCGGCTCCCAGGACGAGCCACCTGCCCTGGGCCAGCACGGGACAGGCACCCACAGGGGGACAGGGACGTGGGGCAGGAGCTGCTCCACCACCCTGCACCAGCCAAGGGAGGGATCCGGGGGTTTTACCTCCGAAATCCCCATCTACAGAACTTAAAGCTCCTCAAACACCTGCACAGGGGTTTCTCTTCTCCGGAGCAGTGTCACTCTCCAGCAATCCAAGCCCAGCCCCTGGGACACAACATGACCCAGCAGAGACTGCCACTGTCCCAGACAGCTCCGTGGGGCAGCCCCAGCCCCAGAGGAGGTGGATGAGGGTGTTCACTACACCCACAGAGGGCAGGCTGAGCCTCAGAGCCCTGCACACACACATTTCTCTGCCAGAGCTGCTGAGACAGCGCTCCCGGGCCAGGCTGGAGCTCCTCAGTGTAGGAAAAGTGCTGGGGCTGCCTCGCTGGGCATGAAATACAGCACTCCCCAAATGAGCCTTCTGTGCTTTGAGGACATCTGTGGGGTCAGGATCAAACACCTGAGCCCACCCAAGTGCACAGAAGGGGCAAATCTGCCCCACTACTCCCATCACCTCGGCCCTTTCATCAGCACCCAGAGATCACAGCTTAAACCTCTCCCTCTGCTTTCCATCCTGCCTCAGAGGCAAGCTCTCAGAGCAGACTAGCCACAGGGTTGTGGAGCCTCAGCTGTCCAAATATCCAAATACAGATGCTGGGAGGTGTCAGCCAGCCTGCCTCAGCTCCAGCCAGCAGATGCAAATACAGGCACTGCTCCCCAGGCAGGGCAGGAAGCTGCAGACACAGCAGTGCCTGAACACGAACTCACTGCTCACCTGGCAAACAAACAGCCTCCTGCACAGCCCTCCTGGCAGGAGCAGCCCTGAGCAAAGCCCCCCACAGGCAGAGCCTGCCGTGCTCCAGGCAGGAATTTCCAGCTCCGCGTGGGTCTCTTACCTTGCTCTCCGTAGGAGCTGCTGCCGGATGTTGCTGCTTGGTGATGTTCTCAGCCAGACACCAGCAGATCCTCTTCTTCTGCTCCTGGGAGTAAGCCTCCAAACTTAATAAGCACTCCGACTTCTGACGTAAAGGAAACACAGGCAGGGAGAAGGTCATTAGCTGTGTGTCGCAGGCCCTGCCGGGGTTTGCAAACTCCTTGGTCCCCACACACCGCAGCAGATGAGGGGAGAGCTCTCACCCCTGTCCTGCACCCTGGGCACAGGAGAGTCAAAGAGACTGGAGATCAGCTCCCTCCAGAGACAGGGAGAGTGGTGCAGGGGAGCTGACTGTGCTTCCATGAGCAGGAGTGGAGCAGCACAGGCAGAGCACAGGCAGTCCTGCACCCTGTGCCACTGCAGTGGAAACCGAGGGTGGAAATTGCTCTTTGCCATATGCAAACATTAATGAGGCACCAGAGCATGAACTGGTGAGAACGAGAGCCTTTGGGCTGGGTGGGGCTGGGAGGAAGAGCTCAGGGAAGCTCCAGAGCAGCCTCGCTGTCCTGCTCCTCACTGAACACCAGGAGGAATCTGGGGATAAACTCCAGCCTCCCTGTCCTGTTCCTCACCAGGATGAATTTGGTGGTGAAGCTCCAGCTCTGGTCACACACTGTCTGTTAGCAACATGAAGCAAGGAAGGAAGAGAAATGATGAGAAGTCATCCCAGCTGGGCCCACCTCCTCTTGTGCCCTTCCCTGCACACACCTTTTGTTCCTCTCGGACAGGTTTTCCTTGGGCCAAATCTCACTCACTTAAGAAACTTTCTGACCAAGTCCCCTCAGCAGCTGTCTCCCAGCCCTTCAATTGCTTATGTCTCATGCTAAAAATTAAGCATTATAACATCTGCTGCCTGCTGGGATTTTGCACGTTTCACTTTATAAAGGGTCCAGAAATGCCCAAGGTTGGATGATCTCCTTAAGTGGCCAGAGGGGAAGAGAAAAAAAAAAATCAAAGCACAACTTTAGGACAGACTGCAAAGAAAAGAAAAAGTGTTGTTCACTAAGGGCCATAAAAAAGACCTTTTCTTTCCCCCTAGAATTTCCTTCCAGAAGGGCAGGTCCCCAGTAGCTGGTTTTTCCCAGAAAGGTCAGAGAGAACCTGCAGCTTTGTGACTCCAGAGACATAACACAGCCAGAAGGGGAAATGCTCTTTAGTCACACCATTTATATCAGTGTTTGCATTGGATGGGAATTCATTCACGTTTCATCCAAAATCCCCTAAAGTGGTAAATAAACCAAGCTCCCACATCACCTCCTGGGAAAGAGGGCTCTGTCTCAGTCCTTTGCCCCTATGAGGAGACTTCCATGAAGGAGAAAGTTTGAGCTTTTTTATGCCTGGACATCCCCACACTTATTCCTACAGGCTTTAACACTGAAAATTCCTTCTCAGGCTTCCTGAGCACAATCAGAACGAGCAGAGGTTTGGGATTCAGGGACAGGAAGTGGTGGGGCTCCCCCTTGCCCCCAGATCTTGGGTGGCAGTGATGCTCAGAGTATCCCTGGAGTGTCATCGTGGGTTTTTCCCATCCTGGATGTCCCAGTCTCTCCCAGTGTCTCCCAGTCCCACACCAGCAGGTCACCAGGCTGCACCACTGTGACACCCACTCATCCCTAGGAAGTGGTTCCCACTTTCAGAGGGGAGGATGAGCAGCCATTTCCTGGGAAGGAATCCAGGCTGGCATTTCCCTGTTCCCCACTTGTGGTCAGAAAAGAACAAAGCAAGGACTCAGCAAGAACTCAGCAGAGCCCCAAAGCCACGGGGCAGCTGTGAGGAGCCCACCCTGATGCTGCAACTGCTGCACACTCCCAGCCCTGCCAAGCTCCTGGGGCTCAAAGCAATTCCAAGGACATCTCTGTCCCCTGCTGTGACAGACACAGAGCTCACCTAGCCCAGCCCTGAGCCCCTCCCTGATTCAATTACAGCCCATCTCTTTGATTGAATTTGGCAGCAGCGATGCTCAGCTCCCGCTGGCTGCTGAGAGCAAAGTGCTCCTCTGCTCCCTCTGCCCCCCTCAGCTGCTGCAGCTCCCCGACCTCGGCCACCCAGCAATGTCACAGCCAGGAGAGCAGACTTCCCTCTGCTCCAGAACTCAGGGAAAAGCAACCACCCCAAAGTGTGTGCCAGGTATTGTGGGCAAGGCTGAGGAGGGACATGAACAGCCAAAATCGCATTTATCCAACGTGTACATATTTTATTACCACCACGGTGACATTTAGCCTCCCCAATGTACATTTCCAAAAGAAAGAGCTCTGGTTTTCCCTCTTCCATTAACCTGCTCTCCTAAAAACTTTCACCTGGACTGCAGAAAGTCCAGCCTGCAGGGGCTGAGCACCTGCAGCTCCCTCCAAACCCAGGCAAAGCCCTTTGGGATGCAGCCAGGTGAAGAGTTGGGTGTTATTCAGGATAAAACTTGTGGCACGTGTCCCTGGAGCCTGGTCCATGCTGGGCACCAAGCTGCCCACCCAGGGGAGGCTGGGGAGGGGGTTAGGGAGCTGTGCCTGCACACGCTGCCCCGTGAGCTGGGAACAGTCTCCCCGTGATTGTTTTCCTTCAGGGAGGCTGCTGCTGGCCTGCCAATATTTACAGAGAGAAAACAGGGTTTAATCTCGCAGCGCTGGGAAAGGAGGATGCAGATGGCGTGAAGGGGGCGTTTGCCACCAGATAAAGGCAGCGACTGAAGTGGCTGCCAGTGGCTTTCTGCCACTGTCCTCAGTGACAAACATGTTTTTGCAGGTGCTGTGTGCTGGGCTCAGGAGCCACTGGTGAGCCCAGGGCAGTCCCAGCACCAGGCCCCCCACACTGCCCGAGGGAGAGCAGGAGAACACAGCAGGTATTGCAGAGAATGGCCCAAACAGGTCCTGCTACAGCCAAGGATGATCTGCAGGAAAAGTTCCTTCTGCTCCATGGGAACAGCTCCCCCAGGCTGGGACCAACCCCCCAACAGCCAGGGGAGAAGTCTGGCCATGCAGAGCTCCTGCCTACCCCAGAAGACACCACACAAAGAGGGGCTGTGGACTCTGTAGCCCATAAATCATGAGAGGAGCCCCCAGAGAATGGCAGCATCACAGGAGGAGCCCCCAGACCCCACACACCGAGCCCCCTGAGTGCAGACACCCCTCTGTGCAGGGCCCAGCACACACTGAGGCTCTGTGTGACACTGCAAAGCTGAGAAACCACAGGAATGAGGAGCCAGACTCAGTCTGACACCTCTGGTGCCCTGAGCTCAGTGCCCAGCAGAGCCCAGGGCTGTTCTCTCACCACTGTCTCTCCTGGCTGTGTGAGGGACACATTCCCAGGGTGGGAGGGAAGGGTCATGTCACAGAATCACAGACTGGTTTGAGGTGCAAGGGACCCTAAAGCCCATCCAGTGCCCCCCCTGCCATGGCAGGGACACCTCCCACTGTCCCAGGCTGCTCCAAGCCCTGTCCAGCCTGGCCTGGGACACTGCCAGGGATCCAAGGGTAGCCACAGCTGCTCTGGGCAATCTCCTCCCACAGATGCAGGGATGCACTTCTGCTCCTTCCCCGGGCTCCTCTCCCCAGGGGTGGTGGCAGGGTGCTTTGGGGACAGGCTCCCAGCCCAGCCCTGCCAGCCCCTGGCCTCCAGCGCTCCGGGTGCTGGGCCGTGGCCAAAGGCAGCAGAGATCCCAGAGGGGAAGTACCTCGGAAGCTGCTCCAGACTACAATGGCTCCAAATCACAGAGCAAACCTTCCCAGGGAGAAACAGCCGGCCCTGGGAATATCCTGTGCACAAAACGCGGGCACTGCTGCCTGCTGACTTCATGCACCACCGACCAAGGGCTGCTGAGAAAGCTCTGCTTGCTCCTGTGCTGGGGGAGTGGGGGGGACCAGGGCTCTTCCTGTGGGTTTTTGGACTGCTGGGCACACTGGTGGTGCCCATAAAACAAACCCTGGCCCTAACAGCAGGGGCCCTGCTAGAGCTGGGAGGCCCAGAGGTGCCAGGGGTGCTGCAGGAGAGGATGTGCTTGGAGATAACACTGGCAGGACACAGCAGTCTCTGCATGGCTCTGCTCTGGGTCTTGTTTTTGGGAGCACTGATGATAGTACAGCCTGGGGGATGCCCAGAGGGTGTGGATGCCACATCTCTGGAAGTGTTCAAGGCCAGGTTGGACAGGACCCTGAACAACCTGATCTAGGAGAGGCATCCTGGCCATGGCATGGCTGGAAGGTCCCTTCCAACCCAAACCATTCTGTAATTCCATGGTTCTCTGTTAAACCTCCAGGAGGAAAATCAGCCTGAAGAACCTTTTCCACCTGCTGTGGAGCAGCCAGTGAGGACACAGGGCTGTTTTCCCAGGCCAGGCAGTTGTCTTTAAGTGGCTCATCAGGTAAAAGCCTTCCCAGGAATCCCTGAGAGAAGCCAGGCATGGAGCTCCAGCTGCAAACACCACTCTGGCAAACAGAGAGCTGGGCCAGCACCTTCCTGCTCTGCAGACATCCTTTCCTCTCAGGGAAGAGGAAAGCTGCTCAGAGCTGAGTGGCCCCAGCAGCACCAAGCTCACCCACCCAGTGCCAGCACAGCCCCAGAGCTTTCCCACAGCTTTCCATGCCTCTTCCCTAGCACAGCCCCATGGGTAGAGAGTTCCAGCCTGTGCAAACACCCCAGGGCCCTCTGAAATCATCACCCCATGCTGCCTGAGCCTTTTTAAAATCTCTCTAGCACTGTAACTGCACTATATGAACTCTTCTTTTTGCCAACATCTGGGAAATGTGACGCCAAAATTAAAGTTGGGGGGAAAAAAACTCATCTTTTTTGGTTATCTCAATACTCAGGTTCAGGCTGAGCTGTGTAAAGGTGCACAAAACCAGGAGAGCAGCTCAAAACCAGCTGCTCTTCCAGCTGGGACACGAGCACTCCCTGCTCTGCTGAAGAGCCCTGAGCTGTGATCTGGCAGTGCCCAGGAGCTGCCCTGTGCCCAGGCTCTGTGCCCAGCCTGGCCCTTCTGCCACTGGTGTCACCCAACATCTGACCTGGGAAAGCCCCCAGGCCCAGGAGGTGAAGCCAAGGGTCTGTCTGCACAGAGCAGCAGCCTGGCCACCAGCTCCAGAGCCACTGTCACGGGTGTTCCAGCTCCAGGGACATCCCAGGAGACAGCCTGGGCCAGAGGGACATTGCCACTGCAGCTGCAGCTTGGGGCTGCCGTGGGGATGCTGGCTTGGGCAGTTCTGGAGAGCCTCAGCATCTGGGGCAATCTGCACGTGGGTTCATGTCACAGCATCCTCCAGAGGGGCATCTCCAAAGGCTGGCATTGCTCTAACGTTGTCTCCCTGCAGCTGCAGCTTGGACTGCTCAGCACCACCCAGAGAAATGCAGGGGCTGGGACCTGATGGCCTTTGGAGGGGGGAGAATGGAGAGCTCAGCTCAGGAAAGAGTTAAGCTGCTGCTGTGAGTGTGCATGGCAGAGGGACTCAGTGTCCAGCTCTCAGTGAGCTGGGTGACTCAAGGCTTGGGGAACCTCTCCAGCATCCCAGAAATGAGCCACGGAGGAAACAAAGGAAATGCCAGAGAGCAGGAAAGGATTTTTCACTGGGTAGCATCTCCTGGCCACCAGCAGCAGAATGGTGCAAAGGGAGTCCCCCTTCCCCTGAACAGGACTGGGAACAGAGGTACACAGTTCTGTTCTCTCAGAATATTAATGTCACAAAACTGGTGAGAGCAAGGAGTCTCCAGGCTGTCTCTACCCCAAGTCCTGGGACTGATCCCAGCCCTGCAGCCTTGCCTGCAGTGCCTTCCCCCACAGCCCAGGGGATCCTTCCCCTGTGCAGGACAAGCCCATCAGACAAATTACAGCCACAAACCTGACAAGCACCATCTCTTGTGCTATTGTGAATGAGAGGAAGTTGAGATACAATTCCAGCAGAGCACACAGCCCATTTCCCAGACAAAGGCTCATCTCCACTCCCTTCTCACTAAACAGATTCCCCTCAGCTGTTCACTTGGGCACGTAGGTTTGATGTCAACCCCTGCCCAGCGCTTTTGCCCTCTTCCTTATCACCAAACCATCTGCCCCAGTGCCCTCTAGGTCTGCCAAGACAGTGCCCAAAATGCTCCTTGCAAACTCTGCCGATGATATGTCCAGAACAACTCCAAAATCACCCAGGTGTACAAAATCTGCCGTGTCCCAGAGTGTCCCTGAGACTTGTCCTCTGTGCCATCAGTAAATTGCTTTTCCCAGCATTCAGATTTGTTGTTTGGAGACAGAACTTGGGCTCTCCCTGGCTTCTCCCTTTGGGACAATGCCACATCCCAAAGGGCACTCAGTGAGCAGCGCTGACTCCCAGCAGGAGCAGAGAACGCTTTGGGAAATGAATGCTGCTGTTAAATAAGCTGGGATATGGATGGAGTGAGGCACATTACACAGGCCACAGCATTGCTGTGATCCATTTATCCAAAACATTCCCTTGGCAGCAGCCAGGGGTGGGAACAGGAAGAGGACCAGGGCCCTCTGGTGCAGGGATGTGCCCACAGAGCCAGGCTGCCCAGAGCAGCTGTGGCTGCCCCATCCCTGCAAGTGTCCAAGGCCCTGTCTGGTGAGTGCCATCCCTGGCCATGGCAGGGGTGGGACAAGATGATCTTTAAAGTCCCTCCCAACCCAAACCAGCCTGGGATTCTCTGATGGGGCAAGGTGGAGGACAGTGGCATTTTTCTGGCACTTGTCAGAGGCTTTCCCATGCAGGATGGGCATGTCCAAGGCAAAGCCAGCTCAGGCACAGATTCATAACATCAATTTGCTCAGCTCTGGATGAGTGCTCACCACAGCAGCACAAGGAGTTGCTACTGGAAGGATTTTCTGTTTCCCAAGAAAAACTTCTGTGTCTGCAGATGAAAACTTCCAGAGGAAAAAAAGATCAAATTTGCCAATGCTTTTCAAAGGAAAAACTTACTGAGCTGTTTGGTTTTAAGTCGATTTCATCTGAATATGTTGGGTTGGAATCAAACACTTGTAACAATGCATTAAACCCCTGACCTGCAGTTTCCTCTCAGCAGGATATTTCCGGAGCAGGGAAGGGTGTGAATACAGCCCTGGAGCACACTCACAGCTCCACACGGCTCCCTGTGAGGCTGCCCATTCCCAGCAGGCAGCAAATGTTCCCTTCTGACAGCTTGTACACATCCCACCAGGTATGTGTGTCCTGCAGGGAGTGGGGAATGGGGAAAATGCAGACAAACTCCCACACCCCAAATCCTGCAGGGTGCAGAAATATGGGTCCACACTGAATCCCAGAATCCCAGACTGGGTTGGGTTGGAAGGGACCTTAAAGCTCATCCCATCCCACCCCCTGCCATGGCAGGGACACCTTCCACTGTCCCAGGCTGCTCCAACCTGGCTTTGGGCACTGCCAGGGATCCAGGGGCAGCCACAGCTGCCCTGGGCACCCCATGCCTGTTGCAGTGCTCAAATCAGCCAGAGGCTGTCACAGGCAGGGGCTGTTCGACTTCAAACTGTGCTCTTTGGATTTGAAATCCTGAAAGGAAAGATGCCCAGGCCAGGTCTCAATGCACTGCCAGGACTTTTTAACATACCAGCTGGCAAACAGAAAAAATAGAGGAGCTGTAATGGCCATAAACTGAAACACAAGGAGTTCCACCCAGCATGAGAAAGAACATTTCTCCATGAGGGTGGCAGAGCTCTGGAACAGATGCCCAGGGAGGACGTGGAGTGTCCCTCTCTGGAGACATCCCAAACCCACCTGGACACGTTCCTGTGACACCTGCTCCAGGTGACCCTGCCTTGGCAACCCCAGCTGTTCTGGGATTCTGTGATCCCAGGTACACACTCAGGCATTCCCGAGATCAAAAGGTACCACCTTCACCTCCAAAATCCTGGCTCGAGTCTGTGCTGGGACTATCACAGCCACCAAAAGGAACAAAACCCCCACAGGGAGTAGCTCAGTGCAGCTCAGTGCAGAACCTCCCTCTGCTTTCACATTCTTTCCAACCCCATTCTACATTCAGCTTTCCCAGGATGCCAAGTGCCCCTCCAGAAGCGGGTCCATCTGCACTCAGGATCTCCAAGCCCTGCAATTCACACCTGGCAGAGGCTGTAAAACAAACACCCTTCGTGCTGGAACCCACACCAGGCTCTGCAGCTCCTGCTAGCTCTGCCTGCAGATAACCACACTGCCCAGGGTTTAAACTCTGTGCAGTGATTTATTACACACAATTAGACAGGATGACCAGCAGTAGCTTTTTTGTGACACTTCCTGAAGGTTGGAATTTTCTCTCTTGTTTATAATAAATTAAGCAACTCACAGGTATTAGAACATACTTTCGTTTTGTAACGTGTCAGATCCAAATGCAAATTTGTGACCTTATGGGTCAGAACATTACTCAGAAACCCTCAAGATGAGCAATAGCAGGAGCCTGCAGCTCAAGGCTTCAGCAGAGAGCTCTTGCTGCAGCAAAGGCAGTGGCAGCCAGGCCCCATGGGCTCCTCTCAGCAGCACTAAACACATTAGTGCTCATTGCAGATGATTTGTGGGCAAGAAACAGCAGCTCAAGAGCTTCCTCCGACCTCCCAGCCCATCACAGCAGCACAATGGATGTGTCTGCCCAGCCCACGGCGACAGGAGCCCAGCTGAGAGTGCCACAAACCCTCCTGAGCCACCAGCAGCGAGGGCAGAGCCAGGAGAGGCTCTGGGCACACACAGAGCTGCTGCCAGGCCAGGGATGGAGCAGGTCACCATGGGGAGAGACCCCTCAGGGTGACAAGGGACCAGAAAGCCATGACAGCTCTCACATCCTGTGGTTATCCACACTCATCCCTTCCAGCTGCCACCAGCAGTTACGGGCTGGGCAGCCAGGCAGTCCTGATCCCCCTCAGCCCAATTCCCAGCAGCCTGAACATGTCCCCAGGGCACAGCCAGCCCCTCTCCAGGGGAATCCCTGTCCCCAGGGCACAGCCAGCCCCTCTCCAGGGGAATCCCTGTCCCCAGGGCACACCCAGCTCCTCAGGGGAGCCCATCCTTGGAGAGGGCTGTTCCCACAGTCAGGAAGGAGGCTGAGCTTTTCACCAGGGCAAAAGAAGGTGCCACAAGCAGAGTGTGGCACCCACTGGACACCAGATCTATCAGGTGATGGGGAGAGCTGTATTGGGATGGCCCAGGGACTCTCCCCAGCCCCATGTGTGCTACAACTGCCACTTCCCAGTGCCCAGCCCCAGCCCTCATCTGAGAGCAGGCCCACTGCAAAAATCACCTTATCACACAAACCCACCCTCCCACCAGGCCAGAGAGGCACCCAAAGCCTCCCCACTGCCCCCCTGCAGTGTTTCTGTGAGAGCCAGCCTGCAGGGACACCTCTGAGGGGACTGTCCCCTTCCAGCCTCCTGGTGACACCCCCACAACCCTGTAAGCAAAGATCTGCTCCCAAAATGTGAATGCAAAGAAGAAAAGAGAGACAACCTGAAGGAAATGCTCTTCTTGGCTTCCCTGCAGGAATCAGATGCTGGATTGCTCCCAGGCTGGCTCTCAGGACATCCCATCCTTTCAGAAGAGCCCATCTCTCCACCTGGGACCAAGGGCACAACCCCTGTACTGCACATCTGGGAGGTTCCTGCTCTCCTGCTCCATCCCCAGCCCCTGCAGTCCTGTCACCCCCTCCCTGTGGCTCGTGGGGAGGTGACCTGCAGGTCACTGTTTCCCAGAAGAGAAGTCTGAGAGAAGTCTGCCGGGAGAGCCCCATCCTGCCCTGGCTCACTCTGACTCACAGACACATGCCCCACTCTGTTCCCCTTTCAAACCCCAGTTTTCCACTGCTGGAGAGCCTGATGGCACCTACAGCTGGGAGGTTACTGTCCCCTTCACCTTGGAGCCAGCTGGTCCCTCTGGCTCAGGACAGACCAGCAGCCGTGGGGTGCGAGGGAAGGGTGGCACGGGGCACGTCCCGCTGGCACGAGCCAGGGCTGCCCCAGTGTCACCTCAAAGCCTGGGCTGGCCAGTGCAGGGGGTGAACACCCACCCCTGGGGTCCAGCCTGTGGCAGAGCTGCTGGTCACCACGGGCTGGGGAAGCCTCAGTCCCCTTGTGACCTGTCCCAAAGCTCCCCAGGAGGAACAGCCAGGGTTTGCAGAGCCCCAGAGCGTGGCCAGTCCAGAACTGCTGAAGTCTGTGGGGGAACAGGAGGTGGGAAAGCAAAAATCTCACATTTTCTCTCCAAGTGCTCCACTCCAGCCACAGCAGAAGCCAGGGGTCTCCATCACCAGAGCTCTCACAGCCAATTAAGCCCCTCAGAAGAAAGCCCAGCACTTCATTACAGCCTGACAAAGACACCTCTTCACCTCTCAAGATATCAGGAAACACACCCAGCTCTGTTTTGGTCACTTCTACTTAGGGGCACTAAGCTTCTAAACCAAGTATCAGGCTCTGAATGCATTTTTCCAAGTGCCTGAGAAAATACTGGAGAGCCTCATCCAAACACCCATCACAGCCTGGCTGAGTCACAGCCCAGCTGTCACCAGCCCAATGTGACATTGCCCTGGGACACACACTGAGCAAACCCAGGGGAGGCTCAGCCCCTGCCCAGCCACAAAGCACAGAGGAGACAAGGAAGGAACAAGACAGGAGTGCAGGATTCTGCAGTGAGTCGTGCCCTGGCCCAGCTCCAGCCACTCAAGGTGAACAACTTCCACTGCTGAGCATTTGCACCCAGCTTTCACAATGGCTCATTATTCCACAGTGCTGCTGAGCAGTGTTTGCCTTTCTCCTCTGTGCCCTGGGGAGCTTTCCCAGACCCACCTTTCCACCTCAGAAAGTACAAGGCCTTGAAAGCAGGAACACAGCAAAGTCACTGAAAAAGCAAAAAAACCCCACGGCCTTCAATGGTAAGGGAGGTCCAGTGTGAACCAATTTTGCAGAGTCCTTGACTTGACAAAAGGGACTGTGCCAAAGTCTGGGTGACTCCAAATCTGCTTAGAGCACTCAACTACATGTGGGTTTACAGCTATGATTCTGCTTTCAGACTGAGCTTCCTTATTTTATTTGAGGGATCCAAACGTGGATGTTTGAAGACAAGAAAAGCAAGGTGCCTATGACAAAACATTTGGCAAAGAATCTGTCCCCAGGGATAAGAATCCTAAGAGAAGACAAAAGTGAGGTGTCTCAAGGAAGATCCACAGGGAGAAGGGGAAAAGAAACCCATCCTAGTGCTGCCCAAGCTCCTTTTAGCAGCTTCTTATTCATATATTCCACAGCCATTATGTTTCTTTTCCAGGCTTCTGGCAAATTAATTTAAAGAGAAGTTAAAATGAATTTTTTCAGTGCTCCTTGCCCCAGAATAAAGGACCAGAGCTGTCAGCACCTGCCCAGCTCTCACTGGAAAGTTAAAGTGGAAATCAGCACCACTCACCTCTGCCAGGTAAAGGATGCAGAACTTGCGATCTTCTGAACCTGCAGAGAAGAAAAACCAGGATCAGAGCGAAGCTGCAGCTGCATTTCTGCAATTGGAACCACTGGCAGAGGAAAACTGGCTGAGAGACAGCACTGAATGAATGTTTGTTGTTGTCCCCAGTACCAGGCTGTGACCTGGGTGATGTATGTGGCATCTGCCAGGGCCGGGCACGGCGGGATCCTGCAGGGACTCACTGCCCTGGCAGGGATCCTCCTGGGGGTTTCTCCTTTGGAAAAGGGTTTGCTTCATTCAGAGGCCACGTGCAGGCTCTGCTGCCCAACCTGCCTTGGCACATGCAGCCTGTGGGAGCGTCCCAGGGGCTGCACAGGTCCTGCAGCACCCACACAGCAGTCCTAGAAATCAGGGATGGGTCTCTCCATCTTATCCCTGGGGGCACTTTACTCCCAGGAGGACTGACAGAAACTCCTGTTCCTGCATCTCATTCCCAGCTTCTTGCCCCCAGTCCTGGCTGATCCTGGTGGTTCTGCTGTCTGTCCCAGCCTCCCCCAGTGCCAGCAGCTCTGCAAGGGGATGGAGCCAAATCCCACAGCAATGGAAAGCAGCAGGCATAGGGCAGGGGGAAGAGCTCATCCTGCTCTTTTGGGCTGAGGACAAACTGCCCAGCACTGGGACACTGGGGACACCCAGCCAAGGAACTTGCACTTCCACAGCTTTGTGAAAGGAGGTGGTGCTGGGGGCAACACAATGACCGACTCTGCCATCCACCTCCTGCTAAACCATGGAGCAGCCCAGAACAGCTCCTCAGCTTGCTGCCAGACATCCCAGGAGCTGTGTCAGACTCCAGCTGCTGCACAAAGCAGGTACAGCCTTCCCTGCACCCAACCAAAAGGCATTCCTGAAGATTTGCCCTGGCCCTGGTGTGCCCCCAGCCTCGAGGGAAGCCAGCTCTGGGCATACACCAACCTCACAGAAGGACATGGAACTGCCCCAGGATGGGGTCACCTCAGCTCTGGAGCAGGACATCCCTTCTCCAGAGCAGACATCCCATCTCCAGGAGCTGGCTGGCCCTTCACAGCAGCTCTGTCCTTGGCAGCACCGTGGGGCTGCTGCTTCCCTAACGCTCCTAATGACATTATCTGTGCCAGGAGCTCAGGGCTGCAGCCTGGGCATGGCTGCAGATCCCACTGCAAGTGGTGTCAGCACAAGCTCTGCTTCATTTCAGCAGCCTGAGCTGCTGGATGGGAACAGGCTCTGCACAGGGCTGGAAACACCCTGTTCCCTGGAGGAAAACAATTCTCCTGCTGCAGGCAGCAGCCCAAATGTCCAGATAAGAGCTGCGACCCACTGAGGGACTTAGGTGCCTCTTGTGTCACTCCCTGGGCCACGTGAAACCCGTGAAGTAGTGGCCTGAAGCCCTTTGCTGGGTGTCTATTCCAGCTGCCCTTTGTGGGGGTCACAGCTCTGCCTCCACTGCCAGCTTCAGTTTTAATGCATTTTGCAGGATTTGGGCTGGAAAATCCCTACAGGGACACCAGGACACTGTGACACCGTGGCTGATGGAGCCTAGCACCACTGGGAGTGCTGCTGTGGCCCTCAGGTGAGGAGCCCCTGTGTGTTCCCAAAACCTTCTCTGTGCTGCCCCAGGTGAGCTGATGGAAGCCCAGGGCAGCCCCTCCAGATCATCTCTGCCAGGAGGGGAGGGGTGCTGGACCCTGGCAGCAGGAGCAGGATGGGCCTGGCTGGGAGCCCATCCCTCACCTCTGTTTCTCACAGAGAAACATCCACTGCTCCAAGGCAGTGCCTGAGTGCTCCCAGCCCCTCTCCCATCCATCCCAGCAGGACCACCAGGGAGCATTTTCCTTGTGGAGCCATTGGAGCCCCTCACCCAGTGCTTTTCCCCTTGGAAAAGGCAGAGTTTGGAAGCAGGATCTGTGCCTGCTGCTGGAGCCCACCACCCCCTCCTGCTGCTCCTGCTTCTCCTGAGCTGGGCCCTGCTCTTCCCTGCCCCAGGACCTCTCCAGGCTGGCTGGCAGAGCAGGTCACGGAGGACCAGCACATCCCAGCTGTGTTTCCTCAGGAGCTTTAACCAGGTTTTCCCTGATGATGTTGTTACAGATACATATTATAATACTGGTTTTTTGCAAATATTAAAATGGATTTTATATGTGTAATGTTAAAGTAACTTTGTTATAAAGATCTAGTTTTTATTTCAGTTGTTAACTTAGACATAGTAGTGAAATAGCTATGCTTGTATTAAAATGCCTACTTAGATAACATCCAATGACCATATGAAGAAGACATCTGCTGTAGATGTGCCAACTATCAACACTCACCATCTGAAGACAGTGTGGACCAAGGCCCAAAAACTAGATGTAATAAAAATAGACTAAAACCACAACCAAAAAAATACACATACACTCAAAAAAACAGACCCAAGGAGGAGCCATGCTAAACAATCCTTGGAACATGTAAACTAGTCGGTGGAAAAGTTTACTAAGCATAAGGGTCTATTAATGTGCAACAGGCTGATGCAATTGAAAAGGTATTTAAGGGGAATCCCCAAAGATAACACTTGGGTGCCAAGATGCACCCATCCCTAATAACCTTCGCTCTATGGTCCTTGTCTGCTATTGTCCTTTATTAATTTTTTTCCATTTTCACAGGAGAGTGAACATGTTTTTCACAATGTGAGGACCCTTATAAAGAAAGGTCCTGTTGGAGTGTAACAGCCCAGGGAATGACCCTGCTCCTCTTGGGCCTCTGTGGATTCCTTCTGCAATAACAAGTGATCCTGACAAGGTGCAAACCCACCAGAATTAAGTTCCCTTTCAAATTCCTCTCCACTGAGCTGTGAATTCTGGCACAGCAACCTCCAGAGTCAGCAGCTGCTGTTCCCTGTCCCTCCAAGACTCACTGCTACACATGGCCCAGCAGCTCAGTGCCTACAGGACATACAAAGCAGGGAGCCAGTCTGGGCTAAGGAATGGCTTAAATCCTATTTTATACCAGCCTTTAGGGAGAACTTCAGTAATAAACTGGCTGCCCATCCCAGCAGCTGGGCTGGAGGCAGGGCTGATCCCTGGCAAGGCGCAGGGGAAGGCTGGAGGGCGATGGCAGAGCCAGGCAGGGCTGACCTGGATGCAGATTTCACCACAAACCAGATTTGCCAGGATTCCTTCCATGTTTTCAAGTCTCTGGAGGGCCAGGGTGGATCAGCAGAGCCTGATGTGCCCAGAGCCCAGAAATACATGGCACAGATGGCAGAGCCTGGCACTGGAGGGGCGGCAGATGCCCGGGATGATCCCCAGCTCTGCTCCCCACAGCTCTCATGACAACAGCACAGCGCATTCTCTCAGCCAGACTCAGAGAAAAGCTAAAAAGAAATAAGCAGGAGGAAAAAACTCACTTGAAGGTATTTCCTTCTCTTCCTGATGTGCTGAGGTGGGGACTGGCTTGCCTTCCAGAGTGACGTGAGCTGACCCTGTGCCAGGCTGGGCACGAAGCACAGTGGGAGCTCTGCAGGGACACGTCCCCTCTGCAGCTAAGCCCCGTCCTGCACACCCACACTGCCTTACCCAGCACAGCAGCAGCTCCAGCACCTCTCTGCCTCTGCCACTTCCTGTGCAGCCCATGGAAAGCACCTGCTGCTCTCAGGATTTGCGGGCTGCATGCCTGGTGTTGGCTCAGAAACACGGGAAAAGAGGGAAGCTGGTTCTGCTCCTTTGCACGGCCCAAGGGCTGTGGCAATGCCCTGGTGAGGGCAGGCACCCTGACCCCAAATCCTCACCTCTGCTCAGCAAGGCTGGGACTGCATCCAGCAGCCAGGACAAGGTGTTGCCAGGCCCTGGATGTGTGGCAAGGGAGGGAGCTGCTGAGCACATCCAAACCCAGCTGCCAGGAGGGGACAAGCTCATCCCACTGGGGGAGTGCCCTGGGTGCTCCCCAGCATCCCAAGGAAGCACAGAAGGCCCATAAATCCCACTCTTGCCTCTTGAGCATCTTGGGGCTGCAAACACAGCAGGTTGGGATGTCAAGGGCAGCAAAGCAGCACATGAGAAGCCCTTGTTTGCAGGATCCCAGCTGAGAATGGGCTCCCATAGTAGGATAAAGGAATGCTCCTCTCTGTCCCAAAGCTGAGCACACCCACCGGGGAGGGGGGAGCCAGGATCCCAGCGTGTGGAAATTCCCACAGTGCCTGCTGAGGAAGCCAGCCCTGTGTCACTGGGAGCCAGCTCATCAGCCTGGTGCTGGGCTTGTAAAGCAGGAAGAGAGAGCATTGTGAGGCAGATCAGACTGATTTGCTTTCGCACAGAGCAGCGAGCGGCAGGAACAGGAAACAGCACAATGGCCCTGAGCGCACCGGAGATGTCTCAATTGTTGGAGGCAGCCACACGCCTGTTCCTATTCATGTGCCTCTCAGTCATTCAGGAGAGCAGCAGCAAATCCCTGCCAAAAGGGACAGACATCTTCGTGCTCTCTCCAGCCGCCTTTGAAGCAGCCCTGCCCCAAGCAGGAGGGTTGGAGCTGCCTGAACAGCAGCTGGGCTGGATTCCCAGTGCACGGGGGGTGGCTCAGTGCTGCAGGGATTTTATCTCCTTTGGAGAGCCTTGGGAAGCTATTCCAGACATGATCCAGCCGAGTAATTATGGTCACAAGGAAATAAGTGGCAGAAAACTGCTCACAAATCCACCGTGCCTGAGGTGAGGAGGCACAGTCCTGTGCTGCTACAAACAGAGCTCAGAGTGCAGAGCCAGGAGCAGCACCGGGGAAGCTGATTTCTCCAAACAGGTGAAAAGAGCAGAGCTATTCCCCAGCCTTTCCCCAATATTTTGGGAATATTCCCAAAATTCCCTTTTTGGGAGCAGCCAGGGGCAGCACACATACATGGTCCAGGAGCTGACCAAAAGCACTTTAACAAAGGACAATTTATTTTGTCTCTTAGAAATAAGCAGTGCTGAGAATGCACTCAACAAAGCCCGGGGAGGCTTCAATGGCTTTTCTCAATGGCTCATGGCTGTGGTGCCCCATCTCCCTCCCCTGTGCTTCTGCTCCCACCAAATAGGTCAGGGAATTCATGTGGAAACAGAATTGTTGCTGGAAATAGGAAATAAGAACTGCCTGTGGTGTCCAGCACTGAGCTCAGAACAGCGTCATGCATGTGGAGAGACACAGTCCATCCACAGAGCTCGTGGCTCAGCTGGGAAAAGTCTTGGGAAGCAGCAAAATTCACCCAGAAAAAGATCCCTATGGAGAAGCAGCCCAGATCTGGATTAATTCCTTTTGGTCAGGGCCATAGGACTGCATAAAAACATTGCTCATCACTTCCAGAGTAATTTCAGTTGGAAGGGGCCTCTCTGGTGGGCTCTAGAGTCCAATCCCCAACCAAAGCACCCAGACCAGGGCACTCAGGAGTCCTCAATGCCTCCAGGCATGGAGATCCCACAACCTCTCTGGGCAACTCAACACCTGACCAACCTCATGACAGGAAAGTTTCTCCTTGTATCTCATCCTGATTTCCCCTGTGGGGTCCCAGGGCAGCTGCCTGGGCTGGAGGAGGAGCTGTGGCACAGTTAGGTAACTGCACATAAAACAAGCCCATACCCAAAAAGCAACCACACCACACAAGGAACAAGGTGAAACTGGGCCCAGGGCCAAGAAGTGGCTCCACCATAGCAAATAGGATGTGGTAGAGCAATTCCCTTATTCATCTTTAGACGTGAGAAGCTAAAGGGAGCCTTTTGTACAGCCTGAAATAACCCATTTCCAGTCACCCCTGCCCTAGAAGCCCTCCCTGAATCTTCAGCTGGGCACAAAAGGTGTCAGCCAAGGTGCAGGGTGAGGGCAAGGTCCCCAACCCTGCTCTGAGGGTTTGCTCTTTTCTCCCCAGGGGGGTGAGCAGGGGATGGATGTGAGCAACAGGGAAACCGTGGGCAGCTGAAGAGAGAAGTAGCAAAGCAAAGCAGCAAAGTAAAGGTCACCAGAGCTTGGCCAGCCATGCTTGGAGCCAATCTCTGAACTCCCTCGAGGCATCATGGGGGAAACTTCAAGGCTTCAGTTCCCCTTCCCAGCCTGGCCAGTCCCTGCTGTGACTGTGTGACACCACCCAGGGAATGCCAGCCCAGATCCTGAGACATGCACCCAGAAAGGCTAGAAAGGGCCTGGGTGCTCCTGAGGTGTCCCAGGAGATGGAACTCCCAGGTAAATGCAGGGACAGCAGGGGTGGTGCTGGCACCCCAGGAAGGATGACCTGGGAGCACTGGTTGGTGGCACTGGAAACAACAGGACAGTGGGGCGCTGCTGGCCAGAAACCTTTGCTGTTAGCAGCCAGAAAACCTCCCAAATGCCTCCAATTGCTGCTGCAGACACTCACCCTCCTGGAGCTTGACACTGTGCAGGTACAGAGGGTTCCTCAGCACGTTGCAGCGCCCAGGCTCATCCTCCTTGGTGAAGAGCAGCAGGTCGGAGTAGACAAAGAGAGTCACCTGGAAGCACAGGAGAAGCTATAGAAAGCTCACCTCTTGGCACCAAGACAGTGTCCTGGAAATGTCCTCTGCCCTGGAGAGAGGCACCAGCCTCAACAGGGAGCCCAGACAGCCCTTCCCAAGAGGCTGTTGGCTGCTGCACCCAGCGAGCTTCAGATGAAGTTCACCTGGCAGCTGCTTCCTGAGGCTTGTGGAGCCCTGTGACACGAGGGATAAACCTGCCCAGCAGTTCCACGCCACACAAACACACCCTCTCTGCTCCCTCCTGTCACTTCCCACTTACACCAGTTACAAATCACAGCAGGAGGAGGGAATAAATTGCCAACTAATCCCAGCACGCTGCAGAAGTTGAAGCCTGAAAGCAAATCTGATCACTCTGATCACCCTCACGGAGGAGCTCCTCACTGTTCTCAGTTAGAAAGTAAAGTTTGGTTTTCACAAGAGCAGGACCCACACAGAGCAGCTGCAGGGGACAAACCTGACACCTGCACACGGTGGGGGTGGACAGGAAACACCGGCTGAGTGTCTCCCAGAGCTGTGCTCCAGCAGTGCCTCAAGTGTCCCAGAGGCTGGGGGCTCCTCCAGGCCAGTGGGAAAAGTCTTGCCTGAGGTCCCCAGCCCAATCAGTTCAGATTAATGGGACCTTTAAAATAAGAATGGGTTTCTCCACTGCACTGGAGATCCTGAACCCAGAAGACCCCAGGGATGAGAAGCTTGGTGCCACAGCTGAGGTGTGAACCTGTCCTGGCCCCCAGGAGCTGGGACACACAGAAAGCCTCAAAGATCACAGAATCATGGAATCACAGAATGTCCTGAGCTGGAAGGGACCATCAGGATCACCCAGCCCAGCCCCTGTCCCTGCCCAGACCCCCACCAAGCCCACCCTGGGCATCCCTGGCAGCGCTGTCCAAAGGCTCCTGGAGCTCTGGCAGCCTCGGGGCCGTGCCCATTCCCTGGGGAGCCTGGGCAGTGCCAGCAACCTTGCCCTGAGCTCCAGCCTGAGCTGCCCTGGCCCAGCTCCAGCCGTGCCCTCGGGGCTGTCCCTGGTCCCCAGAGATGCCAGGGAGCAGCTGCAAGGTGGCAATGGCACAATGGCACAGCGGGTGCCAGACCTGCTCAGGGTGAGGGCCTTGGGGTGTCCCCCCAAAACCTCCCACGGCAAAGGGAAAGCTTTGCAACACTGAGCCACAGCAAGGAAGGCTTTGTGGTCTTTTAGCAATGCTTTTGGAAAAGGAGGTAACACCCAGAGTCCCAGAGGGGTGGGAGGGAGCACAGGGAGGTGACTCTGCTCCCACAGGGACCAAGTCCCAGCTGACAGCACAGTTTGTGTCTGCAGCTGGTGGACACATCCTGAGGAGGACAAGCTGAGTAACAGTTGTCACATGCTGGGGAGTCTCACATCAGGGAAGAGCATCTGGCTCCAAATCCAAAACCAAGCCCTTGCCACAAGATTTCTCCTTGCAGTGCAAGTTCATTTTCATGGGATTCTCAGTAAGTACAAAGCTGCTGGTGGAGCTTTAATTGACAATGAAACCAGGGAGGGGATGTTCTTCTCTGTGTTCTTGGGAAAATCCCTTCCTCTGCTCTCAACACTCTGCTGGCCTTATGCCCACATCCACCCTCTTTGTTCCTTCTGACCTTGTTGGTAATACAAGGAATAACCAGGTAGAAACTGCACTATAACCTTCATCCCATTCCCACCTTGTGCCAAAGGTGGCCAAAGGTGTGCCACTTTCTGGGACATGTCTGGTGCCATCTCAGGTCCCTCAACCCCAAAGAAGTGATGCTGAAGGGATTTTGGGAATAGCAACCCAAAATGATAAAGGCATGATCAGCTAACAGTCACACAGAAATGGAGGAAAGAAACTGAAAACCTACTACCTGTGGAAATTTAAAGGGTAGAAAAAAGATTGGGAGCAGCAGGAAAATCACTTCTAAAGCAATCAAGTTTCAATAGGGGATCTTGGAAATGGAATTACATGGCTAAGAATTTACAGGTAGCATTGAGCTTTTACAGGAAGATGGGATAGATTGTATTCAGGATGTAGACGGTAAAAGCACATCCAGTGCAGGTTCTGTAGGAGCATCTCTGTCAGATGCTGCTTCTAGGAAGACACTTGATCTGAGAGCAGTTGATAGAGGTGCCTCTGCTCCTCCAGGCTGTTGGGAGGAAAAACAAAAGTGTCCCTTCCACCTGTAGAGGCAGAGGCAGGAGCAGGCAGGAACAGGGGCAGCCTAGCACTGCGGGGCCTGGAGCTCTGGCAGACCTGGAGGTTGGAGCTGGACACATCCCCCACCTGAGAGCTGAGGAGGGGACTCAGGGATGACCCCAGGGCAGCAGGGATAAGGGGAGACTGGAGGAGTAACGTGGAGCTCTGCCCTGGCTGCCATCCCACACTGACGGGCGGTGACCTGTCTCTAACAGCCCTTGGCAAACAGATCTACCCTGAAAAACCACAGGGCTTCTAAAAGTCAAGAGCAAACAAACAACAAACACAACGTCTGGGCTCACCCAGGCAAGTCACAGAATTCAGCAGAGTTGCTCCTTGGAGGATCAAAGTAGCTTTGGGTATTTAGCAGAAGTAATTTCCTACCCCACAGTCAGAAATCCAAGAGCTGCCAGGACAGAAGGACTCTCGAGACAGAGATGGCACCCTGGGTTATTGCTGGAGTGACTGAGGCCACACGGCCATTGTCACGTGGACCTTTTAGGGAGCTCTGAACAGATTTTACAGGGGGGAAAAGTTGTTCATAGAGGCTGACCCTGATGTCTCCACACTGCTCATCTGGGTGTGCTCTGCACCACAAACAGCCTCTTCTGCTGAGGGACCTGAGCAGCTACAGGACATAAGTGGCAAAGCACTGGCACAGGAGACAGGGACACATTTAAAGAGGGAAATCAGGAGAAACTGAAAGCGAAGAGGGAAGGTAGGAGCAATGGGCCAGTGTGCTGCCTTGAGACTGCCACTGAGCCCTGCCCTGGGCAGGAGTGAGACAATATCACAATTTCTTCTTGGGAAGAAATATGTGGCAGCAAAATTACGTGAAAAGGTGCCCAGAAATGCAGCCTTGAAGAGAGAAAAAGGAGAAAGCCTCCTGCTCTATAGAGAGGAGCATAAGCCCAGCCAAGCCCATCCATGAGGCTGCAGGACTCCAAAGGCCCATCCTGACCTGCAGACCCTGCCAGAGTGGCAGAAAGAAGGGATGAGGAGGGCAGAGCATGGCCCACACTGAGCAGGCACCTCAGGGCTTTGGGAGGCCTCCAGTCCATTGGAGATGGATGGACAAGGCCAAAGGCCACATTGGACACCCCATGTGCCATCACCCGCTGGCTCCTCTGACACTCCACGGGCTGGAGGGATTTCAGGAGGCCATAAAAGTGGGAATTGCAGCAAAGTCTAGACAGGATGTGATTAAGGCCTGAATAAGGATTGCCCCAGAGGTAAGGTCAGGGAAAGGACAGACCCTGGCAAGCCTCCAGAGAGATAGGTTGACTCCTTCAGGAGATGGGAGAGAGTTTGCTCAGGGACAAGGATGCAGTGCCTGATGTGGAAACTGCCACAGGGAAAAGCATCTGGGGGTTTGGGAAAAAAAGAGAGGAGCAGGACCTGCAGCTCCAGCCCCTGCACCCAGGCCCTCCTCTCTTGAGCCTCTCAGGTAAAGCAGATTAACACACAGAGAGCAGTCCTGCAAAGCACAGGAGCCCAGCTTGAGAGAGGCTGTGTGGGAAGAGCAGTGGGAAAACAGAAAACCTCATGTAGCAAGGAAGAAAGGACTGGCTGGACACAAGACAGCCTCTGCCCAGGCATCAGAGAAGGCAGAGAGGGAAAGAACTCAAGTCCAGCAAAGAGGGGAGTCAGAGCCCTCCTGCACCAGGGGAAGCTCTGTGGTGTCCAGGCTGTTTTAGGTCTTGGTGGCTGCAGAGGTTCAGGTTCTCTCCCCTCACAGCTCAGCAGGACCAAAGCAGAGCCTGGCACTCCAGAGAGACCTGCATGGGCTCCTTGAAGCTCCACAAAGGCTTCCATGGCTGTGCCACACACTCAGACATGAGACAGCCTTCCCAAGGGCCACAGGTGACATCCCAGCATTGCCCCCTCCACTGTCACTGCCAGCACGGGCTCAGCACCACGGGCTGTTTCCCTTCTGCACCTCTCATTTCTCACCCCAGACCCAGCCCCTCCTGCCCTGCCCCTGTGCCAGCTCACTCAGACAGCACAGCCCCAGGGCACCACATTCCCAAGCACTGCCTCACATTCCTGGCCTGCATCCTGCCCTTTCCTGGCACCAGCTCCAGCTGGGAAATCCTCTCCCAGCTCCAGGCTCATCCCAAGAGCATCTTAAGCAGAGTCCTTTCCCTGAGACATTTTCCTCCTGACCCTGCCCACAGGACCCTCCTCCAAACACACTTGTCCTGGGGTTCTTCATCACCCCCATGTGCACAGATATCCCACCCAGGCTGCAAACAGCATTAGTTATCCATAAATATTCCATGTTTGGCTGTTACTCCAAATATCTGAGTCTGACCTGAAGGCAGGTACCTCCAACCCAGCTGCACTCCAGCCTCCAGCTCAGGAGGAGCTCCCTGACTTCAGCTGCACTCCCAAGCCATCCAGCACAGCTGTGCCACACAACCAGCAGTGTTTCATTCCTACAGGGATTCATTCCTGCAGGTGCCCAGAAGACCCTGAGCACCACAGGACAGTATGACAGAGAGGGAAAGGGGTTAATTAAAAGTTAGTGCCAAGTTTTCTAATCAGTCATGGACTTTTTCATGTATTTTGATGTACTTTTTGGCAGAAAAAAAGGAAAAGTGATTCAAGTCAAAGCAAGGGATGAATTACACAATGAAAACCAGAAAGTGAGAGGAGTCAGCACAACCTTCTACTGTTTTGTACTTGCCAGTGGTGGGAAATGGCTCTAGTCTGCTGCTGTTGGCCACCCAGAAACTTAAACTAGTGAAGGAGAACTTCCTCTACAGATCTGTGAAGATGAGACATTGTTCACTCCTACTGAATTCAACCCCAAATTACTCTGTGAGATCCTCTGAAATTACCCCAGAAGAAATGTCTCTGGTTAGCAGTGCATGAGTGGGCTCTGCCTCTCTCCCAAATTCCAAGGCTTTGCAGACTATGCAGCTGGATGCAAGTGAAGCCAACAGCAAATGTGATCAACGCATCCAAACCCTGCCAGTTTGGATGGTAAAAGTTGTCTCATCCCCAGGGTGCCAAAGTCCTGTTGTGTCCCCAGAGTTCCAACAGCTCTTCAACAACAGAATGGCAGAAAAGTTGAAGTAAGAAGAGCAAGAGGAATTTGGACAGAACATGTGAGCTGTTTCAGGAACTGAAATTCTGAGAACGTCTGCAGCAAGTTCTCTGTCTGGTTCTAGTTCTAGTGGATTCTCCTTCCCTAGAGATGCTGCAAAGCCATGTGGACACAATCCTGAGTGACTTCGGGGATCCCTGAACAAGGGGATGGGACTGGATGACCTCCAGCGGTGCCTTTCAGCCTGAACCATTCTGTGCTTCTCTAACCTGGCACAAAATATCCTCAAACCCCCTCCTCCTGAGTCTGCTGGGCTGTCACTGAAGTGCATTTGCCACCCACAGTTTCCTCTCTGTGAGCCCAAAGGCAACAGGAACAACAGTTGATTTCTAGCACAGAAGAGTTTTGATATTTAGTTTATCCCACAATAAACTGTCTAGAAGTCTTTCCAAGTACCATATAAATATAATCACTGCACAATGAAACATTTCCCCTCTCAAGGTAATGAGGTGTCCCTTCCAGTCCCTTCTCAAAGTCCCCTCCAGTGCCTAAAGGGGCTCCAGGAGAGCTGGAGACAAGGACAAGGGTGTGGAATGCCAGGACAAGGGGGAATGGCTTCCCACTGCCAGACGGCAGAGTTAGGTGAGATACTTGGAAGGAATTCCTGGCTGTGAGGGTGGGGAGGCCCTGGCACAGGGTGCCCAGAGCAGCTGTGGCTGCCCCTGGATCCCTGGCAGTGCCCAAGGCCAGGCTGGACAGGGCTTGGAGCAACCTGGGACAGTGGGAGATGTCCCTGCCCATGGGATGGGACTGGGTGAGCTAAGGTCCCTTCCAACCCAAAGCATGGTGATTCTACAATTCAATCCTCTATATAAGACAGCAGAAGAGCAAGTTTGGAGAGCTCAGACAACGTGGAAGAGTTTTACCTGTGTAGTCCTGTTCCTGCTCTCGTGAAGGAGCAGCTCCTCCGACAGCAGCAGAGTCCGGGCTGGGTTGCAAAGATCCAGGGGCTACATTTGGTGGGAGGAAAGAAAAAAGGAAACAAAAGAAACAGTCAAACCTTCCAGTGACAGTGTGGTTAGTGAGATACACTTTCTATCCACCAAACCCACTTTGTCTTCGCTTTGAGCTGTTACTCACTCAGGGAGAAGCCACCCCGCACTGTGCTCAGAAGGACACAAAGTCTGCAGTCCAGTCAGAGGAGAAAACAAAGCCTTGCACTCACACCTCCACCAGCCCCAGCTGTGAAAAGACAGCAGCCCTTGCCTCTGACGGGGGCTGCCCTGCACGGGGGGGTTATGGGTGCTTGTCAGCAGGAAGCACAACCACAGTGCTGGCACGTCAGGTTCCCACGCCCCTCAGGCACCAGTATTTGTACCTGACGGTGTGCATCACTCTTAAAGCAAATTTTAAGAATTCCTGCCTCTTCCTGTGCCACACCCAGCTCCCCAGTCAGTGCTGGAGAATGGGACAGGTTCACGTGTCCTGAGTGCACAACAAACCCTGCAGGACCAGCCTGGAGCACCCTTGGGAGCAGCACAGTGGGAACAGGAGGGGATCTGCACAGGGCCCTGCAGATGTGACAGACCAGAGAGAAAAAGCAGCTCCTGAAGTGGCAAATTCCCAGGCACAATCCAGGATGAGGTTTGGGAGCAAGGAGGCAGAAAGTGCCAGTTGTGTTCCTAGCAAAACAAGCTGAGGGCTCACCCAGGTGCCATCAGGGGGAAGGAAGTGATCAAACACTGTCCCCAGCTCCAGCCCAGCCCACACTGGCCTCAGGCAACCCACGGCTTAGGCTGGAGTGACAGGGAATGTGGGCCATGGTTTCAGCCCAGAGGAAGCCACCAGGCTGAGCTGAGGTGACAATGCCACTGCCACTGGCACAGGAGGACAAAGGGGTCCCCATGGGCTCAGAAAGGAAGGGATCCATCAGCAATGTACTTAAATACATGGAGCAGATGAGATTTTTGGGGTTCTGGCCATATGAAGGACAAAATTAAGGACACAGAGGGAGTTAGAGCTACTAACAGCAAATTCAGGGCTGTTGTCTAAAAACAGCTCATGGACCTGCAGAGGCAGAACATTCCCTGTCAAGCCATTACTGCTCTGAATCCTTGTCCTCTGCTCTGGAGCCAGGCTGGGAGAGCTGGGGAGGAACTTTAGACGAGGGATGGAGGGACAGGACACAGGGAATGGCTTCCCACTGCCAGAGGCAGGGTTGGATGAGATACTGGGGAGAAATCCTTCCCTGTGAGGATGATGAGGCTCTGGCCCTGGCTGCTTAAATATTAGTGTGACCACCAGCTAAACTAAAACCCCTTTGCACACACTGAGTACAAAGAACCATCAAGAAGAACCACACTGAGCTGCAAGTCCAAAGTTAGCTCTGAAGCCCAAAAGCTGGGACACCTCCTCCTGACCTAAGCAAGTACCAAGGACCAGATTCGAAAGCTGAAAAGGAGAAAAAAAATCCAACAGAGAATTTCTTGGGCAGGACACAGCTCCCTTTGAGAGAGCCCCCAGCATGTGCCAAGTCCAGCCAGCTCCAGAGGAGAGCTGAGCATGACAGGGATCCTGCTGGGAAGGAGATCCTTGCATGAATGCCCAGCCTGGGCACTGAGCACATCCCAGCCCCCCTCTGGCTGCACTGACCTGCACAAAGATGGGGAACACCAGCACTTTGGGGGCCAGGGTCACGTAGGTGCCGTAGGAATGGGGGATGTGAGGCCTCACTATGGTGCAGTTCTGGTAGTTCCCATAGCTCTTCATGGTCTGCACAGTCTTCATCAGCCTGGATTTCCTCCCAGAGCCCGTGTGGGATTTCCCTTTAGAGCCATTCCCTGGATGGACAAAGGAGGCAGAAGGAAACACAGAATGAGGAGGGAGCCCCAGCTCTGCCCACTGCAGCTCAGTCCTGCTCTCCAAGCCTGGAGGAGAGCATGGGAATCCTGGGGAACTGCTGGAGACAAGAGCTGCAGGGACAGGCATCACTCAGCTATCCAGGAGTCCCAGGGATTCAAGGAATAACAGCACTGATTCCATTGTTTCTATGGGCAAACAAGAGGCCCCTGGGTGGTTTTGTTCCAGAGCTGCTTGCTTGGTGGCCTGAGGACTTCAGTGGGTGCCACCAGCAGCACAGACACGGCTGGGAAGGTACAAACAGACCCCAGGGAGGCCACAGCAAGCTCTGCTTCAGGCCAGCACATCCCACCAGTGCTCTGCCCTCTGATCTGCCCTCGTGAGTCTCCACCTGCAGTGCTCTGTCCACTCTGGGGACCCAGCACAGGAAGGACCTGGAGCTGCTGGATGAGTCCAGAGGAGACACCTGAGCTGCTCCAGGGCTAGAGCCCTCTGCTCTGGAGCCAGGCTGGGAGAGCTGGGGGTGCTCACCTGGAGAGGAGCAGGCTCCAGGGAGAGCTCAGAGCCCCTGCCAGGGCCTGAAGGGGCTGCTGGAGAGGAACTTCAGCATTTCTATCCACACAAGTCCTGCCTGCTCTGGATTCTGGGCACGGAATTAGCGAAGTGCAGGAATGCCATGACATGGGGCAGTGGGTTAATGACAGTTCTCAGAAGATGCTGAGATTGGAGGTGTCAGAGAAAGAGGCAGAAGTTACAAACATTCATGGCTGGGATCAATCCCTGCTGCTGCCAGCAGTGGTTACTCAGACATTGGGTGTATTTATAAAGGATGACCTCATTGTTCATGAGGCTGGCATCACATCATCCTCTGTTTTTCAGCATTACATTCTGGGCTGGAAAAGGCCCAGGCAGCCTGACTGGTTTCCATTCTGTCCCTCTTCCCTGAAGAGAGTTATCCTCACTCAAAGGAGGGATTACAGGAGCCTTTCTCCTGCACCCTCCCACCCCAGCTGCTCAAGCAGAGCCCAGACCACGTCCTGCTGGACACCAGCAACCTGTGCTCTGTCCTAAAACTCACAGGCAACAGATCCAACAGGAAATGCATGGCTCTGTAACAAAAATTCACACCTTCAGAAGAAGCCCCACTGAAAAATCAACTCCCTCCTCCTGTAGCTGATAAACTGAACCAGCCTGGGGCTGCAGGCAGAACTCTCCACTGGGATTGAACATATCCAGGTGAGGAGCTTGAGCATTCTCCTTCTCCCCCACAGGGATGAGCATCACTCCTACAGCTCCTGGGGGACCCCCAGCATCTCTCCTTCCCCTGCTGCAGCCACCCCAGAGCTCCTGCTCCCACCACAGAGCTTTTTGGAGCTCCTGCTCCCACCACAGAGCCTTTTACCCTCGCACTGTAAGGGATACCCAGAACCTTCCCAGGCAGAAATGAGCCAAAACACTCCTGACCATGGCCCAGGGCAGATAAGGTCTTGTCCAAAGCAAACACACAAACCTGCCCAGCATTACATATTCCATTAAGCATTAGGAAATAGCACATTTACTCCCAGATAAAGGCAGCAGAGCCAGCCAGCCGGGGCTGGGAAGCCAGCTCGGCTGTTTACTGCTGGCTGGAGCAGCTGCCTTTGCTGGGGGCACCCTCATGACCTAAGAGCTTGTTTCCACCTCTAAGTGCATTAATCCTGACATTTTCCCTTTTCTCTTTTTCCTGGTTGCACTGCCAGATAACATCAAAGCACAAGAGACAGCTCAGCACTGGCCAGATAAGATCTGTCTGGGCTGTTCAGGATTTGCTTTTGCTCTTATCCCTAAATCACCTCATTTTATCACAGGAAATAATCACCTGCACAGGTCCTGGCACAGAAACACCCAAATGTCAGCTCCTGCCACTGAGTGGGCAGCTTTGTGCTGCTCAGGGTAACTGATACCTCCCTCCCTCGGAACATTAAATAATTAAAAACAAATCCATGAAAATCCAAAATTTGCTACGGGAAGAAGCCAAGCCTTTCAAATCCCACCCCACTGTAAGAATAAGTCCCTGTGGTCCAGCTCATCTTTTCACAGGATCCACAAACAGCAGGAAAGAGCTGCAATTATCCACAGAACAAAACATCCCCTGCAGTTGAGAGTGGAAAATTCTCCTGGCTGCAGAGCTCCAGGGCTGGGAGCACCAGAGGCAGGGGGGCCTGGCCCACACTGCTCCCTCCTGCTCCCCAGCACTGCCCCATGGCTCTGCCAGCCTCACACTTGGCTTTCTCTGGACACAGCCCCACCTCAGAGACGGCACCAAGTTTTCCAGCTGTGCCTTCAGACAGGGAATGTTGAGGGGTTCACACTCCTGCCGGATCTCAGCTCTCCTAGGGAACCACGGCTCATCCTGAGGGCATCCAGGCAGGCCAGGGCAAGCACAGCCTCCCAAAGCTCCCAAATCCATGAGCAGACAAGGGGTATTTCCACATGGACCTGGAGTCCTGCAGTGCCCAGCCCTGCCACCCACCTCAGCCCACTCTTCCCACAAGTCCAACCATCCCCAGGGAGCTCCAGGCATCCCACACACACCTGTCACAGCTGTGGTTTATGTTCATGTTTATGAGCCACGAGTTCATGTTTCAAAGGTTTTTTGAGGAGAGCTGGCCCAGAGACTTTGCAGCAGCCCAGGGCTTGAATATTCCCCAAACCTGGCATAATTTGACACTGATGTGAGCCACAGCCACCCTCACTCCTGTAGCACTGAAGGAGGCTCAGAGCAGGGATCAGCTCTTCCATCATGGCCTCATGGATGAGGAGAACACCATGGACCCAGGGACACGTGGGAGCCAGGCTGCTCAGAGCTCTCACCCTGCCTGTTCTCAGCCTGTCCTGGGAGGTCCCCACCAGCAGAGCCCTCTGAGGGCTCCCCAGACCCTCTCACATGAGGCTCACCCCGTGCCTTGCTCCCCTCTGCTTTTGGGTTGAAGCCACAGTGGGAGGATGATCCCAAAACCCCTGGGCTGCTCCTGCCCTCAAACCCGAGCCTCTGCAGGGCTTGGGACAAGCAGTTGATGGTGCCAGGAAGCCCAGCTTAGAGCTGGGTGCTCTGAGCAGCACTGCCAGCACAGGCACAACTCACCCACGGTGGTGTTGTCCTCTTGGTACACGGGCCTCAGCAGCTGTAAGGGACAGAGGGGACACGGTCACCTGCAGCAGGCCCCAGGTACAGGGACAACAACCAGCTACAGAAGATAATATGCCAAACTCAGCTAAGCCAGAGCACTTCAGAGAGGGGAAAAAAACATTTTTGCAGCAGAAAAGGAGAGCAATAACTGATAGTGTGGTCTTGTGCAGTGGGAACACTCCCCACATCCCTGGGGTGAGCCCTGAGGGAAGGCAGCAGGGAAATGTTTTAGGAAAACAGTGAAAGCTCCACCGAGGGACAGAGGTGTGGCTTGTAAAACTGGCAAATATTTAGAGATGATGCTGGATAAGACTGAAGCAGGAGCCAGGAGAGGCTGCAGTCCCTGAGCCCTACCTGGCTGCCGGGGTTCAGAGGGGCCAGGATGATGTAGTTCTGGTCGGCAGCAGAGGGCACCCGGGACAGGGCTGGCAGGGTGTTCTGGCCCCGCTTGCCCAGCTCCGTGTACCTGTCCCAGGTGTGCAGCCCCAGCCCCTCGGTGCCATCGTAGAGGATGTGGCAGCTGCGGCGCTGCTCCGCCTGCGCGGGGCCGTTCTTCTCCCGCTTGTTGGGAGGGGACTGCAGGTCGTAGGCGGATTTGCAGGAGGACCTGCGGGTCATGGCCTCGTGGGCCGGCTTCACCTGAGGCACCAGCCTCCACACCAGGAGGATGATCTCCGTGGGACAGTTCCTGGCGGAGATGGGTGGGGAAATCAGGGCTGGAGCCCCGTGTCCTGCACCAAGCCCTGCAGCCCTTCCTTCCTACAAAGCCTCTGCCCCTCTCCCGTGCTCCCCAGCCCCTCCATCCTTCCTTCTCCTCTGGGGAATCCTTCCCTGCATCCTTCCTTCTTCTCCAGGGAATCCTTCCCCTGCAGGCAATCCTTCCCTGCATCCTTCCTTCTCCTCCAGGGAATCCTTCCCTGAATCCTTCCTTCTCCTCCAGGGAATCTTTCCCTGCATCCTTCCTTCTCCTCCAGGGAATCCTTCCCTGCATCCTTCCTTGCCCTGCAGGGAATCCTTCCCTGCATCCTTCCTTCTCCTCCAGGAAATCCTCCCCTGCATCCTTCCTTCTCTTCCAGGGAATCCTTTCCCAGTGTCCTGCATCCCTCAGAGCTTTCCCCTTCCCACAGTCACTCAGTGCTCCCACTGCTCTGCTCTGGGCTCCCCCAAACCACCTCTCCCTGCCCTGGGGTTTTTGGGAGCACTCACCGGATTTCGTGTGCCAGCTCCACACATTTCCAGTGCTCCACAGGCTGCTCGTTCAGCTGCAGCACCGTGTCGAGTTGCTGCAGCCCGGCCTTCTCTGCTGGGCCACCTGAGAGGGACAAATTCCAGTCACCTGCCAGGCAGGAGGCCGAGCAGGACGGGGAGAAGAAGCCCTGGAGCTTGGAGACACCCAGAGAGCTCCACAGCTTGCACTCCTCACTCCCCCAAACACCGTCTGACACCCACACCCGAAAATGAAGTGGGGTCAGCCAACCTGGAGCTTCACTTTGCAGCACATCCACACACACAGAGCATCAGAACAGAGCCATCAGTGCTCCCTCAGAGCTACTGCATGAAATTCCCATTTTTCATGGGGTGCAGTGGGGAGCAACAGGGCACACTGGAGACACCAGTCCATCCCACAGGTCCACAGCAAGAGGATCTGCTCAGGGAACTGAGGATTCTCACAATCCTGCTCCCCTCTGACTTGTTTTCCCCCCAAATGATTTCTGAAGGTCACCCAACCAGACAGACACTTCTCAGGCTGGAGAGGTAAGGGAACAAAATCTCGGCAAATTACTGCAAAACACTGCCAAAACAGTGACACAGTGCTAAGCCAGGGGTCTCTGACCTCACAGGAGGCAACAGAGAATTCTTCTAATGAAGTTTCTTGGAGGCACACAGAGTCCTGCAAGGCCTGGGAGCTCCAGAATCACAACCAGCTCTGGGAAGCAAAAAAGGAGCAATAATTCATTCAAATCAAGAGGGATGAAAAGGATCCAGTCTCTTACCAGAGTCCACGGCCTGCACACGGACGGGGGCATCGCAGCAGATTGTGAAGCCAAAGCCATCAGTGCCCCGAGGGATGGTGATCTGCAGGGAGACACCTGTCAGGTGGGAGAGCAGCCACTGGGTGTGATGATCCCCCCTCATTCCCACACTGCCCCACTGCCCCTGGAAACGCTGGCACATGGCATTTCAGAGATGGGGAAGGGCTGTCACTGAGACCCCCACGGGTGATGGGTGGAGAGGGTGCTAAAAGGCAGTGCCAGATCGAGCCAAGGCTCTCTGGAATGCCACTAAAGGAGTGCTTATTTAGCACACACTCTGCTCCCAGCCCTTCCAAGTGTAAGGAAAGGTCTGAGAAGCCATTGGAAAGGAAAACCTGGCAGTCTGGCCCTGACACTGACTTCTCTAAGCAAATCACTTAAACATTTCATTTCCTGTTGGAGAGTACAGAAATAGCAGCACTCCCCTGCTCCGGAGGGAGCTGCAAGCTCAGCACGCTCCTGTCCTCCAGACATCTGTGTGCATCACCCCTTCCCTGGGCTGAGTGTGTTTTCCCTCGCTGAGTTTGGAGAGGATGGATGCTGGGTTGCTTTAGGCTCATTTCTCCTCCTGATTCGAGGAGCATTGAGCTTATTAATAAAATTATGGTTATTTTTTGATGTTGGCTTCCAGCAGCAGCTCAGCATGACAGATCCTGTAAATACCTGATTAGCCCCCAAGACATTAGTCAAGATGCTTGTTTTACTGACAGAGAAAAGAAAATTAAAAATCCAACATCTGACCTGTATTATTTTGAGAACAAACAGGCAGAAGGAAGATGAGGAATTCAGCAGAAGTTGCCAAGGAGGTAATATGGTTCCTCACTCCTTTACCACAGGAGGGCAAAGGCAGCGAGATTTCATTTCCCTGCACCTTGTCCTGTGTGATTGCTCAGCATAAATTCAGGCTTCAAAAGAGAAACTGGCTTGCCCTGGCAAGATCAAAACACACATCCAGTCCCATTGCACTATTTTTCTCTCTGGAGTTTGCTGGTTCCTCACTGCACCTTTGAATGAACCATGGACTCCATGGTCCCTGTGAGTCCCTTCCAGCTCAGGATATTCCAGATCCTCCACTTTCATCTCCAACACCAAGCACTGGCGCCTCAGGAGCCAGCCCAGCATCTCTCCCACCACAGAGACTCCATGGGCACTTCCCAGCCCAAGGTTTCCCCTGTGTCAGGGCTCCCACTCCTTCTCCCTGAGCTGGCTGACCTTGCCCCCCGCCTGCCCTGTGCCACTGAAGAGCAGCTTCTCCCTGCTGATGCTCCTCAGCTCCACCACCATGGCCATCGCAGGCTGTCATTGCCCATTTTTTGCCTATTTTTGCTGCCATGCGCAGAGCTAAAGAACTAGGAGCATCTGCCATAGGCTGCCATGAGTGGGGAGGCTTGATGTACCCAAACTTTGCTGGAAAATGCAGAGGAAATCTTCAAAATAAAGACTTGAGGAGCTCTAAGAGACAAAGCAGAGTCAGTTGTTATTCAGCCAAGGCAGAGCAGCTTTCCTGCACGAGCTGGTCACCACAGCCCTGGCAAGAAGGGAGCAGTTGGTTTGGAATTCTGCAGCTTTTGTAATTCCCAGTGTTTGCTGTCCCCCACAGCAGCTTTGGAATAACCTGAACGCTGAGCTCAGGAGCACAGGGAGAAGCTGACCCTGAGCTTGGAGTCCCAGTCCAGACTACAGAGAGCATATTTCTTTGAAATGCAGGAGACTGGGACCTGCACATGGAAAAGCAGCACCTGGCATTGTGCACTGGGAGAACTGGAACCAGCACAGCAAGATACTCCTCAGGAAACAAGCACTGTTGGCTCCCAAAAACACTAAAATCATTTTAAAAGAGGCAGTAGCAGCCTGCTGTGCCTGCTTCTTCTCTAATAAGGGGGAAATTAAGACAAAACCTTGCAGCTTAACACTGTTACTGTCAGCATGCTACCTGCTAGTTGCACAGTAAATATATTTTTTCTATTTGCATATATTTCTATATTTTAATAATTTATATATATTTTAAAAGCACCCCTCCCTGCCCATTTCTCCACTGCAGCAACAAAGACCAGCCACAGGCACCCATGTGAAGATGTTTTCCTTCTAGCCTCACTGTAATTTACAAATGGTAACGATATCAAGGTGATGCCTCACAAGCAGCACCCACAGAGTCCATTTGTCAGATTAAGCCCTCTTCTGACGCAGAGATGGGGCAACTGAAAGGCATTTTAAAAACTTTTATTCCATTTTCAGTCTCATGCGAAGGGTGAGACAATAACAGATGTTATAATTCATGCCATCACAATCAGAAGCTAACTATTTTCTAATTACAATACACTATAAGCATTTCTTGGCCTATCAGCTTTTTGCCACACCATGCTATAGATGCCTTAAAGCCAATTATCTAAAATTACCCCTCATGGGTCCTACTACAATGCATCTTTTATAGTTCTATTTCTCCAAAGCATCTAGTCTTATTTACAAGACCATCCTTTGAAACTTATTTCTAGCTCCATTTCTCTCTCAGCAATGTCTGTCCTATTCCATGGCATTTCTAAGCCAGCATTTCTCCTCTCAAAGTTTACATTCAGATACACGCTATGTGAGCTTTCTGTCAAGCTTTAAGAATCCTCTACAAATCCATTCCCCACATCCAGCCACGGCAAGAGAACTGCCAGGCACTCAGAGTTCTGCCCAAGGCTTGCAGCCCCCGGGGCTGGTGCCAGGGGGATACAGACCTGCCGGTACCTCCGCTCCGAGCACACCTTGCAGAGTCCATTGAAGCGGTTCATGGCTGGAGCCCATGAAAACCCCGCGGCTCCCGCGGCGATCCCGGACTCCTCACAGCGCAAGGAGCCCCAGTCAAACTGGCATGACCGCCCATGGGAACCCAGCTCCCGAGAAGAATGGCAGGAAGCCACCTTTCACCTCCCCGGCCCCTGCGAGCGCTGTATGCCGCTTTACGATAAGCCAGAGGCTTCCTGAAAACCCTCACTGACGAGGAAGGGAGAGAGTTTTATATTAAAATTCCTGTCAACTCTTTAGTATTCCCCAGTCCCAGCTCTGTTGATGTGGCTTTTGTTCCCGTGGCATTCTTCAGGCGCACGGAGCACTTTGTTATTGCGACGTTCTCACAAACACTTGGAGGATGTTTGAGCGGCGTTTCACAGGCACTGGCTGTGAGAGCCTCGCTCCATGAAGGACATGACTCCATGCTCATAAAAAAATCAGAGGTTTGGGTTTATAGAAGCAAAAAAGAAAAAGTTTGTTTTTGAAAGCACAGACCCAGAGGATATGCACGTCCCTGTGCTTTGTGCTTATAAAGTCACCAAGGGGGAAGCACCGAGGTCAACTGAGCTGCATCCATAGTGGAATTTGGGATTTAAAGGCCAAGAGGAACTCTGAGCACAGCCAGCAGCAGGATACCCAGCAAGGCTCTTCTGCCCCACTGCCAGAGTTGGGCACAATTCATTGGAGATGGGGTTCCAACAGAGAAGAAAACACCTTCCACACTCCTACAGGGGGATGATAAAGGAGGGAAGGCTGGGGGGAACACAAAATCTAAGTTCTCATGCACAGTAACCAGGGTGGCAGGGCCAGGGAGGAAGCTGAGGAGCCTCAGCACTCCCAGGGCAGCCACGGTGGCAGAGCCATCAGAGCATTGTCCTGGGCGGCCACGCTGCCAGGCTGGAGCTGGGGCTGGGGCTGGAAGGAGGAGCAGCCTTCCTTCCCAGCCACCACTGTCCAAGTCAGTGGCGACTGCCGGAGAGGAAGGGAGGAGAGGGGCGCTGGCTTTGTTTGTCTTGCTCAGCCCTGCGCTGTAAAACAAATAACTGCAAATGCAGCTGAGGGAAGCACGGGGCGGAATTCGGCACAGATAAATCACGGGGCCGCCCGAGCCCCGTTTCCGATGCAAACCATGTGTTTGTGTTCCCATTTCCCATCCTTGCCTCTCCTATAAATCACCCAGGCTCCACCATGGGCCTTTCCCTTCCCAGAGCACATGGTCCTGGAAGGAGGAGAGGAGCAGACGTGTCCAAGGAGCCACAGAACCAGGCAGGGGCCCATGCTGTGGGGCAGGAGCCTGCCAGCCCCAGCCCCACCATGCCAGGCTGGTGCTTTGTCTGGAGTGGGAACACACTGGAAAACAGAAGGTCCCTGGGGCAAGGGGGGTTAGCACTCAAATCACCCCCTCCACCAGTTGGGGCCTGACTGGGGTAACAAATTGCCTATGACAGGGAGGTGACAGAGCTCCCTCACCTCAGCATCACCCTCACTAAAACACTGTCCCTTGGCTCTCTGGAAACCCCTCAGGCAGGCACCCGACCCCACATCTTCCCAGTGCTGGTGGGTCACAGCCCTGTCACACCCACCTTCAGCTGCTGCAGGGTCACAGCGTCCTGGCTCTCCTGGGCTGCACTTTGACTTCCTGGCTTGACTTCTGAAATTATTTTTAAAACATTTTTTAAAAAGGAAAAGGCCCCATGAGTGTGACAGCACACCTGACAATCCCACACTGCACATGAGATCTTTACAGGGCATGGGCACATCCCCTCCAGGCAGCAGCTCGAGGGTGGCTGCACACCTGAGACAGGCACTGCTGCCCCACCCTGCCCTGTGACAGCCTCTGCTCCTCCACTCTGGCAGCGCTGTGACACCAAGGCAGGAGAAAAAGCTCCCAAACATCCAGCCCAGACCCCAGGGGCAAAGAGAGCATGGCCACAGCAATGAGCCCCAAGTCTGAGAGCCAGGAGGCAGCATGAGGACAAGCCAAGCAAGAGAAAGAGATGTGGCTGCAGGGCTGGGATCCCCAAAGAGCCCCAGAAATGAGGCTGAAGGGCAGAGCAGGGACTGCTGAACCAGCCAAAGTCCCCACCCCACAAGGTTTTGGGATACCAGTGCCCACTGAGCACCACAGGGCTGAACAGTGCCTGTGGGGCACAGGGTGCAGTGGGGCTGGGGCTGCTCCTCACACAGGTTCAGACACAGCAGTGACTCCTTTTCCAAGCCTTGACAACACCCCTGGGATATTCCCGTGGTGGGACACACCTGTGCTCTGCTTCAGCCTCCTCATGGCCACCTTCAGGTGCTTGGTCCTGCCCAGGTCCTCCCCGAGGAGGTAGTACCAGCCACTGATCTCCTGTGGGGAGGGAAGCAGCTGGGCATGCAGGGCAGCTGCTCAGCCCATTGCAGCCAGCCAGGGCAGCAGCTGCCCCAGGTACAGCCACAGAGGTGCCCAGACCTGCTCACACACACACACAGTCCTGCTCTCAGCAACAGCTAAAATTCCATCCTCCCTGCAAGAGGGAACGGGCAACACTGAAGTACCAAGATTCCAGGGTTTTACTGAAGCACCAAGATTTCAGGTTTTTAGAGGGATATCCAGCAGGATCATGCAGCAGCCAGGGGACAGGACCTCATCTCAGCCTTGCTGAGGGCCTGTGAGCACCACACTGTTTTAAAAAACTGCACCTCACTTGTCCAAATTTCAGAGGAGGCCTTGCTTCACCCACCTCTCAGGCCACCACCACCAACAGCTCCTTTTTAGTCTCATGCTATGAAGAAAACATACACACCTCAGGCAAGAAAATTTTAAAAATCGAGGAGCATTTGGACAACGCTCTCAGGTACAGGGTGGGACTGTCTGTGCAGAAGTGGGACTTAATGCTCTCTGTGGGTCTCTTCAGGATATTCTGTGATTCTGTGAGCTCAGGGGATGTATTGACACTTCCATGAAACCCCTCCAGCTTGATGAGACATTCTGCTGCCCAGGGACAGAACCCCTCCCCACTGGCCACTGGGATGAAGAGTTCCCACTGGGATGAAGAGTTCCCATGGGATGAAGAGTTCCCATGGGATGAAGCGTTCCCAGGCTCTGGTGGTCGCTGGGAGCCACAGGCATGGGAGCCCTGCCCGAGGAAGGCAGAGCAGCTGTACTGACGGGCAGCAGCCAGGCTGGGGCAGCAGCACTGTCAAACCTGCCACAGCAGGGACAGGGATTCTGGCACAGAATTCCTGCAGGAACAGCCAGAAAGACCTCTGTGGCTGCCCTGTGCCCATCAGCACACTGCTGGGAACCAGGCAGACTCCTGCATGTGCCCCACCATCACACCCCCTCAGCCACATCTCAGATGTGACCCACAGCAGCCTGGCCCCGTGTCCTGTGTGCCCTCCCTGAAAACTGGGCAGGCAGCATCTGCTGGGGACAGCTCTGTGCACCCCCAATCTCTGCCACTCTGTGCCCCTGCCAAAGGGAGTGACATCCCCTGTGCCAGGACCCCTCCTTGAACAGCCCCCCACCCATCTCCAGCACCCACACCAACCCCAGCCTCACACTGCCCATCCATTCTGGCAGTGGGAGCAGGGAACTCCCTAGGCACCTTCTCCCACCGTGGGAAAAGCCCAGAGAGCCCTGCCCCAGCCCCACACCCTGCACTGGGACACAGAGCTACCTTGTCCAGGGACAGGAGGGATTTCACACCAAAGCTCATGCAGCCGATCAGTTCACTCTGCCTGCAGGACAACCAGAGTTCAGGGACTGTCAGCACACGCCTGCTGGAGCACCAGATCCCCCCTGGCACCCCTTTTCAGGGAGCCCCCCACCATCCCTGCCCATGCTGGGTGCCAGGCAGTGCCAGGACATGCCCCTGGTGTGAGCAGATAGGGTGCAAGCACACCTGCAGGGCAAGGAGGAGCTGGGCTGAAGCCCCCTGGTCACCTCCAGCCCACCTGGTGCTGGCAGGAGCTTGGCCAAGGTGACACTTGCCTGGGCTGGCAGCACAGCCTGCAAGGTGCCAGGCCCCTTGGTGCCCTCGCTGCACTGTCCCCAGAGGGAGGGGAGGTCCCAGCCCACTCCAGCCCCACCTGGCTTTGGCCACCAGTGCAGGCACGAGCAGCCACAGGGGTTTAAATGCTGGCCCAGCTGGTGGCTACCAAGCAGCACTGATGGCAACAGAGTGCCAAGGGCAGGGTTTGCTGCCCATGATGCTCCCCAGCACTGGCTGCCCATGAGTGTGACCCCAGCTGGACATCCCTGGCCCAAGGCCTTGAGCAGAGCAGCCCTGAGGTCAGGGCCAGCCCTCGGGGCCCAGGACCCTGGAGGAGCTCACGTGGGGTGACCAGAGCAGGGGGCAGTCTCTGCCACAACAGCCCCTTCTGAAAAGAATCCTATCACAGCTGGCAGCCCCTTACCTGGAATTCCTCTCTCTGTTCCAGACCGTGACCAGGAGACGCTTCTGCTCATCCTCCTCTTTCACGGGGCTGTAACAAGAGGGCACAGCCCATCAGCCTCCCCAGGAGCACTCAGCAGGGGCTGCCCTCACAGCCACAGGCTCCTCAGCCTCCTCACAGCCAGGTGTTCTCCTCCAGTCTCTGCACAGAGCACGGCAGCACCTCCCCAAAGAGCAAACTGCTCACTCCTGACAGACAGCTGCAAGGGGATGTGACCTCTTCTGGGCAGGTGTGGGGACACCACTCATGTGACTTCAAGGGGGAAATAAACTTGCATGAAGACACATCCAACACCAAAGGGTAAGTGCAAGGAATAAGCCACAGTTCATGCTCTGAAACCACCACCCTGTGCCAAATCCAACGCTGCATGGGTCAGAGGGCTGGCACAGCCCCCGCCACCAGCAGTGACAAGCTCTACTCAAACATTAAGTCATGCAGCTCCTTTCCCATGCAGAGACATGCTGGAGCTGTAGGAAATCCTTTTACCTGCCTCAGTCACACTATTGCAGGTGCCAGGTCTAGGAAATGAAGTGTGTTTGTCCAACTCCTGCCCAGCAAGAAAGTCTGAGCATGCAGGAGCTGTGCTGCCATGCTGTGTGTGCTGACAGCTCTGCAGAGCTGTGCCCAAAAGTTCAAGGCACTTCAGCTACAAAAACCAGCAGAATAATGGCTGTCACTCCTCATCTCAGCAGCAGAGCCGCTCAGGCGTGCTGACTGTTTATTAGAGATCACAAAGCAAAAGAAAACACAGGGCTGTGGCGTGGGGAGGGAGCCCTGGCACAGTGGCATGGGGTCCCCAGTGCTCTGTGTGACACGGTGCTGATGGCCCAGAGCTGCCTCTGCCCTGCCATACTCACAACACAAAGTGCTCATGGAACACGGGATTTTTGCTGTCTGGCACTGTCTTCGTCTTTTGCCTGCACTTCCAGTCAGCATCTGGCACAATGGACATCTTTGAGAGGAAAACAAGCAGCGTGTTAACATTCCCAGAGCACATTCCCCAGCTGCCCTGGCAGGACACTGGCACAGGCACTTGTACGGATAGCTGAGCTCAAAGATCCTGCTGAGCCTGTGCTAACGGTGGTTGGGATCACTCCACCCTTCTGCCTCTCAGGTAATTGCATTTCAAAACCCCTTGGGGCAGGGCAGAGGAGGGAGGGAACAGAGCAGAAAATAGGGAGTGATATACACAAGTGTGGCTGACTGGGGTCTGGCTTGCACCCCTCTCAGGGCAGCTGCTTCCTGCACTGTGCACATCCCAGCAGGAGACCCACCCTGTGCCAGCAAACATCCCCACCAGGCTTTGGGCACCCTCTGGATGTTCTTGCAAGGAATGGTTGGCACAGCCCTCAGCAGGGTCCTGTCCTCCACTTTTCTACTTCATCCAGACACTGCCAACAAAACCTATGAGCTGTCCAGCGCTGGGCAAGAGCCCAGCCAGCTCCCTGCATGCTGGGGATGCTCTTCCAGAGCAGGATGGAGAAGGAAGTGAAAGGGAAAAACAGTGCAGAGCAAGCTTCGAGGAGCCAGCCACAAAATTCTCCCCAAAAAGCACAAAGCTCTCTGAGCAAAGCCCAAGGAGAACCCACCTTCACATAGGAGTCGCACACACAGCACTCTGCTCCCATCAGACCTTTTGCTTCCATGACTGGAAAGGAAATGAAATGGTCACATCCCAAAGCAGCAGGGAGGGCATCTCTCTACCCCACACTGCTCTGCTCCACAGGCTGATCCCTCCTTGTGGGGCAGAACCCCCTCAGACAGGGGCAGGGCTAGATAGTACTTTCCCTTTAACACACCCGTGCTATAAATGCAGCCTGGGCTCTGGTGGTGGCAGAGCACTTCAGCATCTGGGTGGCACAACTTGCTTTCCCTCTGCCCGACCTCCCCAGCCCTGCTCTCCCTCCCCTGGAGCCAAACAGATCCTCCAGTTAAACATCAACAGCCCATCCTGACACTGCCCTGGCACTGACACTGCCCTGGCACTGCAGTGACACTGCCCTGACACTGCCCAGAGCTGCTCAGCCCTGCTGCCTCAGCCCCACTGCCGGGACCCTGCAGGTACCTGGGGCAAGGGGTGTGCCAGGATGGGCCAGGATTGGCCAGGGATGGGCCAGGGATGTACCAGGATGGGCCAGGGATGTACCAGGGATGTACCAGGATGTGCGAGAATGTGCCAGAATGTGCCAGGAATGTGCCAGGACAAGACCTCACCACTCACACCCAGTCACCGTGGGGCTGCTCCAGATGGAGGGATTTGGGGTAAAGCCTGTGCCAGACCCTCAGACAGGTGTTTCCCAAAAAAAAGATATTGTTCTGACACTCCCATTGGCCTCTCTGATAATCACCATCAAAACACTTTCATTGAAGAAATACTGCTGGTGTTAAAAACTGCAGCATTTGGAGGCAACAGAAGAGTTTGGAAATCCTGGCAAATATGGCAAAAGGGTTTTGGCAGAGACAAAGCATTTCAGACTTTCCTTTCCAAATTGGATTTGCCTTTTTCTCTTTATATAGAATAAAAGAAAAGTAATTTATACACATGGGTGCAAACACATGAAGGTCTCTGGAAATTTCAGTTTGGTCTCTTAATCAAAGAGCTCCCAGTTGTGCACTGCACCACAGAGTTGTTCCCAACAGGACCAAGAAGGAAGAGCATGCAAGTGCTGTCCCCACCACCAGCCCACCGTGGCTAATTTGGGATGCCCCAGGGACACACTCACCGTGCAGCACCAGAGTCCGGCCCCGCACCTCGATGGACAGCTTCAGCTGGCCTGGGACAGGAGGGGACAGGACAGGACAGGCTGAAGGACAGGCTGAAGGACTCAGCCACTCCACAGCTGCAAGGCTCACACAGGGCCAGACATATCCTGCCTTCCCCCCCAGGCAGGGATCTGCGGGAAACATCCCTGTGCAGGAGGTCAGTGCTGGGAGAGCCAAGGTGTGCCCTGCTGTGAGGGCACAGCACCCCGGGCAGCACCACTGCTCTGCCAGCCTGCTCACACCCACTCCCTCACTTTTCCATGCACTAGCAGCTCTGCATCAGCTCAAAAATCCCACCACAAGGCTCATACTGACAGAAGACTCAGCCCATGGTGTTGGTCAGGGTCGGGGTGTGATGGTTGCAGGGTGCAGGGTGAGCTGCCTCCTCTCTGGATGTCCTCCCAAAAGGTTCCCCAGGAGCTGGGCCTGCCAGCCTCAATGGGATGTGCAGATTTTAATGGCAGTGAAGGGTCTCTAATCATGTAACTGTTCTGGATTGACCCAAAACTAAACATTTCCCAACACCCCTGGAGAAGCCAAGAACTGAAACCATCACTACTACGATGTTTCCCTTAGTCCAAAGCAAAGATCCCATTTTCACTTCTTCCCCAGTTTACAAAACACTGCAAACAAGTGAGTAAACATCATTTACAGGCAATTAAACATAACATACAGACACATAAACATCTTGCAAGTTAAAACCCAACATTTCATTTTGCCAAAGACACGCCCAAGGGTTTGGGCTTGCTTGGGAGGGGATATCTGATGGGATTGTTAACCTGAAACAATTCAGAGAACACATATTTCACTCAAAAAAAAAAAGGTTCAACCTCTGAGCAGCTCACGTGTTCATGGACACGTGGAAATGGTGTGTGTATGCAGTAGCACAAGTGCAAGGTGAGAGAGCAAAGGCAGGAGCTGGGTGGGTGGGGCAGGACAGCTCTAACACTGGTTTGCAGCAGAGAGAATGCTGTCCCCAGTGTCATCCTCCCACTTCAGGTACAAGGCTGGAACCCCTCTGCCATCTGCAGACCTCTGGGACTGTGGGAACCCTCTGGGGACAGCTCTGTGCACCCCCAATCTCTGCCACTCTGTGCCCCTGCCAAAGGGAGTGACATCCCGTGTGCCAGGACCCCTCCTTGAACAGCCCCCCACCCATCTCCAGCACCCACACCAACCCCAGCATCACACTGCCCATCCATTCTGGCAATGGGAGCAGGGAACTCCCTAGGCACCTTCTCCCACCGTGGGAAAAGCCTGTTTCCATCCACCCACCGAGCCCAGAGTGCCCAGAGAGCCCTGGCCCAGCCCCAAAGCCATGCCTGCTCCTCTGTTAGCACACAACAGATGTCACAGCACAAAGGAAACTGCCCCAGTGCAGCCCAGCATGAGGAGGAGCCAGGGGCATGAAGGGAGAGGGGAAGAAGGTAAGTTTTTGTGCTGGGTAATTTGGGGGGGGGGCCAGTTTGGGGACTGTCCTGCCCTGGGTTGGCTGGGGCTGCTCCTGGGGAGCTCAGGGGCCAAGGCTTTGCACACTTAGGGATGGGGCCACCCCTGTCCCGTGTGTGTCACTGCTGTGGGGACAGAGCCCCTGGCACAGGCTGCCCCAGCACCAAGGAGAGGAGAGGAGAGCAGGGAGAAGAGGGGCAGCTCTGCTTTTTTTGGGAGAAACACAAATTGGCCATAGTAGGGTTTGGGAGTTGAGGTGCTCTCCTCTCTGTGAGGAACAGAGGACATTTCCCTCTTAGTGCATTTGCTCCTGAGTGTCTCCCAAGCCCATGAGAGGACAAATCACCATCCCCAGCACATTCCAGCCCCTGCCTGACCCCTGCTCAGTCCTGGGAGGCACTCACTGGCTTGTGTAGGGCCAGGATCACAGAGGGAAGCTGCTCTGGGAAGAATGATCCAGCTGGAGTTGGTGGCAGGGATGTGCTGTGCCAAGGTCTGTGCTCAGACAGGGCTGGGGCACTGTCAGATGAGCAGAGCAGTGACCTGTGCCACACCTGGGTGGGTAGGAACACAATCCCTGTCAAGGCAGGTTCATGGGCTGGATTCCCACCTCATTCCAAGTGCAGAGGGTCAGCGAAACCTTTTGCCCTGGATTTATCTCCTGATACATCCCTAACAAGAACTGAGGGAAACAGCAGAGAGGCCCTGACACAGCTTGTCCAGGTCCTCTCTGTTAAATAAAGGTTAATATAAATTAAAATAAGTGCAGAAGAAGGGCAAAGGGAGAAGCCACATGCAGCTCCTGGGTGAACATCTCATCACAGAGCAGGACTCAGCCAGGCTTGCAGGGATGCAACACAGAATGCTCCCAGCCCCATCCATCTGAACCCACGGGGCCAGGAGAGGCAATTCATGCCAAGGAACAAAGCTGGCACAAGGAGAACAGGGGAAAATGGGCATGAACAAGCACAAGATGGTAATCAAACAGGTTCCCACCCATGAGAGAAGTTTGCCAGGTTAAGGGAGGGGATAGGGCAGCCTTCTATGGGAGCAGACCTAGCAGGGAAACCTGCTCCTTGCTGATGGTCTCGGACAAATGGGAATTTTTGAGTTCTTCTTAAATCCTTTTCTGCTTTACTGTAGGAAAAACAGTGTTGGGCCTGGCTGGGGCATCCAAGAACCCTCTCTCAAATGTCAGTGGGGATTCCTGCCAGACGACAGTGTCAGATCCTGCCAGGGTGGGAGGTCCCCATGGGCACAAGGCACCCCAAAATCACCATCTACAGTCTCTGCCCTGGCACCAGCCCTTTGGGAGACTCTCTCCTAGTCACCCTCAGTGAGAGGGCAGTGCTGGCCCTGTCCTGCCAGGCTCTGCAGCTCAGAACACAACTCCACATCTCACTACTGATGCTCAGCCCATGAGGGGAACTGTGGCTGCAGAGATGATGTTTGGCCTGCACTTGGTTACAGAGCCAGGAGGCACCACAGAACCCACATTATTTGGCCTTTATCCTACAGATACAGGAAGATTTCAGCTTCCAGGCCGTCCTCAGCACTTTGGCACTCAGAAGTCCAAAAGGGGAAGGAGCAGCATCCCTGGGAAGGGGCAACATCCCTAGGAAGGAGCTTACTGCGTGGTTGCCAGCTCTGCTCATGAGAGCAAGAGAAGCTTTGAAAGAAAACAAAACTGCTGCTTTGAAACCAGCACCCAGAAGGGGCACCCAGATGCCCTGTGTGTGACACTGCTGCCCAGCCATCACACACCACCAAGATATCCACAAGACATCCAGATTCCCTGGGGCCAGCAGCAAGCCAGGGCCGGGCCAGCTCCCCCTGCAGAGCCACCAAAACCCACTCTGCACACCTGAGACAGCCACAGAGAGACCCCCGAGGAGAATAAAGGAAACTGGGGCTCTGCCCGAACGGGGGCACAGCCCTACCCCAGCTCGTGTCCATCCAGGCGGCAGAAGGAGCCGGGCCTGGGACACCTGGGAGCGCTTCCCACACCGCAGCGCCTGAGCCGGGCGCGGGGCGCTCCCGCCTCCAGGAATTACCGCGGCTCAGAGAGGCAGGAGCTGCTGCCCGGCCCCGATTCCTCCGAGGAGCAGCTCCCCAGCCGCTTCCCAGGGCGCCCGGCCGGGGTGGCATCCCCGGGCTCCCCGAGCCGCGGCTCCGCGCTTACCGAACCTGCTGAGGCAGAAGGACGCTCCCGGGAGGGCACCGGCCCGGCGGGAGCAGAGCGAGACCCTGCGCACATTGCCGGCCTCCATGGCACGGCACCGCTAATTAGGAGCCGCGGTAATTGGAGCCGTCCCCGAGGGAGCGGGGCTTCCACGGGACACGGAACAACCGCCGCGGTTTGAATGGAGCGGCTCCCATCGGCCCCGGGGCTGGAACCGGGACCGCACCTGCGGCCACGTGCCAGGGCGGGGACAGTGCCGGGATGGGGACAGTGCCGGGGTGGGGACAGTGCCGGGATGGGGACAGTGCCGGGGTGGGGACAGTGCCCTGCCGGCCCCCGCGGACCCCGGAGCCACCCTGCCGATGGTGCCCCAGGAATGAGCTGCAGGAGAAAGATAAGACCCTCCTTGGTGTCAGCAGTCCCTGGGCCTGCCCGGGCGGGTTTGCTGGCACATCTCAGCTGCTCAAGGAGCTGCAGCAGCGCGGGGCAGGAGCAGGCACAGCAGCCTGGGGACATTACTGCAGCAGAGCTGGTCTGGGAGGGTGAGCTGGAACGGGGGGATGGCAGGGCATGGGTGACCTGCTTGGCTTTCATGTGACAAGGAAAGAGGCACGCAGCCCCCCCAGGCTTATGGGGTCACCCAGCAATAGCCCAGAGCAGCCCATTCCATCACCCACGAGCTGGGGGTGCTCCCACCGGCTCTGGGTGCTGCACCACAGCTCACCGGGAGGCACCAGGAATGAGCACCAGCTCCGGAGGGTGTGGAGGAATGGTGGAGATGGATCTTGAGGGAAAAAGCCCTCCCCAAAGGCTGGGCTGTGCCAGATCTCTCCAGGATGGAAAAGAACAAGATCTCCGTGCAGCCCAGGCTGGCGGACACACACCCCTCCACCCTGCCTGCAGTGGCCCCTCCATACACCCATGGCCAGGGCTGAGCCCCCGCTGGCCCAGAGCCCCCCCACACCCCTCACTCACCTTTCCCCTTCACTCGGGCACGGCTGATCCTCCTCCTGCTCCCCGAGGCTCCCCGCAGCCGGGAGTGTCCAGCCCGGAGTGGCGCCCTGGCCGCTGCTGGCAGATGCTCCAGCACCGCGGGACTCTGCCCTGGCCCTGCCAGGGGAAAGAGGAGATGAGAGCAGGATGCAGCAGGACCGGGAGCAGGGACAGCAGGGACAGCTCAGGCTCTGCTGTACCCTCAGTTTTATCTGCCACGGGGGTTTGTGCCCACCTTGGCCCAGCCTTCCCTGTGAGCACAGAGAGGAGGAACGATGGCAATTCACTCGATGCAGTGTCACAGAGGAGACAGAGCCACGCTCACGGGGACTCACCCCTGGCAGGAACCCCAGCTGCAGACTTGGCCACGGCCCTTCCCATCCCACACACCAAGTGCATCCCAGAGGCCCTGCTCAGCACAGTTTTATTTTATTTAAAACAGATGACCAGTCCTGTCAGGGCTTTATTAATCTGTAAGCAGCTGTCCAGGACACTGGAGATGCTGCCCTGAACTGGGTGTTCACGACAGGCTGAGAATCACAGAATGGTCTGGGTTGGAAGAGATCTTAAAGACCATCCAGTTCCATGCCTGCTTCAACTGTCCCAGGCTGCTCCAAGCCCCAAAGTCCAACCTGGCCTTGGGCACTGCCACGGCTGCTCTGGGCACTCTGTGCCAGGGCCTGCCCACCCTCACAGGGAACAATTCCTAATTCCCAATATCCCATCCATCCCTGCCCTCTGGCAGTGGAAGCCATTCCCTGTGTCCTGTCCCTCCATGCCTTGTCCCCAGTCCCTCTCCAGCTCTCCTGGAGCCCCTTCAGGCCCTGCAAGGGGCTCTGAGCTCTCCCTGGAGCCTTCTCCTCTCCAGGTGAGCACCCCCAGCTCTCCCAGCCTGGCTCCAGAGCAGAGGGGCTCCAGTCCCTGGAGCAGCTCAGGTGTCTCCTCTGGACACATCCAGCAGCCCCAGGTCCTCCTTCTGTGGGTGGCCCTGGAGCTGGACACTCTTGCAGGACTCTGGCTCAGACCCAGCTCCATCCCACCCCTGCTGATGTGCTGGGGGCTCAGAGGAGGCTCCACAAAAGGGGGAATTGGATGTTTTCCTCATGTCCAGCACCCTGACAAAGCCACAGCAGCCCTAGCCTGGCCCTCCTCACTCACAGCCATCAAAACCTGCCACAGGATCTGATGCTGAGACAGACAAAAGTGTTCAGAACTGGGAGCTGGGTGGAGAGATCTCCCAGCCCAGCACAGAGCAGAGAAGCCAGCAGAGCCCAGTAACTCTGCAGGACAAGGAACATCTGCCCAGGCTTCTTCCACAGGCTCGAGCAGGGTATGACTGGTGAGGCAGAGCTGTTTTACACTTCCATTAACACAGAGCCAGCTGTGGAGCCCCAGGTGAACTCCCTCGAAGGGCAGTGGGGCAGAGCAGTGTCCCTCAGCCCTGATGGAGCCACACTCACAGCAGCTGTAAAAGCAAAAGAGCCTCAGCTGGGATTTTGGTGTCCCTCAGCCCTGTGCCAGTGTGTACCAGGATGGACAGATGGACAGACCTACCACACCCTGCCCAGTACCTCCAGGTACCCCAAAATATCTCCAGCTCCATCTTCACAGCCCCTAGGCAGAGGCAGCAGTTTGGAAAGGCTGTTTGCTCACTGGAAAAGCTGTGTTTGCCCCCAAAGGCTGCCAGGGGCACTGGATTGATTCAGCTGAACTTCCACAGCAAAACTGCCTGAAACTGAAGGAAAAACAACAGGAGGGACACAGAGCAAACAAGGGAGGCAAGGAGGGAGGAATGCTCTGCACAGCCCAATCCATCACTGCCACAGCCATCTATTGTACCACTGCCATAAATCCAAGCCCCTTTGGGCACTGGTGGAGACAAAAACCCCAGCAGCCTCTGAAGGCTTTGGACAAAGAGCACAGCTCTGCTGGGACTGCCTGTGCCTGCAGTGTCAGCCTGACCCTGGCACCCTGCAGGGGCCTTGGGAGGCTCCCAGCCCAGAGCCAGCCAGCACTGCCCAGGGCCTGCTGTCTCGGGGGGTGTTCAGAGCTGGGGAGGGCCTGGCAGGGTTTCTGCTGCCAGCTCCCATGCCAAGGTCCTGCTTTCCTAGTGGAAAGGGGCCAGGTGCCTCCTTTTCCCTCTTCCCACAGCAGAGCAGCAAGGCACCAGCCAGGATGGGAGCAGGGCAATGTCCAGCTCAGGGAGCAGTGGGGTGGAAAAGGCCCAGAGCTGAGTCCACTCAGGCTGTGAGAGTCCCTTTCCAGCTCTGGGAAGCACACAGGTCCTTGCCCATGGATGCAGTGTTGCTGGAGGCCCCTGCACCCACAGCCCAAGGGCAGAGGCACCAGGCACATCTGTGAGCACAGCTGGGCTGCACAGCACTCCTGCAGCTCCCCATCCCCTCCTGTGTCTCCAGCCATGGGATCCAGGGCCCAGGGTGGGCTGAGGAACAAAGAAGTGATTTATTCTGTAATTGCTGCGTGTTTGAACAGCACAGCAGTGGCCTTTGCTGCCCCCATCACAATGCAGGGGATGCACAAGTAGGGCAGGACGGGGCAGTGAGCAGAAACATCTGTGAGACAGCACCAGGAGCTCCTCAGCAGCTCCAGCACATCTGCCCGCTCTCCAGCACATCTGCCCACTCTCCAGCACATCTGCCTGCTCTCACAGCACATCTGCCTGCTCCCACAGCACATCTGCCTGCTCTCCAGCACATCTGCCCGCTCCCACAGCACATCTGCCTGCTCTCACAGCACATCTGCCCGCTCTCCAGCACATCTGCCTGCTCTCCAGCACATCTGCCTGCTCCCACAGCACTGCTGGGTTGGAGCCCAGGGGAAGCTGGATCCCCATTCCCAGCTGGCAGTGTCAGAGGTGAGCAGAAGGTGAAGCCTGGTCACACTGATCCCTGCAAGTCTGGGCCACCACCTAAATTCTCCTGTCTACCTGGTGGCCCCAAAACTCCCAGAGTTGCCCAGCAGCCTCAGGAATCCTTCAGGACCCAGGAAGCCCCAGGGAAGCCCCAGGGAAGCCCCCAGGCTCCTGCCCCTCCACCAGGGACTTGAAGCAGCAAGCCCAGGGCGAGGTCTGGTGGAATGTGGGGGGCACAGGAGGGGAAAGGCTGCTCCAGCAGCTCTGCCCAGAACAAGAACCTGCTTCCCACATCTGGCACAGCTGCTTTGCAGGTCCTTGAGGAAGGGATTAATGCAGTTATCAAAACCCAGAAACACAAGGAGGGGAGCACAGAAAGGGAAGGGGTCCTTTGCCAGCAGGCAGGAGCAATCCCTGCGTCCCAGGCAGGCTCTCCAGCCAGGGGCCAACCTGGCCAGGCACTCAGCCAATGCCACAGCATCCCACAATGGCCTGTCCCAGCTGCCCAAGTTGATATTTGCACCCTGGCATTCCAAAACACATCCCCATGGCCTGCTCCACACTCTCCCTGCAGAAGGGCACAGCCACGGGAGCAGTTCTGGCTCTCCCCAGGAGCAATGCCCCCAGCTTCAGCACAGCTCACCAACATCAGAGCTCCTCCAAAATATGACAGGCTGACACTGGAGATGTCACATCCTCTACACATCTTGCTGAAAGGCAAAAGAGCCCAGGATACAGAGCTGGGGTGGGGATAAACCCTTTAATCCCACCCTCATTTTCATCCCATCCTCAACAGACAGCACTGGGAGAGGAACTGAAGTGTATTTATGTTACAGAATATTCCAAGAGCTCTCCTGTCCTGCCCACAGGGAGGGTCTGGGGACCACTCATCATCCCAGCCCTGGGGTCTACAGAGAAACCTCACAAAGGCTCAAACTCCCTCCCTCATGGGCGTGTTTATAATGCAGAGGGAGAGGCCCTGGACTGCCTGGGGTCACAGTCAGTGCTGCTGTCACCTCCTGGACAGGAGGGCTGAAGAACAGCCCTGCCACAGTCCCCCTCTGTCCCTGGCCATGTGCCCCAGGAGCTCTGCTGATGTCAGAGCCCCACAGACACAGGAACATGACACCAAAGCTCTGTCCTGGACAGGCAAGAACCAGCACACAGGTGGGGTGGCCCTGCTCAGGGATCCAGGGTCGTTTCTGAGGCATTTCTGAATGTTCCTCCTTTCAGAATAATGAAAAACCCTTCATTTGTTCAGCTGAATCCATTTGCTGACATTGCCAGTGATCTCCACCTGCCACCCATCAAAACTGAAGCTTTTTCCCAGCAAATTTATCTGCCCCTGGGAAAAACCAAACCAATCTGGGATTGCTTTTTTCACTGCACAGCTCAGCCCACGGGACAGACAACGCCAAGCAGCTTCCTGAGCGAGCAGCAAACAATTCCCTCCACAATCCCAGGTATCCTGAGCCCCTGGAATGGGAGCAGGGTTTGTACCTGCCCAGCCTTGCCGTGTCCTGGTCCCTGTCACAGCACAGCACCCTGGCAGCCCCAGCACCATGATTTGTGTGGCTCCTCTCAGCAGCTCCCGCAGCTCTCCCAGCACACAGAGGTGTTTACACTCCCCCTGTCTCCCAGGAGCTCCCCAGGCTCACACAAAGCCTCCTCTCTCTCTCTCTCATTGCAAAAGGCTTTTAAGAGGCAAACAGGACAGTAATAAATGCTCTGTCTCTCCAGTTAAAGCAGGCAGTCTCACAGCTTTGGGTGAAAGAGTCCCAGGGGACAGGGTTTTCAAAATTATAGTAAAGATTCTCTATAGGACTCCCGGGCCACAGAACTCTCCCCACCCATCTCCCAGAGGGTTTGAGGCTCACTAGCTGCAGAAATCACTCCTAATACACAACCAGGAGATTCAAATCCATTCTGTCCTGCTCAAACATGATCTCACATGGAGCTGGGCATTTCCAACCCCCCCCACAACAGGCATGGGGGAGATACAGACCCTCATCTCTTCCAGCCACCAGGATCTGGCTGCCATGAGCAGCCACCCACTGAGCCATCACCCATGCACCCCTCCTCCCCCAGGGGAATGAGCAGTGCTGCAGAGGCAGGGGGAAATCACCGAGCACTCACGGGTGAGATCCAGCTGCTCCATGGCTCCCACGCAGGGTCAGATCCTCTCCAGCAATGGCCACGTTGGGATTCAGCTGCCACGAGCCTTTGGTTGTGGTACCAGTGCAAGGGGAGGGGGGAAACCCAAATCCAAACCAGTACAGAAATGTCCCAAGGGAGCAGAGATCCAGTCTGGGGAGGTACAAATTAAATTGTAAGCTGGGAAGAGATGGCGGTCCTGCGACAGCTCTGTTCTCTGCTGGCTCCCAACAGCAAGGAATCAACTCCTCCTAACTTCCCTCCTCACATTCCAGCCCTGGGACTGACCTTAACCTGCAGTGTTGTTGGAGTCTCCAGCAAACTGCCCATTCAGCTGGTTGGCCTGGGAGTTAATGACTTTCTTTTAAAATTTAACACTGTTCTCCATCACAAATTTCACTCTGCCAGCACTAGGGTCTGCCTTTGGCTGGATATTCAAATCCAAACACGTGCTTAGACAGTTATTCCAGGCAAAAGGGTAACATATGCACACAGAAAACACACAAGGTTGAGGCTGCCTTTGGAACTAGGGAAAATAAATCAGGCTGGGAAAAATTATCTGGCTTCCCAGATGGTAAGAGGATTGCAAGGAGGGTTTGGGCTATTTCAGGGCAATCCTGAGGGCAGATTTCTGGGATTAGCACAGCCTGGCATATAGAGCAGACACACAAACACAGCACTTTCCAGCAGTGGGAACACTGCAGCCCCTCTTCCCCAGGGCCCAGCTGAGGTGCTGCTGTCCCTGACACCATCTCTGCAGCAGGCACAGCTGAGCTTCTCCCTGGAAAACTCCAATTAGGAACCCAACAAAGAGGCAGACAGGCACATTAGTGAATTCTTTTCCAGTCTGAGGCCTAAGAAAGGTTTCTCCTCCTTCCAGGGTATTTTAGGTACCCACCCCTCCTCTGCTCACATCCCAGAGTGTGAGCTTCCTGTTGGAGCCCAAATCTCAGCCAGAGCAGCAGCAACATCCCCAGCGTGGTCTTTGTTGCTGCCTTTGCCACCCTGCAGCTCCCTTGTCTCCTTCTTTCCAGGCAGATGCACTCAGGACTCCACATTCCTGGAAAATGGCCCCTTCCAGCTGGGAGAGGACAGTGCACTGGGTGTCAGACCAGCACTGACCCAGCCTCACGGGCTGCTCCTGCCCACTGCACAAAACCACCCAGCCCCTTCCACAGTGTCCCCGCAGCCAGCACATGATCCCAGCACAGCACTCAGCTCAACACTGCTGCTTTGCCAAAATATTGGAGTCTTGGCAACATCCAGTCTGACAAGAACTGTGTCTCTGCCTCTCCACAGGACTTCATGTGTTTGGCCTTTTGCACCCATCGTTTTGGCTAACAAATTCTTTGGCTGATCTGTTCTCTAAACCTCCCTCTCTGCCCCTTCCCCACGAAATGCAAGGTCTGAACATGCACAGGGAGCAGCCCACGGCCCTTCCTGGGCTCTGAGGCATGGCTGCAAGAGCTCAGGATGGAAGCACAGAGTATTTCTAGGGCAGGCAGAGGCTCTGTGACAAACCCCACGTGAGCAGGAGCTGGCACAGCCCCTCGGTGGCTCACCAGGGATGTAGAGCACAGAACAGTCTCAGTCTCCCTGCACAACCACTTGTTCCTGTGCCCATCCTTCGGCAGGGCCAAGCTTGCTGCAAACAGCTCATCTTGTCCCTTTGTCACTGCTAAACTGGCTGAAACTAAGGCAGCTGTGACCACAGCATGGTTTCTATAAGAGCTGCTCCAAACCAGCTCCTCTCCAGGAGGAGGGCAGCAGGGAAAAAGTGGGAGAGCAAGAAGCTCTTGTTTTATTTCAGTTCAGATTCTTACCCATATTGAGCACTCTAAACCTGCAGAAACTGCCTGGCTTCTTCCCCTGCTGCCCTGGGGCTGATTAGGGAGACATCCAGGGTTAATTCAGGAGAGGGATCCCTTTGAGGCACAGGGCTGTTTCCTGGTCCTTCCAGAAGCATCCTGTACAGAACATCTCCTCTAGGGCTGTCACCTCCACTGTCACCCTTCACAGTGAGGAGCAGTGATCTCTCTAGGGCTGGAAGAGCCTCCACTGTCACCCTTCACAGTGAGGAGCAGTGATCACAGAGAGCAGCAGCCATCAGAGCACCATGGGTTATCCATGGTGTGGATTCCCCATCCCTGGAAGTGTCCCAGGCCAGGCTGGATGGGGCTTGGAGCAGCCTGGGATAGTGGGAGGTGTCCCTGACCATGGCAGGGGTGGCACTGGATGGGCTTTAGGGTTCTTTCCACCACAAACCAGTTTGGGGTTCCATGATTCTTTCCCCACGAAAGGCACACAGCTCAGTCCAATTGCCTCTGAGAAGGCTGGGAGGATGCTGACCCCAAAGCACTAATGGGACATCATAAAATGGTTTTTACTTCCCATTTTTTTTCATTCTTTTTCCCTTCTGCCATGCCTAGCCTGCAGGATAACAGTGGGTTGGGCACACTTCTGACTTAGTACCCAAACATCTGACAATTTTCCCAGCTCAAAGTTTTGTCCTTGGTTTTGCATTTTCTTAGGGCAGTGAGACTTCCTCAGGCCAGGTGTTTAACACACACCTGTCCTACAGCCTTAACCTGATTAAAAGCCCAGTGAATTACAGCAGCACATCAGCTCACAGCACCATTCTTCTGCACTCTGAAACCTCAGTGACACAGAAGAGCAGCACCATGAGACATTCCAGGTCTCTTAGAGGATGTCTGATTTGAGCATCCAGTCCTGCTGCAGCATTTTGACAAATGCTGAGTATTAGTCCATTGTTGATTTATTTTAATGCAATAAAAACAATGTAATAACCAAGCTGGGTCTTTAGTGACCCTTCTCATAAAAGAGATCAGTTTCAATATAGCAAAAGGTCTCTTGGGAATTATGCTTTTGGCCTTAGAATGGTCAAATGGATCAAAGTAATGAAGTTAAAACAGCTTAGGAAGTTATTGCCTGTCACCTGAGCTGAACTGCTGGGCTCAGTCTGGAGCTGCAGGAAATAGCTGAGCTCTCCTCTCAGGTACCTCACATGGCTCTGCTCCCCAGCCCTGACAATGCTCTGCCTCCCAGTGAGCCAGGTTAGCTCACTAATTTCACAGAAAATCAAAGATTTCTGGCATTTGGTACCCAAACAGATTTGACCAGGGCATGTGATGGGAGGAGACAGATCAAATGCCAGAAATCTTAGACTGGCTTGGGCTGGGAGAGACCTTAAAGCTCATCCCATCCCACCCCCTGCCATGGGCAGGGAGACTTCCCACTGTCCCAGGCTGCTCCCAGCCCTGTCCACCCTGGCCTTGGGCACTGCCAGGGATCCAGGGGCAGCCACAGCTGCTCTGGGCACCCTGTGCCAGGGCCTGCCCACCCTGCCAGGGAACAATTCCTCCCCAATATCTAACTAAATGTATCCTCCTTCAGTTTAACGCCATTGTCCTTTGTCCTGGGGCACAACAGAAAGGGGTAAGTTGGCCTTTTTCTTGACAGAGATCTCCTTTGTCAGCTGGTGAGACCCCATTCCCAGGCTGGACAGAGTAAACCAAGGTTCTCCAACATTTTTTATGTTCAGTTAAGCTGATCTAAGAGTGAAGCTGCTGCTCCAAGGGCAGCTGCCTCATTTCTCCCCCCAGAACTCTGATCCTGACTCCCCCCTTTAGCCCAAGCATGGGAACAGGCACACAGAGTCTCTCCAGCTAGAAGGGACCCAGAAGGATCATCAAACCCCACTCCCTTGCAGGACTAGAATTAAATCTATGACTAATCACATCCTCCAGATGTTTCTGGAGCTCTGGCAGCCTTAGTGCCATGACCACTTCCCCAGGGAGCTCGTGCCAGTGACCACCATCCTCTCAGTGAGGAATCTTTACAAGAATATTTAAGCAGACAGTATATTTAAGCATATCAAAGAAAATAAAAGCAGAGCCATTGGGGCAGGTGAAGCTCCTGTTTCATGTCAAAAGGTGATGCCCAGGGGAGAACACAACAACAGAGCAGGCACGAGACATTTTCCAAAATAGCTGCCCAGCCCCAAACCATTTTCAATTCAAGGACTTTCCACTCCTGTAGGGTCAACTTTAATGTACATTTGGCAGACACAGAAGCTGGATCCCATTTGTGTAGTGGCACACTACACCATTAGCCCACCTTACTGGGGCATCTTTAAGCCACCTCTGTGGATTAATTGCTATTCTGGATCAATTAGCTGAGCACAGCCTGATTATTGCCCATATTGTTTAAGCATGATCCCATTACCCATAATCAGGAAGGCAATCCCTTCCCTGGGAGCTGAGAGCATTCACTGTCCCCATGCTGTTCCAGAGCCCCAGGGTCATCTGTCCAGGTGAGAGGATGTCTGACCCTGCTGCAGAGCCCAGCTCTGGCTGGAGCACGGCACAAACAGGAGCAAGATTCATGGTGCCACAAACCCGAGTGAACACCACCAGAGGTGACACAAAGGTTACCCTACAGCTTTCCTTCCCAAAGCACTTTCCAAAGGGAATAACAAAGTTACAGTTAATGCAATAGTCGTCCATGTGGCTGAAAATAGCTCCTGACCTGGAACACAGGATTTGTCCAAGTCTCTGTCGTAGGTCACATAGGAAGGTCCACTCAATCAGCAGAATTTTAGACTGGTGCTTTTTTGACAGTTAAAACTGCTGAATTCGTTTATGGCTAAAAAAAGAATGCCAGGAAGATATTTTGAAAGCGCTGCACTTGGAGGCCTTCATCAGAGGTGAGCTAAACTTAGAGGGACTGAGGTAGGAAGAGAAGTGTGTGAGTGACACCTCCATGGGACAGCTCCATCCTCTGGGGACCAGGCTCCTGCCTGCAGGGCCTGGCTTGTCTTTAGGGGAAGGAAAAATGGAATCATTCCAGGCACCAGCTCTCAGTAGAGGACTGATGCACTTAAAATTTTAGAGATTATAATGACCAAGTCAAAGCTTATTTCCTTTTAAAAAGGATACTGCCAAGTGTTTCACATTCATTCTTCTTCCACAGCCAAAAGGAAAAGGAATTTTAAAAACAGAGCAGTTGTAGACAGTCTTCCAAGGAAATTTAAATTGGTACGTACAAACCATCCAAACACCAGTTTGGGATGTGTCCCTGTGTCTCTTCCTTCATCCAACACCAGTTTGGGATGAGTCCCTGTGTCCCTGCCTTCATCCACACCACTTCTGGGATGAGTCCTGTCTCTCTTCCTTCGTCCAATGCCACTTTGGGATGTGCCCCTGCCTTCATCCAGCACCAGCTTGGGATGAGTCCCCGTGTCCCTGCATCATGCAGCACCATGGGATGTGTCCCTGCCTTCTGCTTTGTGCCCACTGTGTCTCTTGCTGTTTGTTTTGACTCTCCTGAGCGCTCCTGTCCCCCTGAGTCAGCCCGAGGCGGGGATCCCTCCCAGCAGCAGCGCGGGTGGATCCGTTCCGTTCAGCACTACTGAGGGGCAGAGGCGTGGAGTGGCTCACGGGAGAGGAACGCGCTGAACGCTTCTCAGGCTCAAGCCCTCACAGTTAATCCTGCAACCCCAAAACATTCTGAGCAGAGCCAGGGAGTGCCCAGAGGGAGGGATTTGCTGTTCGGAACTCTGCTGTGCACCACGTCCTGGCACACCTCATCCCTGATTCTACAAGAGGAAGAGTTATCTGTTACTGCATCGACAGCCTCTTATTTACAGGACTTGAGTGCTCCCATCCAAACAGGGCTTCAAGAGTACTGGAACAATACAGGTGTTCCACAATGACTGTTCTACATCGAATAATCTGTATTTTTGTATTAATATTTTTTTCTTTGGCCGTGATGATACTGAAGTGTCATTTTCACAGAAGTCAAGTGAGATTCAAGTCCCTCTGTACTAACAGGGGGTTCTGAGGAGTACAAACACTGCTGGGTAAGCTCTGTGCCTGCAGCTAAACCATAAATGTCACATTTTTGTGCGATTTTGTGAAAGCAAGCAGGCTAAAGGAGTGCCCACCCTCACTGCAGGCTTAAAACTCACAGTGTTCATCTCCTAACATCAGTGCAGAGTCATTGAACAGAATCACAGAATGTGGAAAGGACCTTAAAGATCCTCTCATTCCACCCCTGCCCTGGGCAGGGGCACCTTCCACTGTCCCAGGCTGCTCCAAATCTCAGCGTCCAACCTGGCCTTGGGCACTGTCAGGGATCTGCTGCTCTGGGCACCCTGTGCCAGGGTCTCCCCACCTTCCCACGGTGTTTTCTTAATATCTAATTTAGAGCATTTAAATCTAAATGTGTTATAGCCTTTCCCTGAGGTACAGAAGTACAATATTGTCCCATGGCTTTGCTTTCCCTCTCGGGCTGAGCTGAGCTGTTGCTCCTCTGTCACTATATCTGTGACACTCCTCTGTATCTATACCTGTGCTACATGGAACATCATTTTTGGTCCAGTGTAAAATGTGACTCAGAGCAGTAAACTTGAGCATTGCATGTTCAACATCTCCCGTGTTTTACACATGACAGTGAAACAAGACCAGAAAGATGATTTAATATAAAGGCTCTGGACCTACAGGATATAAGGCCAGGATGGCTTCCCCTGGATCCCTGGAAGTGTCCCAGGCCAGGCTGGACAGGGCTTGTAGCAACCTGGGATAGTGGGAGGTGTCCCTGCCCATGGAATGGGTTTTAATGTCCCTTCCTGGGACTCAAAGTACCAACCTACAGACATTGTAATTAAAAACAAATACAGACTCACACCAGGGAGCAGGGAGGAGAGCCTGATGTGTCCAGAAGACACAAAGAGCTGGACGGTCCAGCCCAGGCTTTGCTGGTGAATGGGCCAGCTTCGGGCCATATCCCTGGATTTGGGCAGCCCCATTCCTGGCTCTGCTCCATCCCACCCCTTCCCCAGGCAGTCCCACACCACCACCTCACTTCTCAGTTCATGGACAAAAGCGCCTCATGCTGTAAAAAACAGAAACCAAAATGAGCAGCAGTGGCACCCAAGGGCTCCAAGAGCTCTGAGCCATCCTCTGTCCGGGATCCAAGCCTGCCATGGTCACTGTCACAGCAGCTTGGTGTGCCACGGTCACTGTCACAGCATCTCAGTGTGCCACGGTCACTGTCACAGCAGCTCAGTGTGCCATGGTCACTGTCACAGCAGCTCAGTCTCTCATGGGTCACTGTCACACCAGCTCAGTGTGCCACGGTCACTGTCACACCAGCTCAGTCTGTCATGGGTCACTGTCACAGCAGCTCAGTGTGCCATTTTCCATGGAAAAGAGCTGCACTGTCAATCACTGCTCACAGTTTCAGATATCACCCCAACACAGCACCTAATTAATCTGCTTTCTTGCACTCTGAGCTTACTTAATTACCTGGTCAGGTTACTAACAGGGATAAAGTCCCATGGAATTACAGGGTTTAGGCCAGGCATGGGGTCAGTGGGGCAGGGACAGAGGAGCTCACAGCCCAGTGACCTCACACAGAACCAAGGGAAGGGGCCAGACACCAGTGTGGGGTAAAACAGCTGCTGTTTCCTGTTGGAAATTATGGAACCTTCCTAACGAATTGTTTTCATTAATTGCAACCAGCGCCCACTTCCAGCTAGCACTAGTTAAGTTTCTTCACAGGCTCTTACAATTACTTTGATCACTAAATAACCAAAACCTCAAGTTTGCTAAAAGTAACCTTGCCAAGCTTCAATAAACAAAGCCAAAAAGAGTTGGACATCTGGGATCTTAAATTTATGACCCTTCAAGAGCATTGGAGTAAGTAGAAAATGCAGAGGAGATTAAGGCCTGGAAAGCTGGAGATTCCCTGAGAAAAATATTATAAAAGTAATACAGTATGTGGACCAGATTAGTGTGAAGAATGAGAAATTAACAACCAAGAGCAGATAGAACACTAAGTAATGAAGAGAATTATGTAACCTAGAGCCGATGAACATTAATTTGTTTTCTAAAAATGTATAAAAAAGTGAAAAAGTTTTGTATCTGTGTCAGCGCAGAGGCTGAAGCTCTGTCAGCCACACATGCTCTTGGCTGAGGATGCAGTAATGCCATACTCACTGACAGTGTCACACAGCCTTAGAGAGAGACCCCAAGGACTTTGGGGGATCTTGGGAACATTCCCACAGGCACCAGCTCTGCCCCAGGGCTGCCCCAGCTCCCCCTGCCCAGGCTGTGCCTGTGCCTGGCCCTGCTGCCAGCCCTGACAGCCCCTCAGCCCCCAGCAAGCCCAGGCAGTGGGACCACCTGAACCTGTCCCTGTCCCTTCACCTAGAGCTCACTCATCCTGTCCCTGTCCCTGTCCCATCACCTACACCTGTCCCTTCACCTGTTCCCGTCCCGGCACCATCCCCCAGACCCGTCCCTCTCCCATCCCCTGGCCCCACACCTACACTTGTCCCCACACCTATAGCTATGCCTGCCCTTATCCTGTTCCTATTCCTGCCTCTCCTCCTTGTCCTTGTCCTTGTCCTTGTCCCTCTCCTTCTTTTCCTTTCCCCCGCTCTCCGTCCCCGTCCCTCAGGCCCCGCCGCCATTTCCCGCCGTGTGGGCAGGGCCGCGGTGCGCGCCGGGAGCGGGCGGGGCGGCGGCGGAGCGCGGGCTGGGTACGGCCGGGCCGGGCCGGGGTCGCCGTGTCCCACCGCGATCCCCCTGTCCCGAGGGGATTCCTCTGTCCCGCCGGGATCCCGCCCATCCCCGCGCCCCTGACGCCGCGTTTGCTTTGCAGGAGGCCCAGGATGGCGGAGAGACCGGAGGACCTGAACCTGCCCAACGCCGTCATCACCCGCATCATCAAGGAGGCGGTGGGTGCCGGGCCCCGCGGCCCAGCGGAGCGGGGCGTCCGGAGACCCTGGTCCCGGGAGATGCCGGCCCCGGGAGGCCCCGAACCCGGGAGAGAACCCCGGCCCCCGGCCCGTGCTGTGTCCCCGCCGCGGGGCTCTGCCCTGGGCTGTCCCCCTCGGCTGCCGGGGCTGCAGCCCTCACTGCAGCGTCCCGAGGGCTGCAGCTCCACCAGTGCAGCTCGCAGCGCCGCAGCTCCCGCAGTGGCACTGTGAGAATCAGGGCCCCCCAAAACCTCAGCACACAAGTCCATGTCTATAGAAAAATCCAGAATAATTCCCGGTGGTTAATTTAGTTCGTTTGTCTGGAGCTGTGAGTGTCGCTGAGTGGCTCTGGGCCTGGCAGGCATGTCAGGCGGTGGGTGGTCGCAGGATGAGTTACCTGCAGACAGTGGCCAGACCCCAAACACCAGTCACTGGGCTTCTGCTCAGCTCCATGCCTTTCAGGGACACATTCCTACTGCCCTTGGCTTCCAGCTGGAAGCAGAGCTCCTGTGACAGCACCTCAGAGCAGTTCTCAGTTCTTGTGAGCCCTGAGTGCCATAATAAACTGACACTTGAATTATGTGAGTTTAAGTCTTTTTTAGCAGCTGCTGATAAAAGTTGGATTTGTTTTTCAGCTTCCTGATGGAGTCAATATTTCCAAAGAAGCCCGGAGCGCGATCTCCCGAGCAGCGAGTGTGTTTGTGCTGTATGCAACATCGTGGTAAGGACTTGGTGCAGCAGTCAGTGGGGCACTTGATTGATAATTCATCTCTGCTGGCCTGGGGACTCTTTCTCAGTGTTATTTTTCTGTATTGCCTGTTTATAAAAATAAACCAATCTACCAGGCTGCAGCCGGTGAGTTTGGACTGCTCAGAGCAGCCCATGGGAAGGTAGCTGGGCTCTGGACACATCCATGTCCCAAAAAGAGGAGTCCCAGACTGCTGTTAACCTTAGCATGGCTGCACAGCCTTCTTGGCAAAGGCAGGGACACTTGACTCACTTTCAGGCTCTTCATCACAAAGCTGTGTTAGGGCAAGAGCTGCCACAGAGGACACAGTCACATTTTTGGGGTGGCTTGGCATATTCTCTGCAGGCAGTCATTTCTCTAATGTCATGTGCTTCTAGGGCTGTGTGGAACTGTCACAGCGAAGGTTTACCTTACTCCTTCTCCTGCTTGTAGAAAAGTTCTGTGCAGGCAGAAAGTAACACTGTGGGAAAGCACAGACATGCAGTGTAAACAAAAATGTCTCAAGTCTCCTTTAGTAAATGATAAAAAACCGCTAAATGTTTTGGGGATGGCTTTTTAAAGTTGCTTATGACTTCAATAAAGAAGATGGAATTGCTAACAGTTCCCAATTACCTCTCTTTTTGCTTCTGTCTAGTGCAAATAACTTTGCCATGAAGGGGAAGAGGAAAACCCTGAATGCTGGGGATGTGCTCTCTGCCATGGAGGAGATGGAGTTCCAGAGATTCGTGGCCCCTCTGAAGGAATCCCTGGAAGGTACCGTGCTCTGTGGGTATCCAGGGATTCTGAGAGGCACTGAGTCCTGTTTTCCTTCAATGCTGGACAAGCAACACTTATTGCCTGTCTTGTTTCTCTTCTCTTTGCCCAGCATCCTACACTGCAGTTTGCCTGGGGAGTAACTAATGTGCACCTTAACGGGACTGGGATAACATTATTGCACAACTGATGAGGATTGAGAAAGTCTCATCTGCTCTCACTCCCCTATTATGTTTATCTAAGGAAAGCCATAGGTGCTGCCTGTAAATGTGACCTCCTGCGTCCTTTTCAGCATTTTTCTGCTGAAATTTAACCTGATTTCCTATGGAGCTGCTCAGCACAGCTCAGCTCGTAGGGTGAGTTGTGCTCTGAGTTCCCTGCTCCCCTCCAAAGCTGGGAGAGCAAGTGGACATTGGACCTGAGCCACTGACCTGTCCATGCCAGCGCCAAACCCTCACTGTTCCCTCTCCTCCAGTTTACAGGCGTGAGCAGAAAGGAAAGAAAGAGGCCAGGAAAGATAAAGATAAGAAGGCAGACTCGGAGGAGCAAGATAAGAGCCGAGAGGAGGACAATGATGACGATGATGAAAGGATGGAGGAGGAAGAACAAAACGATGAGGAAGAGGTGGACAACTGAGCTGGCTCGTGGGCAGGGGCTGGGGTGTGCTCAGAGGGATGTAAAGGCTGCAAATCGACCTTGCTGCGTCCCCTCGTGTTTCCATTAGAGCTTTGTACTGCCCCTCTGTGGCCTGTCCCTTTTGGCCTGTAATTTGTACATAAAGGACTCTGCTGAAGCTTTTCCCGAGGCAGGGTGGTTCCTCCCTGTGCCTGGGGGGCTTTGGTCCTCCCCAGGCTCTGGGCAGGCACTTCCCGGGCTTTTGATGCTGGGCTGGCTCTGAAAGAGAGGAAAAAAGAACTGGTGGGTGCTCAGTGCAGAAACTGGCCAGGAGAACATGAGACTCTTGAATATGAGGGGCTGAATCCAGCAGATCATTCACAGATCACTTCTGGGGTGTAGAATGTAGGTGATGATGTCCAGAGGCTTGGAAGCTGCACATTGAAGCTTTTGATCCAGTTGAGTTGTTTTTTTCCCTTTGTTTCCTTGCATCCTGGCTGTGCCTTCTCTCCCTGCTGTACTGTGACAGTGACACTGTGTCCTCCAGCCTCAGCAGCAGCACAGGGTGGCTGTACAGGGACCACGAGTTCACTCACTGACTCACCCAAACTAACCCAAATCTGAAAAATGCACAGTGCTGACAGGGTAACCTGTACACTGACAGTGACTTTGAGAGTCCTGAGAGACAAAGAGGAGACAGATTTAAAATCTGAAGCACAAGGAGGGGCTCAGATGAGGAGCAGGGCTGAAAACAGGTGGCTTTGTGCAGTGTTGGGGGTGTGACAGGTCAGTGGTGGCACTGAGGTCTGGTGGTCTCCCCTGTCCCCTTGCAGCAAGCTGAGATGTTCTAGAACAGAGTGGTGAATTGTGGTGGTTGTTTTCCCCCAGCTGGGATGAGCTAACTCCATCCAAGGTCCCTCTGTAGCCTTCGCTGGTCATTCCAGGGACACGGATGCCTCTGGGAGGGCAGCAGGATGTGCCCAGCCAGGGGGCCAATGTGGTTTCACAAAAGGCTCCTGCAAGAAAGGATTGAGAGAAGCTGTTGATATTCCTTGTGCTAGTGTAGGTTTGTGCTTTTCCACTTGAACTCTTAGTTCTGATGCCTTTCTCCCCCAGAAAGTTTTAGATACATTTAAAACCCCCAGGTTTTGATGATGTGCAGTTTTAAAATAGCACTTGTGAGGAATCCTGGATCCTTTCCACCAAGAAATGGTGGCAGCTACCCACAAGAACCACCCTGCCTTCCTGCTTTTCTGGCATGCTGGATTTTCACATGCACACAAGCCCAGCTTCTGGAAAGAACTGAACCAACACAGATTTTCTGCTGTCTAGTTTCTGCTGGCATTCAGTCAGGCTGTGGAAAGCCTGAGCTGATGATGTGTTCCTCACATTTCTGAAAAACACCCACCTTCCAGCTCTTTTCCTCTCTTTTTTTTTTTTTTTTTTTTCTCTTCAGAGCATATCTGGGGTGCATATTCTGGAAAGGAACAAGATCTAAATAAAAGCCAGGTTTTTGTTTGGTTTTTTTTTTACAGAAATGGGAGTCTCGTAATTTGGTCAGTTATAAAATGAGCAGGTTGTGGTTGCATAAGCGGGATGGGAGCAGGAAATGCTCTGGGAAATTGTTTCTGGTGCAGCTGACACGGAGGAGGATGAGGGGAGGATGAAGGCTGCTGCAGCCTGGCCTCCTGTGAGAGGAGGGAGGGACTGTGGAAAGGAGGGGATTTCCAGGTCACTGCTGCGGGAAGGAGCTGCCAGCTCCTCCTTGCTCCATGGAGAGGTTCCAGGCTGGGAGGAAGAGCCAGGATCTGGATCCAGGGTTTCTGCACTGGAGTGAGCCAGGGAATGGTGCTTTGGTGGGAGAGCTGCAGAATGTCCTGCACTAAACCTGATCCTGGCATCTCCCCTGCTCTGAGAGACCAAGGCAGGGTCTGGGCTTCCCCCAGCACCCCAAAGCCCAGCCCCAGGTGCCTCTGCAGCACCCCAAACCCTGCTCCACACCAGCACAGCCTCTCAGCCATGCTCCTTAAAGCAAACGCTGCAGCACTCCAAACCCTCACAGTGCCCCAGTGCCCTGCCCCAGCCACTCCAGAATCCTAAAGCCTGGCTCCAGCTCCTCCCACAGTGCCCTAGAACTGGACTGCATAGACCTCCAGCACCCCATAACCCTGCTCCATGCTCCCCCTCGGCACCCCAAAACCTGGCTCTGGGTCCTGCAGCACCTCGGAGCTTTGCTCCAGCCTCCATGAACCCCCAAAACCTGCCTTCTGTCCCCCCCAGCACCCAAAGCCCTGCTCCATGCCCCCCAGAACCCCAAAACCTGGCTCTGAGTCCCCCTGCAGCACCCCGGAACTGGATTGCTTGGCCCCAGCAGCCAGAGCCTGCCCCTGCCCCCGCAGCACCCCGAGGCCGTGCCCCGTGCCCCCCGGGTCCATCTCTGCCGCAGACCCCGGACCCCAAATCCCCGCTCCGCCATCGCCCCCGTCCCCCCGCGCCGCCTTTCCCGCGCTCCGCCGCGAGACTTCCCGCCAGCCCCTCCGCGCGGGGCGGGGCTATGCTGAGTGTGGGCGTGGTTATGTAAATCGCGGACACTGTCGCACGGCAGGAGAGGACGCGGTGATCGGTGAGTGCCGGGACCGGGAACCGGACCGGGAACGGGGCCGGGAGCGGGCACCGGGAACGGGCATCGGAGCTGGGGCCAGGGCGTCCCCCCCTCCTCCGGTCCCCGACCTCGGCCCCTTGCAGGGCTGCCGGGGAATGACTCCAGGGACGGGGCCCGGCCGCGCTTGGGTGCAGGCAGGAAGGGCAGCCCCGGGTAACGCAATAAGGACAGCCCGGGTTTTGCTCAGTTTTGCTCGGTTTTTGCTCTGGTTTTGCTCGGTAACCGTGGCAACGGCGGGGGACGCACCGAGCAGCGTGTGATGCTGCGAGCTGGCGTCGGTCCTGAGCTCCCGCTTGTCCTGAGGTGTAATTTCAGACCCCTGAGCATCCCCGTTCCCGTCCTGGAGCGGGGAAACGTGACCTAACAGCTTGACCTTTCTAGGTAGCTCTTAATTAACCCTGTAATAGCTTGGCCTTCGTTAGTGGCTGTTAATTAACCCACAGCTCCGTTGTCTGCCTGGGGAGCTCCACTTTCCTAGAACACCCCGGTCCGTCCCCAGCTGGGATTTTGGGAGCCTGCGTGTCCCTGGGATTTAACTAAATAGTTGAGCTCACGTCTGAATCCACGTGTGCTTGTGTGTCCTGAAATGCTGGGGGACACCTCTTCCTGCCAAGATGAGGCGAGATGAAGGGACAAACCCTCCTAGCTCGTGGGGGGCCGTGGGGAGCCGGGGCAGCGCCGAGTCTGCCTCCAGCCCGTCCCCGAAAATTGTCCGGTCGGTGCCGGTGGCGGCGCGTGCCGGGTCCTGCCATTGGCAGGTCGCTTCCCGTCCCTCGGGAGCAGCGAGGCAGTGCCGCGGGCACGGGCTGGGCACAGCTGCGGGTTCGGGGGCTGCGGCTTTGGACCGGTCCCAGTGGAAGGAGCAAAGGTGAAGCCGCTCTGCTGCCGACCTGTCCTTGAACTCCTCCGGTGTGCGCGGAGCAAAGAGCTTTAGAAAGACAGGTTTGGGCCCTGGATATTGGGGAAAGGTTCATTTGCTCTGCCGGGATCTCGGGAGGAGCAGCCCAGCCCAGGGCGCAGCGGGTGCCGCAGTGTCCCCACGGCACACTCTTGCAGCCTCGCTCCGCGGCCCTGCCCTCCTTCCCCGATGTCCCCGGCTGTGCCACCCCGGTGCCCTCGTCCCGCCGGGTGCCCCGCGTGGGCAGCAGCTTGTCCTGGACGTGGGGCTGTGAAGGAGGACCCGGCCCAGCAGCCTGGGACCCACCCGTGCCGCTCTTATCTCGGCACTGCAATCCCAGCCGGTCCCGTCCCCTCCTCCTCCAGAGCGCGGTTTCTGGAGCTGTGGCCTCTATCTGTCCCATCCAGTCAGGTGCCTCTGGTCCCACCCGGCCCCCTCCCCTCCCTCCTGTGGGATTAACTGTTTAAAGCATTTTTTGGATTCTCGAGGTGGGTTTTGTTCACTGAGCCCTTTGTTTGCCATTGCCTGGAGCCCTGCCTGGAGCCAGGCGCCTGCTGGAGCTGCCAGCTCCGGTTCACCCGAGGGCTGTCCCCTTCCCTGGAGTCAGGCCTGGGGCAGCAGCGTTCCAAGGGCTAAAAATGGCTTGCCAAGGGATGCCATGATGCTGGCAGCGTGCCTGTCAGCTGCTCTGCATCCCCCACGAGCACCACCTGATGTTTTTATTCGGGGTTTCTATACGTGTAAGCCTTGAACCAAGAGGGGCCTTTCCTCATCCCCAAGCAGAAGCGATTCCCTGGGGTACGAGAGGCTCGATTCCAGCCCTGGACTGAACACAATTCCCCTTTGTTCCAAGTGTCCTGTGCACTGGGGTGCTCTGACAGAGTTTGGCTCCATATTAGAACATCTTAAGGGTCTTGAGTGTGTAAAATAGGTGAAACATTTCATGTTAAAAGGTTTTCCAAAAGAACTGAGCCATCTCCCAGCTCTGTTACTGGGTGCTGGTGTAAAACTTTGTCCCCTGGATTCTGTGCTGGGAGCTGGAGCCGTGCCTCCAGGGGAACTCTGACCCCACTCTGTTCTCCAGAGAAAGTTTGGATGCAGGCTGAGGGTCAGAGAGTTTTACTGCCTGGGGAATTCCCTCCTGGGACAGACCAAGGCTGTTCCCCTGAGATGCTGCTCCATCTCCCCAGGAAAGCCCTGCCCTGCCCAGGATACTCACAGGAATCCACCTGCTCTTTCAGAATCCCCTCTCAGCTCTGCTCCTGCCCACCTCCCTCAGGCTCAGCTCCCAAAAACCCACGCTCTTCAGCAGGAACTTTGCTTTGTCTCCCAGGGCAGCCGAGCTCCTCTGCACAGGGTGTTCAGGGCATGTGGCCCTGTGTGAGCAGCCAGCAGTCCTTGGAGCTGCTCTGCACAAGCAGTCCCTTGTTGGGGTCGTGCAGCTGCTCTCCTCGTCCCAGGAGAGCTCCCTTCCCACGGCCCCTTCCATAGCAGCTGCTGCTCTGCACTGCAGCCAAACACCTCGTCCCAGGAGAGCTCCCTTCCCACGGCCCCTTCCATCACATCCACCAGCAGCATGGTGGTGGGAATTGAACCCTCGTGGAAATGTAGTTCTTAATGGGCTGATCACAGAATTATTACTAGATCTGCTAGAGAATAAAACATTGCTACAGAAGAAGCTTCATGAGATAGCTAATGATTGCTTTATGTGTGAGTTTTGTTACCTCTGAGATCAGTTTTGCCCAACTCCGTGGTTTTCTTTACCCAGCAGTAAGTGGCCACTGGAGTTGTTTAACTGTGAGTTGTGTGAGAGCTTTAGAGCCCTGGATTGTCCTGTGCCTCCAGTGCCCCTGCTCTTCTGTAACTGCACCTTCACACTGCAGCCATAAATATGTGTTGCTACACGGAATCATGGAATGGTTTGGGTTGGAAGGGACCTTAAAGATCACACAGAGCAGCTCTGTATCCTCTCCATACAAAAACACAATATCTCAGTACTAAGGAAACATAAAATGAATGAAGAATGACCCTCTTGGGGCTCAGGGAAAGGAACCTGCGGAGGGTGAACATGATTCTGCTGGGGGAGGTTGTCAGTGGCTGGAAACGGGGGTTTCATACACAGAACGGGGAGGTTTGTGGGGAGGAGTCACCGACACCCCTGTTAATGGGAAGGGTGTGCTGTGACTGCTGATGGGGGTCCTGCAGCACCCCAGGGTGCCCAGGGTTGGTGGGGTGGAGCTGCCTGGGCTGCAGTTCATGGCCTGGCATGGCACAGGGTCAGTCCTGCAGGGGCTGCCTGAATCCCAGCCCCTCCTCACATGTGCCAAGAGCAGCAGCTTACCAGGGCCCCGCTGGTTTGTTTTGGTGTTTCAGAGTCTCCTTCCCTGACAGCAGAGCCCACCATGCAGGCAGACTCTGTTCTCCACAGCGGCTACTTCCACCCCGTGCTGCGCTCCTGGCAGTGCACGGCCACCACCTTCGATGCCTCCAACCTCATCTACCCCATCTTTGTCACGTGAGTGAACCCCATCTCTCGGGGGAGGGATGGACCTGGCTCAGGGTGTCTGGCTGGGCCCATCCCTGCAGCCCCCCAGCTCTTAAATAGGTGCAGAACCCCTGTGGACAAGTCTGGGAGAGAGGCTTCCTTCTCCCACCGAGTGCTCACGTCTCTGTCCCATCCACCTCCCACAGTGACAGCCCTGATGCCGTGGAGCCAATTCCCAGCCTTCCTGGACAAGCCAGGTAAGAATCCAGCCCCCCAGTCACTGCTGTGTCCTGTGCCTGGGGAGAGTTCATTTAAGCCCTGAGCACGAGCCAGGGGGAGGCTTCCAACCCTCTGGTTCCTGCTTTGGAGATCTCCAACATCAGACAAGGTGGGAATGTTCATCCACTAAGGGAGTGGAGGGAATCATGCAGGGAATGCTGGAAAAGTGTCAGTACTGGGAGGGACAGCACCAGGGGCTGGCTCTGTCCCAGAGTACTCCCAGGCTGTGTGGGCTGGGCACATGGGGAGGCTGGAAGTGAACAGGGTTTCCAGCAGCAGCCAGAAAACCTCTGCAAGGATGTGGGATCTGGTCCTGCACTGGATCCCACTGGACTGGCAGCTCCCCTCTGCATCTGCTGCACATTAGCAGGGCTTTGGGCAGGGGTGCTGTGATGGGAAAGGGGGCTGGAGCTGCACCAGGGACACCAAGATAAGGGATCCAAGGGCAGGGTATGCCCATCCCTCCAGAGCAGTGTCCATGCCGGGCAGATAGTGCTCCTGGAGCCCCAGATAAGGGCTCAGATTGTTCCTCCCAGTGTTCAGGCAACACCTCCCTTGTACCTCCAGCCACTGCCTGGTGATGCTGGATTGCTCACAGGGCAGCATCCCCATCCCAGGGCAGCTCTCCCCACGGGGCAGGTCTGGGTGCCTGGCAGCTGCTTCCCTTTGCCCTCTCAGGTATGGAGTGAACAAGCTGGAGGGGATGCTGCGGCCTCTTGTCGAAGACAGCCTCAAGTGTGTGCTCATCTTTGGGGTGCCCAGCAAGGTCCACAAGGTCAGTGCACGTGTGTGGGGGTGCTGGGATAGCCACAGGGCTGTCAGAGCAATGGGGGCTGCGTGGGGGGTAGTCTCCTGATCAAACAGGAGCAGTTCAGGGTTTCTGGCTGTGATATGGTAGGATTTTGCAGTGACATCCATAAAGTCCCCAGAGCTCTGCAGGTAGACCCAAAACCTGCCCTAGCTGCCCATCACCCTTTTCCCTCAGTGGGGTCACACCATCCAGCCTTACAGGGTTCCACAGTTGAGGAAATGCTTCCTGGGCAGAGCTGCTGCCACAGAGGAGCTGTGGGAAGTGTCAGCTGTGCATGCTGAGGTGTTCATGTCCTCACAGGATGAGAGGGGCTCTGCTGCTGATGCCGAGGGCACTCCTGCCATCCAGGCCATCAGGAAGATCCACTCTACTTTCCCGGAGCTGCTGATTGCCTGTGATGTCTGCCTGTGCCCTTACACCTCTCATGGGCACTGTGGTGAGCACGGGCCTGTGAGCCTTCTCCTGCCTCTGGGATTTGCCATTTTCTGCTGAGGGTCTGGCCAGCTCCTGCTCCAAGACTTGGCTTCCCTGTACTGCTGTAGTTGAGCCTGGGCAACCTCTCCTGGGTTTTGACCACAGAGTGGGAAGCATGGATGGTTCAGACCCTCCCTCAGGCCACTGAGTCTGAGCATCCCTCCATGTCCCCCCTCTGTCTTCCCTTCCCTGGAGCAGCCACATGCTGTGTGCAGTCCCAAGCAGGCTCCTGGTCCTTATCCACCTCCCTTAACACATCAAGTTCCCCACTGCTGCTCTGAGCATCTCCACAACTTATCCCCAGAGCCACACTCCCCGGGGGACTGAGCTGTCCCTCTGCTGTGTAACCCCGGGTTTGTCTCCCAGGCATCCTGCGTGAAGATGGCACCATCCAGAACGAGCTCAGCTGCCAGCGGCTGGCCGAGGTGGCGCTGGCTTATGCCAAAGCAGGTGGGGAGCCCTGGGCAGTGACACCCTAGTCTGGCTCTCAGAGCTGCCCCTCTCTGCTTTGGGCAGACCCAAAAGCAGACTGGGCCTGGCTCTAACTGGGAGTGCTCCCCTGCACTGTCCTGACAGCACCTGAGCCTCCAGTGTTCCCAACATCCCTGTCCTGTCTGTCCCTGCAGGCTGCCACATCGTGGCCCCCTCAGACATGATGGACGGGCGCATTGCAGCCATAAAGCAGGCACTGATCTCCAACGACCTGGGCAACAAGGTGAGCCAGGGACCTGTGTGTGCCACAGGCACGAGCCACATCCATGGGAGGCTGCAGCACAGCGGGACAGGGCAAGTGGCAGGAGGGGCAAACCTCGCCTTGGTGCCGCGGGCACTGCCCTGCCCCGGCACACACAGGAGGGGAATGCCCAGGCATGGTGAGCTGCCAGACGTGTGGCAGGGGGAGGGTAAAGCTGAGGGAGGGAATTTCTCCTGTCCCAGCACTGGGATATGGCCCTGAGCTCCCAGCCCTCACAGCCTCTCTGTGCCCTGCAGGTCTCAGTGATGAGCTACAGTGCCAAGTTTGCTTCATGCTTCTACGGCCCCTTCAGGTGGGTCTGTCCCCCACCCAGGTGTGCCCAGCTGGGGCCAGGCTGGCTGGGAATGCATTCCCAGGGAGTTACTTGGGAAAGGGGCTTACGCAGAGCATGGGCTGCATGTAGGGCACATGGGTCACTTTGCAACACCCTACTCCTACTTCCCCATGCAAAAAGGACTTGCCTAGAAGAGGCTGGCTGGCAGCGAGGTCACTGAAGGGTGATCTTCTCTCCCAACCCTTCACCTGCTCGGGTGCTGGTGGCAAGGCAGGCAGAGAGAGCTGCCTGCAGCTTCCAGGAGCAGTCAGGAGTCACAGCAGTCAGTGTTGCCCCACAGCGTGACTTCAGGGACAAGCCTCAGCTTAGTTAGCTGTTAGACCTTGTCCCAAGAACAGCCTGACGCCAGCAGGGTGTCCCCAAGGAATCTACCTTGGAAAGGAGCCTAACATAATTTTACCCAGACTCTGGGCATGGAGGGGGCAGTGGGTGTTGAAACAGCTCCCAGGGCCAGCCTGGGCCTGTAGGACCTCGCAGAGCAATCCCTGGGTGCTGAACTGCATTGGGAGTGCCCCCTTGTTCTGGCTCAGATGCTTGTCCTGGCCTGTCCTCGTGTTTCTGGAGCTGTAGGAGGTGGGAGGCAGGGGATCCTCACCGCCTGCCCTCTGCCCCTCTGCAGGGACGCGGCGCTGTCCAAACCTGCCTTTGGGGACCGGCGCTGTTACCAGCTGCCCCCAGGAGCCCGCGGGCTGGCCGTGCGTGCTGTGGTGAGTGTGGGGTGGGACGCTCAGTGGGGTGACTGTGGGCTGTGGGGTATGGCTGTGGGGTGGGACGCTCAGTGGGGTGACTGTGGGCTGTGGGGTATGGCTGTGGGGTGGGACACCCTCACACAGGGTCTGGGTGATTGCACCCCGCAGGGCTTGGGGCGAGCAAGAGGTTGGGAGGCAAATGGTCAATGGTGTTCCCCTTCCATGAGCCAAAGAAACACAAGGCCCATCAGCCTGGCAGAGCTGGTCCCAGTGTGTGCCTGAGGGCTGAGCACTGGCAGCTGTGCAATTGCTGTCCCCATGCCCTGCTTGGCTTGGGGTGTCAGGTGCAGGGACACGAAGCCATCAGCTCTCCCCAGGCTGCATGGCGTATGGCAGGGGGAGCACCTTGGCCACGAGGGACTCACAGCATCCTGTGATCCCTCCTGGGGAAAACCACCACGGCTCCAAACTCCTGGGCAAAACCAAGCTGTTGTCTCCGCGCTGCCGTGGCAGGACCGAGATGTGCGGGAGGGCGCGGACATGCTGATGGTGAAGCCGGGGATGCCCTACCTGGACCTCGTGAGGGACGTCAAGGCTCGGGTGAGGACCTGCGGGGGACTCTGGGTGGGGGCCGTGGGTTCTGTGCGCCGGGACAGGCACTGGAGCACCGGGGGTGTGCGGGCCGGGCTGTCCCCGGCGCTGACCCGCTCCCGCAGCACCCCACGCACCCGCTGGCCGTGTACCACGTCTCGGGGGAGTTCGCCATGCTGTGGCACGGGGCGCAGGCCGGCGCCTTCAGCCTGGAGGCGGCGGTGCAGGAGGCGATCACGGCCTTCAGGCGCGCAGGTGAGACTGCGACCCCCGTGTCCCCCTTTCTATCCCCCGTGTCCCCCCGGGCTGGCTCCAGTGTCTCGTCTCTCCGCAGGGGCCGACATCATCATCACCTACTTCACACCGCAGCTGCTGCGCTGGCTGAAGGAGGCGGCGGGCCGGCACTGAGTGCCACCATTGCGGCCAGGGCGGGTTCTCCGGGAGGGGAGGGAATTCCGGGAGGGCGGGTTCCCCGGGAGGGGCGGTGCTTCCGGGCAGCGGCGCAGGTGGGCCCCGGCACCGCGGCCCCCCAGCCCGCAGCCCCCGCGCACCGGGAGCTCGGCCCGGTGAGCACCGGTACCCCCCCGCACCTCCGAGACCCGCGGGGACACCGCGAGTCTGCACCTGCGTTCCAGCGGTGCTCCCTTCCCGAACACCCTCCCCAGACGCCCCGGCCGTGCCCCTGACCCCCAGCCCCGGTGCCCCAGCTCGCCCCGTCTGCGGCACCCACGTGGCGAGTGTCGCTGCCCCGGCCTGGCAGACTTTGCCCCTGGCACTCGGAGCAGGGTTTGCCCTCCCTGCCGCGTCTCCGTGCTGACCCCAGAGGGGCCCCGAGCCCCGCCGCAAGGACACCGACGCTCGTACTGGAGTGGACAGAAGGCCGGGGTGCCCGCAGCCCTCGGATGTGACTGGCACCGCGGGGCTCGGCGGTGGCCCCGGGCGCTGCTGAGGCCATGCTCAGGCTGCGCCTGCTGACGTGGGACGTGAAGGACACGCTGCTGCGGCTGCGGCAGCCCGTGGGCCAGAGCTACGCGGCCGAGGCCCGGGCCCAGGGGCTGCAGGTGCAGCCCGAGGCTCTGGGGCGCTCCTTCCGGGAGGTGTACGGAGCCCAGAGCCGGCGCTTCCCCAACTACGGCCACGGCCAGGGGCTCAGCTCCCGGCAGTGGTGGCTGGATGTTGTCAAACAGAGCTTCAGGCTCTCGGGCGTGCAGGACGAGGCAGCCCTGACGAAGCTGGCAGAGAAGCTCTACCGCGACTACTGCAGCTCCAGCACCTGGGAGGTGCTGCCGGGAGCCGCCGAGACCCTGAGCCGGTGCCGCCAGCTCGGCTTCCGCATGGGAGTCGTCTCCAACTTCGACAGCCGGCTGGAAGCCATCCTCTCGCAGTGCAACCTGCGGCACCACTTCGAGTTCGTGCTCACCTCCGAGGCCGCGGGCTTCGCCAAGCCGGACGGGAGGATCTTCGAGCAGGCGCTGCGGCTCGGCGGGGCCCGCCCCGAGCAGGCGGCTCACATCGGGGATGACTACAGCCGGGACTACCGGGCGGCGCGGGCCGCGGGCATGCACGGCTTCCTGCTGCGGGCGGCCGGGCAGGGCGAGGGGCCGGAGGTGCCCCCCGAGCACGTCCTGCCCACGCTCGGCCACCTCCTGGCTCGCATCGAGAAGGAGTAGCTGCGGCTCGGAGGGGGCTGGTGCTGCTGCCGAGTGCTGAACTGTCCTGACATGAGATTTCTTGCTGCCAGGTGGGCAGGGAAGAGCAGCAGCTGAGCTGCCCATGGAGCAGGAGGAGTGTTCATGCAATAAAACACTTCTGATGCCCAGCAGCAGAGCAAATGTGTTTCATGGCTCTAAAAACACATAAAAGGGTCAGCTGTGGTGTCTTCCCCTAACAGGGCTGGGACTGGGTCACTGCAGAGGTTCATTCTGGCAGGAGATGGAGAAAGATACTGAGACTTATCCCTTCTCAGTCACCCCGGGGACAGGCCCAGGTATTCCCCAGTGCAAGTGGTAGCCCTGTCCCAGGGAAGGTTTGCCCACACAGAGCACCCAGGACACCCCTGCCCAGGCCCTGCACTCTCAGTGTACCCCACCTTTTCCACCTCACCAACATCCCCCCCTTCCCAACAGCAGTCACAGGCAGGAGGTGCCTGCAGGTCTTCTGCTGTGGGCAAAACAGCCTGGAGCTGGACAGTTTCACTTAATGAATTGCCAGTTAACAAATTTTACTGATTTTGGTAGTGAGAAATAAAGATCATTTAAAACCCCTTTCTCTGGCTCAGCTCCAGGCCTACACCTCTCCTTCCTCCCTGCCTGCTGCCATCAGCTCCCCATGTTTGCACCACGTTACACTCAAACCCCACTGCCATGGGACAATCAGTTTTGATTTCTTTCTGCTGGTCTTTGCTTGTTCCTTTGCTTGGACATGGCCACAGCCCCTCAGCAGTGCCCCTGTCCCAGCATGGCTCCACTACAGGGGACAGCCCCCTGCTCTGCAAGGAGGCAGCTCTTGCCAAAAGCATCTCCAGCTGTGTCCCAATCAGGGAATCACAGACTCATTTAGGTTGGAAAAGACCTTTAGGATTGAGTCCAACTGTTCCCGCAACACTGCCTAGGCCACCACTAAACCATGTTCTCAAGTGCCACATCCACAACACTTTTCAAACCCCTCCAGGGATGGTGACTCCATCACTGGCTTGGGTAGGTTGTGGCAGGGCCTGACCACCCTTCCAGTGAAGAAATTTTCTCCAGGATCCAACTTACACCTCTCCTGGCACAATCTGAAGCCATTTCCTCTTGTCCTTGCACTGTTGCTCGGGAGCAGAGCCTGCACCCCCACCCCCCCAGCTCCACCCTCCTGCCAAGGAGTTGTAGAGCACACTATGTCCCTTTCCACAGGCCTCCTCCCTGCCACTTCTCCATACATATCTCTCACTATTTCTCCTCTTTTTTCCAGCACACCAGCAGACTCGAAAGCTGCCTTTGGTGGGGCAGAAATCACACAATTCACCTAGGAGCAGCTGGCCCAGCCAGGCATTACCAGACCCTCACCCCAGCACAGGGTGTAGGCTCTGGGACGAGAGGAAAGCTGCAGAAAACACGCCAGGAACAGGTGTAGTGTGAAGGCAGGTGTTGTCTGAAGGGCCCTGGACACAGCCCAGAGCCCTGCCCGGGCTCCTTTCGCCCGGGCACTGCAGAGCACACACAGTCACACGCGGCCGAGCGAGATGCTCTGGTGTGCCACGGCAAAGACAGGGTACACGGGCTCCAGGAAGGCCTGGCGGTGGGAGAAGAGGATGGCGCAGGAGTCGGGGTCGTAGAAGAGCAGCTCCCCCCCTGCAAAGTCCAGCAGGACCCCGATCTCTGCCGGGGCCTTGATCAGCTCCACGGGCTGGGGCTGCCCCGCATGCAGGAACCGGAATTCTTTGTCGTAGCGTGAGAACACCCAGGAGGCAGCATTGAAGCCCAGGCGGCCTTCGTTGGCAGAGCCCTTCCTGGGCACGGAGCTGTAGCAAACCCCCAGCTTGTAGGCACAGCTCTGCTCCACGCTGACCTTCCAGGCACACACCCCCGAGTGGAAAGGCGCAGTGGCCAAAGCATTGGGCCAGTGGTCAAACCGCTCGGGGCAGCCCGAGTCCACCTTTGCTTTCTTGGGGCTGAAGGTCAGGGTTCTCTTGTCTTCTGACAGGCTGAGGTGGGGGCTCAGGGTTTTCTCATCGATGTGAATCTCCTGTGAGCCTGCAAGAGAAGCCACACGATGAGCACTGACGCAGTGGCCACCACCTGAACCACCTGAGGTAGTCACAGCCACAAGAAACACAAGCACAACCACCCTCTCCTCACACAGTGCTCCTGGGGCCCCCTCTGCTCCCCAGGGTGACAGTGCTGGGGGCTCAGGCTGGGTGCCACAGCTTCTCCTCTCAGCCAGGGCCAGGACAAGGCAGACATTCACCAAAGCCCAGACTCACCAGACACCTCTCCACCTTGCACTAAAGGCCCTGCTCATCTTCCTCTGACCCTGGCCTGACTCCCCACAAAACAGAACTCCGCAGGTTTGGTTCACCCCAATTTTGGGAGAGATCCAAACCTAGTTCCTGTCCTTTCTCACCCCCATAGTGGGTGAGCAGAACCTGGCTGCTCCTCCCCCAGTCAGGGGAGCCAAGAGCCTGGCAAGGGCTGTGTGCAGAAAACCTGCAAAGCTGGAAAAACAGGACTGGAGAGGGCCGGGCAGGGAAATCTCTTTCCTGCTACAAAGCCTCAGGTGCTGATCAACCCGCCCTGAGGTGCTGGGAGCAGCACAGGGAGCTGGCACCAGGCCTAGAGCTGAGCATGGCTGTGACTGGATCTGGTTTAGCTGTGAAAGAAGAGGGTGCCCAGCTGCACAAATCCAGCCAGTAGCAGCCCAGGGTGGCCAGAGGACACAGCACCCACTGTGGGTCTGCACTTCTTCAAAATCATGGAATCACAGGACTGTAGAGGCTGGAAAAGATCTCTAAGATCATGGTGCCCTTCCCTGGCTGCATTCTTCCCCCTGAGACCCTTCTGTGGGTCTGCAGGCTGTAGAACTGCACAAGTGTGTCCTTCAGTCCCTAAATTTGTGAAGCAGGGGTGAGGTTGATGCTCAGTGGACTCATCTGCTCGAGGGGACCCAGTTCCTGCCAGTATGTGCCCCTCCTTGCCCTCACTTTATTCACTTTAGGTCTTAAACCACCATGGAAACAGGGCTGGAGGGGTGACTCAGTGGCTCTGCCATTCCTGCCAGCAGCTCTATCCCATCATGCCAGCACCAGCCATTGCCCAACACCCTCTGCTCAGCATCCAGAGCACAGCACAATGAGCCCTTAAAGAACCAAAGGATGACCTCAACAGGGTCATGCCAGAGCCCAGCCTGCTCCAGGACCCAGATCAGCATCCCTCTAGCAGCAATCAGCACCCAGCAGCAGCAGCAATGCTCCAGGGTTTCCTCAGGCTGCACCCGCCCAGGTGCTCCCTGGCAGATGAAGAGAGGCTCAATTATCCCTTTGCAAATCAGTGCCATGCACCTGTGCACGTCAGGTAGGAGTTATTGCAAGCCAGAGTGAGCCCAAAGAGGAGCTGAAGCCAGCATTTCCTTCAGCAGGAGCTGTCAGCCTCATTCACCTGATGATTTATTTCCCCACACAGCAGCCAAAGCTGAGCTCTCCACAGGGCTCTGGGGCTGCCCACGCTGCTGGTGTGCAGGGTGGCTTTCCAGGAAGCCAGAGCTGCTCTGGATTCATAGAAAACACAGCAGCACCAGACTTTATCTTCCTCTGGCAGAAGAGCACTAAACCTCCTGTTGTGCCACACACAGCTGACCTAGGGCTGCATCCTGGTGGTCCATGTGGGGAAACACCTCCCCAGTGACAACCACATTGTTTCCTGTGGAATTGCAGTTCCAGGGGAGCATCTGAGGGAGGGGAAGTGCTGGCAAAATAACAGCAGAGTAATTCAGATCAGCAAATTTTGCCCCTCACACAAGTGTTTTGTAATGATTAAATCTGGATTTTCACATATAATTCTGATGAATGATTCCACTGGGAATTCATCTCACCCCCAAATCTATTTTCTCTGTGCCCTGTATCCATCAGGGTGGCCCTGGGACATGAGGGATACTGGGACAATAAATTCCCATGGTTAACAGCTCTGGGAAGCACATTTGTGTGAGCTGCAGCACATCTGGCTTCTTTTAAAAATCCAAGTTCCCATGAACTGAGATCCCTCCCAAAACTGTGCCAGGAGATTTACATCATCTCGTGTTGTAAGGAAAAAGCTGCCAACGCCAAAAAGAAGTGATACAGAAGCCTGGGTGCCAGGTAAAGGCATCATAGGAATCATGTTTATTTTTGAGAGTGAAATAGAGGCCCTTTTGCAGCTGCTTTCCAAGTATTTTAGAGGTTATGGAGTGAACCATCAAGGCTTGGAATTTTCTGTTTTCAAGCAAATAAACAAGACAGCCACCTGCTCACCTGCCTTTGAGAGAAGGGACCACAGAGTGACACTTTGCATTACTGTGTCTTAAGGCAAGCTCAGACCACTGCTGTTAATATAAAATCTCTAAGGCTTAGGTCCGGGGTGGCCTGGGGACTGATGAGATCCTCAAGGATACACCAGGCATCCTCAGAATGCAGTAATATGTGAAATGTAACCACACACTCAAAAAAAAACCCAAACAGAATCAAATTCCTGTATAATAAGTGCATCAGGACACCCACCACAAGAATCAAATGCCCTAAGTTATTACATTTCACAAGGATACTGTTGGGAGAGGAATCCTTACAAAAACCCTGTCACAACAAAGAAAATTAGGGAAAGGCTTTCTGCTTGACTCCACAGCTCTGAACATTGAGAACCTGCTTGATTGATTCTTTCAGGAAGAATTTCTTCACTGAATGGGCTGTTCAATACTGGAAGGGACTGCCCAGGTGATGGAATAACCATCCCTGGAGGTGTCCAAGGCACAACTGGGCCTGGCAGTTGCTCAGTGCTGGGTGACAAGGTGGTGATCACAGGTTGGATTGGATGGTCTTAGAGGTCTTTTCCAGCCTGAACAATTCTGGGGTTTTGTGACACTGTCAATGAACCACTGCAGGGACTGGCATAGAATCACAGAGTGATTTGGGCTGGAAGGGACCCTAAAGATCACCTAGTCCCAACCCCCTGCAGGGACACTTTCCTCAACTGCCAGCACTCACAGATTCCAAAGGGGGAAATTAATCACAAAGGGAGAGCAACACCAGAGTTTGCAGTAGATAAACACATGATGGTAGTGCTTGATAGGCATAGACTCTCAAGCTAATACTTAAAACCATAGAGCAATAAAAGCCTGAAGTGCAGACTTTGGAGATGGGCCTGGAAACAGGGAAAAACTGGAAACAGCTCAGAATCACATCAAGATGAGCAGAAATCAAAAGTCTTACAGCAGCTTTGGAAAAACCACGCTAGGGATTGTTCACAAGACAAATCACAAAGGATATTGCCATCTCTGAGAAACAAAAAATGCATTTGAAATACTCTAACAACAGACTGAAACCCGAGTAAAAGCAAACATTTCACAACCAGCCATTCAAGCACATCACAGCCAGAGGAAAAATGTCTTTCCCTGCTTAACACAGCCAGCACCAACCAGGTAAACCAGTCCCAGAGCCTGTCAGTGGCCTGGCAAATGCCTCCAGTGCAGCCTCAGCTGTACAGCAGGGGCTGAGCCAGAGCACAAACACCTCTACAACCACCAGCTCATGCACAGCCACAACCTCAGCTTGTGATCAGAACACTGCTCCATCTACTCACTGCCTCCTGCACTGGGCAGTCTCACAGACACCCCACAGAAGAAATCACCCTCTCAGAGTCCCCAGCAGCCTGTTTGTGACAGAGATTCCCACAGCAGCAACAGCTTCACTGCTGTCACCCAGAGACTCAGGAAACAGCAAAAGAAACCACACAACACTAAAGCCACAGAGCTGATAAAACACACAATCTTTTCAAACTCCAGTTCTTCCCCGAGCCACAACTGCTTGGAGGCACCCCCTACATCTCCCACAGCTGCTGCTGCCTCCCTGAATGGGCTCCCAGAAACAAGCAGGGGCTGGGAGAGCAGAGGGGCAGGACACAGCTTGAGGAAATTTGGACACAGCATGAGGGTGTTTGTCTGGGCACAACACGAGTGAGGGTGCAGGAATCGCTGGAGCATGAGAGATCTGAGCAAGACACTGACCTGTGAGGCAGCAGAGCACAGCACAGGCCCACAGTCGGTGCAGCAGTGGACTCTGAACACAGGTCTGATTAAAGTTTAACTTCAGGGACTCCTGTGGCTCCAAGATTCCCTCCGCCACCTCCGTCCTAGCAAAGGAAAACAGGAGTTGTTTCAAAATACAACGATTTCTTGTGCTGGGAGGTGTCTAAAAGATTACAAGGAGGTATGGCAGAGGTTAAAGAGGAGCTCTGGCTGCAGAGAGACCACAGCAGGGGTGTCTGGGCCAGCTCTCACCCCGAGTAATACTTTCGGTTGGCTCTGCTTACAGTTCCTGGTGAAAGGGCTGCAGTGTTGTAAAACACATCCCAGCAGCCTGAGTCAACAGCTCCTCACTCAGCAGACACAGGGTAAATAAATGTGTCTGAGAGCAGCCATCAGGGTACCAGGGGAGCACAATGAACAGGCAGAGAATCAGATTTCCCTCTATTGCCACAGCCCCACAGTCTGGGCACAGAGGCTCCACCCAGCACAGAGCCAGGGGTTTGCTGGCTCCTGTGGCCTGCAGAACTCCTGGTTGTGAGGACAGGCTGTGGCACGGGCTGCTGGGGATGTGCTGGAGCACATTCCATACCCCCACAGGCACAAATACCCCCACAGGCCCTCTGGGCAGCACAGTGTAGCCAGGGCCAGCACCCTCACAGCAGCCACAGAAATAAATGACTTAAATAAAATGAAATAGATTAAATAAAAACACAGCCACAAGGCGCTTCCTCAGGAAGGGCAGCCCAGTGTCAGTGATAGGGCTGTTGGGGACACTGGGACCTGCAGCTGTCTCTCCCTGCCCATGCAGGGCTGGGGAGATGCTGTGCCAGCCACCTCCTACATGGAGCACAGACCATCCTACCTCCTCCAACAGCTTGGCACAGCCTGCTCCATTCCCCAGCAAGCCCTGTGGGTTTCTAAGGAGCTGCAGCATTTCTCCCATGAGCAAGGACTGTTGATCTGGGAAAGCACATGGAGCATCTCCAGGTGCAGCACAGCACAAGGAGCAGAGACAAGAGGCCACGCTGGCATCTCTGTGCTCTGTCCTTGTTCAGAACAAAAGCAGCACGAGGGACAAAGGAGGTATCACGGTGTGCCTGAGTCATGGCACACAGCACAGGAGCTGAGGGGATGCAGGTGTGGAGCAGGAGCAGGGAAAGATTTAAGCAAGGTTAGGGAAAAGGACCAGGAGCAGCCATGTACTGACCTCTCGAAGATCTCTTGTTCTGCATGCTGGGGTGGGGATGCAGGTGTGGAGCAGGAAAAGCTTTAAGCAAGGTTAGGGAAAGGACCAGGAGCAGCCAGGTACTGACCTCTCGAAGATCTCTTGTTCTGCATGCTGGGGACAAGGAGAGAAAGAGTCATCAGAGCTTAAATCCCCACAGAAGACACCCCAACACAGCAAACTCGGGACCCAGGGAGCAGCGTTCCCCTTCCTGACCCAGAGAAGCCACCCCTCATCCCAACCCTGGGGAGCAGCAAGAGCATCCAACATCCATTTTCTTCAGCTGCAGCACTTCCCGACTCCAAAAGTGAGTGGGAATGCTGAAGGCAGTACATTGCACTGTGGCTGGGATACTGTCTGCTGTTCCCTCTGTCCCCACCCCACTAGGGCAGGCCACAGGAACAGCCTGTGCTCCCAGCAAACAACCCCAGGGCTTTCAGCAAAGGAGGGAGGCTGCAGAGGGACTAAGCCAAGGGTCAGGTGACCTCATGGTCAGTCCCACTTGTTTCTGTACCTGCTGGCCATGAGGCACTCTAAAGGTACAGCAAAGTGATAAGAAAATACCTGATCCCTGCTCAAATCCAAGCAGCGCACTTTGCATGCCTTCAGCTTTCCTGTGGCATGCCATGCGTTGATTCCAGATAGGCAAAAGTACCAACACTGACAGCCCAAGGTGGAAAACACATGAACCCCTAATTCCCTTCCAAAAGGAGAAACTGAGGGTGTGGCCGCTCTCTGCCGCAGGCAGCTGATGGATCCTGATGTCCAGCCTCTCCTCTTTATGGTGCAGCTACAGCCCAGCACATCGAGGTGCTGGGGCAGGATAGGAACTGCCTTTCCCACCAAAGGAGCTTCTGCCCTCTTTCCATGGGATTGGGTCTGGTTTCCAAGCCAAACTGCTGTTCCTCTCCTCACAAATTTACATGTGGGAAGCAGAGGCTGAGCATGGTGGTGGCAAGGCAGAGGTCCTGCTCACATCTAAAACGAGAGGAATCACTTGGGTGAACCCAGATGATTCAATAACCAGAGAAGGAACTGAGCAAGGGGAAGCACAGGCTGCTTTGCACGGCAAATATCCCTAACAGGGCTAAGCCAGGCAACACTGGGGACTTTCCAGAAGAGCTGCAGGTGTTTCCAAGGGTCAGTTTTGATTAAACTAGACACTAGAAAACTGGTGGCACAACTGTTGTAAGAGCAGGTCACAACCCAGAGCTGTCCTGGCTGTCCAGCCTAAGGGCAACTACAAGCCCAGAGTCTGGAGACCTGAATATGGGTCGTTCTGGACCTCATTGCAAGCAAGAGCAGGATCGGGCAGAGCAGATGCTCTAGGAACCACCAGAAACCACAGGGGCTTATCAGGATCAGGTCAAGGAGGTTCACTGAGCCAGACCTCCAAATGTCTGCAAATGGCCTGCCCAGGGAGGTGGTGGAGTCACCATCCCTGGATGTGTTTAAAAAAAGCCTGGATGTGGCACTGGGTGCCAGGGTTTAGCTGAGGTGTCAGGGCATGGGTTGGACTCAATGGTCCTTAAGGTCTCTTCCAACGCGGTGATTCTGTGAATTCCTTATGTCCTGCTCACCTCTGCCTCCCTGCTGGCAGCACAGCAGCCACTGAACTCTGCATTTAAGTCCCATAACAAGACGTGCAGGTCAGCTCTGGGCTGCCTGGCTCTCAGTACTCACCAGCAGGCCCTGGTCATCCAGGTTGGTGATCATGTCCACCAGGTAGGTGCGGAGGGCACCCAGCTTGTGCAGCGCCTCTGTCCAGTGCACCTGCTGGGTGAGGATGCTCTGGTGTGCCCGCTCCTCCTCGGCGTGCACCCTCTCCAGCAGCCGCTGCTCCTCGTTCTCACAGGCCTTCCCCACGAGGAGCAGCCTCTGGACCACCAGCTCCCGCGCCGCGCTGGCTGCGCTCTGCCACGGCAAGGACACAGCAGGAGCATCAGCCCTGCTCCAGCCCCGAGAGGAGCCCAGCTGCTTCTGCCAGCACTCCTGGGGCTCAGCCATTGGTGCTACTCCGTTAACTGAGCCCATGGCACCTGGCACCATACCAGTCCCAAACCTGCCCCCTGCCTCCTCAGCCAGCCCCAGTACCTAAGTGACAACCTGTGAGGGACCAGAGTCCTGTCCCTCCACAGATTCACTGTGGGTGAGAAACAGGAGAATAGGCTGAGACAGCTGGGAGTGCTCAGCCTGAAGGAAAGACACCAGGGAGAACTTACAGCTCCTTCCAGTGCCTAAAAGGGCTCCAGGACAGCTGGAAAGGGACTCAGGACAAGAACCTGAAGAGACAGGACAAGAGGGAATGGCTTCCCACTGCCAGAGGGCAGGGTTATATGGAATATTGGGAAGAAATTTTCCTTGCAAGGGTGGTGAGACGCACAGGGTGCCCAGAGAAGCTGTGGCTGCCCCTGGATCCCTGGCAGTGTCCAAATCCAGGCTGGATGGAATTTGGAACAACCTGGGATAGTGGGATGTGTCCCTGCCTATGGTAGAGGGTTGGAACTGGGTGGTCTTTAAGGTTCCTTCCAACCAAAACCAGTTTTTGGAATTCTGATTCTATCACTGTCCTTTGTCCTCATTGACTGCAAGGAACAAATAAAATAAACGTAGGAATTCTAAGGCACTGATCCTAGTAGGATGTTTGATTGTTGTACACTCACACCATTGTCTATGCGCATTTTCTAGGCAAATGAAGCACGAATTCCAGGCACACCCTGGCATTCCATTTCCACAGCGGCATCCCGACGTCTTCCCCCCTGGGAGCTGAGCATCCCTTCCGGCAATGGCGAGCAGGGAGCAGGCAGGGCCAGCCCCAGGGACTCACCTGGACGCCCTGGTCTTTGGCAGGCAGCACCTCCTCCACGTGCCGGGCGATGGCCGCGCTCTGCAGCTGGATCCGCTCGCAGCGCTCCACGAGCTTGTTCTGGGACACGGAGCAGTGCGGCGATGGATGCGGGTCTGGACGGGGCCCCGAGCCCCGGCAGCCACCCCACACCTGCCCGCTCCCCTGCACCACCCCACAGAGAGCCCCCATCCCCACGGGGCCCCGAACAGCCCCACACCCCACCAGGGCCCCACAGCACCCCACACCCGCCAGGAGCGCCTCGCAGAGCCCCCGTCCCCATCCTTGGGTGGGCCCACACCGCCAGGGGCTCCTTCAGAGCACCCAGCTTCCCGTGGGAACACCCGCATGGCCCCACACCCTGCCAGGGACCCCCGCGGCCCCCCAAATCCCCAGGGACCCTACACACCCTCAGGGATCCCACACCCGGTCTGAGACCTCCACACCCCGTCTGGCACCTCCACTCCCTGCCAGGGACCCCCCCGGCGCCACAGCTGCCGAGGCACCCCCACACCCCGCTAGGGACACCTGTGGCCCCATACCCCCATCGGGACCCCCACACACCCCCAGGGAGCCCCATATCTCCCCAGGGAGCCCCATATTCCCCCAAGGACGCTCATACCCACCCAGGAGCCCTTACACTCCCCGACACACCGGCACGCCCGCCCGGACCCCCGTCCCGCCGGAGCTCCCCAGCCCCGCACGGCCCCGCTGCCCCCCCAGCCCCGGGCTCCCCTCAGCCGGCCCGGGCTGGGGTCCCGCCGCTCACCCGCAGCCGCTCGGCCCGGGCCATGCTGTGCCCGCACCTGCCGCGGGGGCGACGGCCCCGCCCGGCCTCGCTCGGCGCTCCCGGCTCGGCTCCGCCCCGGCCCGGCCCCGCCGGGAGCCGGCGGCGGGCGGGGCCGGGAGCCGGCGGCGGGCGGTGGCACGGGCGGGACGGCGCCGGGGCCGGTGAGGGTGAGTGCGCGGCGGGGCCGGGCCGGGCCGCGGGGCTGCCCCAGCGCAGGGACGCGATTCTTCACAAACCTTTCCTCACAAACCTTTCCCGAGGGCTGCCCCGCCTCGCCCCTGCCCGCGGCACATGGCACTTGAGGGGCTCCCTCGGAACGCTCCCATCACGGGAGCCGGGGTGCTCCCATTGAACCGCACAGGGACACCCCCATCCCAAGGGACCCAGGATGCTCCCGCTGAGCCTCACAAGGCCTCCCCCATCCACAGAGACCCGGGATGCTCCCACTGAACCCCACAGGATCACTCCCATCCACAGAGAGCTGCCAGCACCTCTGTGGGTCACACCCAGCTCCAGGATCCCAGGATATCCTCCCGATTCTCCCCAAAGCCGAACACCCTCCTCAAAGGGATGCTTATTCCCCCGAGAGGATGGGGCAGCTCTGCTGCGTCCCTGTGCTGCTGCTGTGGTTGTTGGCATTCCTTATCCCACGGTGCAGGTTTCACTGCAGAGCCTGGACAGGTGGAGGCAGCAGCACGGCTTAATTCTCAAAAGCAATTCAGTAAAAAAGGTTTCTGTCAAGTGATGCATTTGGGGGGAAGGGAGGATAACGGCATCCTCCAGCATGAAACTCAGGCTGCCGAGGTGAAGCTTGGTGTGGATCAGTTGTCATAGCATCCCTGAGTTTTAGAGTTTTGTGGTGGAGCAGCCTGATGGATAAATGTGTGTTGGGATGCAGACAACAAAAGCTTGGATTAAATCCTGTCTGAGTGCTGTTCTCATCCAGGATGCAGAAAAATCTGTTCTTTCTTGCAGTGAGGAAGAGGCAGGAGAACAGTGAGACCCAGAACAAAGCTTCCACCTTCCCTGCAGCCTCCCCTGGCCTCGGGCAACTCCCTGTGAGCTGATGTGCAGGTAGGGATAAACATGAACTAACTGCTGGTTGGAAACAGTAACCATCAGAATTAAAAACTCAGAATTCCTGCCTTACCTCTTCCTAGAGCCTTGTTTTGCAACTTCCAGAGTTCTCCCACTGTCCGAGAAAAATCAGTTTCTTGATGGACTGAAATGATTGGGGCACTCAGTCTGATTGAAAGAATAAATTGCCAAATTAACACAGCCCCATAGCTGTGAGATTGATCATTCCTCACATCTTTGGAACATGCAAACTCATGGATAGAACAGCAGGGGATTAACTGGGTATTATTAATTGCTAATCACAAAGGCTGTCAGGGTAAAATTAGAAAGGGAATTTTGTAGAAACCTTTTGCTCAGTGCTTCCAGGATTTGGTTTTCACTTTTTTTGTGGGCAGAACCTTCAAGCAGTTTTTTGCTGGAAAAAGCAGATTGGGTTTTTTTTCCCCTGATTTTGATTGGCAAAATGCTGCAGCCATGGAAGATGGGCATGCCAGCAGACTAAATCCAATTAGTGTGCCTCGAGCTAAGCAGCAAGCAGTTATTGTCTGTGACAATTCACTGTCACTGAGACTGGTTTCTGCTGGGTCTGTGAGGACGGGGGAGGTGCTGCTCCTCACCTGGAAGGGTCTGCAGGGTCTGGCTGTGCTGACCCCTCTGGGGAGGAGCCAGCCTGGCCAGCAGGTGTTTGCTGAATGCATCTGGGTTATCCACATGGTTTTACCATGCCTGGAACTGGTGTGTGGACATGGAAACTTTTCCCAAAGTGTTCCTCAGCTCAGGGAAAGATCACTTCAAGTATTGCCAGGCTGGCTCAGTTGAGCTGGGGCTGCCTGTGCCTGCACGTGGTCCCACCAGTTGCTGTACGAGCTTCAGTCTGAAGGTGTTTGCCTTCACCAAGCCAAGCACTGGGATCTCCAGGATGTATGGAAGTCCAGACCAGATCCAGGAGTAACAGGAGGTGTAAAGAATGACAGGCAGCAGCTCCATCTCTGTTGTGGCCTCACCAAGCTTGGGCATTTTTAAGCTCAGTGTGAGGTCCCAGTGACCCCACCCTGCTGCTGGCTCTGCTCTAAGCTAAAGGTTCCACTCAGGACCTCCAGATGTCCCCTCCTCTGAGGTTTTCTCCTTACTCTAGGATGTAGATAACACATTACCAGCACTTTATCCTGTATGTGTGACAAACAGAAACCCCTCTGGATCCCTGGTGGTGCCATGTCCCCTCACCCACAGGTCGTGTCCCCACAGCAGGTACTCAAGGTGCTGATGTGACACCCACCACTGGTTGCCAGGACCATGGGGAAACTGCAGAGTAAAATCAGCTTCCACACCACCAAATACAGGTAAAGCAATGCTGGAAGATCAGGTCTTCTTAATAAACCAGGTGTGAGAGTGAAGAGAGCACAAATGAGCAGAGAATATGGCAAGCACAGGGGTTTAGTTTCATTATTGGATGTTTGAACCAGGTTTTAATTTCTAACTCTCACTTATAAAGTCTGCTCAGCTTCTTTGGGGGGACTGAAATCCCAAGTGTCACTCACAGGAATGGCCAAGCACATAACCATGGCCAGTGGTTGTGCTCTGTGATGGCTGAGGAAGGGGAACAGCTCCAGGAGTGGCTCTGTGGCCCAAATACCCAAACTGCTTTGTTGTCCCCCCAGAGCCTGTCTCCAGCCTTCATGGCCAAGATGAAACAATTCAGTCCCTGGCAGCGGGGAGAGGCTTCTCTGCCTGGAGAGCAGCACGGGGTGGCAGTGGGGGGACTTGTGGCCAGGGAGGTGTCACAGCACAGAGCAGCAGAGCCTGACCCGTTTGAGGACTGTGGAGGCTGGTGAGGTCAAAATATCTTTTCTTCTTTGCACCAGCACAGAGTGAGCGACAATTAAATATTCAGCAGCTCTGGAGCTGGGATAGGTCTGCTCCATCTCATTCACAGCATCTCTCTGCCTTTCCAAGGCAGATGTTGTCATGTCAGAAGATGCCAGAGGTGCCAGGGAATACCACCTGACCTCTCCTCCCAGCCCTGCAGCCCCCAGTGCTGTCCCTGTTCCTCTGCAGGGCCGACGGCTCCGTGGGACAGACGGGACCCGCTGGTGCCTCCCGGCAGCACAGCCCCGCTCACACTGACGCTGTCACCTCTGTGGCTGCCCTCAAACCAGAGCTGTGTGTGTCAGGAGGAAGGGATAAGGTGAGGTATCCCCTGGGACAGGATAATATATCAACAGTATCAACAGCTTCAAAAGTAAGGTTGAAATGTGAGCTTTGAGCATTTCCGTGGATGGTGGCTATGTTGATGCCTGGATTTAGAAAGGAAAAATGAGCTTAGAGTGAGGGCACACCCTGAAGCACAAGGACTCAAATTTTGTAACCTCTCCAGAGCTCATATCACATCAAATGCTCCCTCCCAGGCTTGGGATCGCCAGACTGACTCTTACATCACCTGTCTTTAAGGACAGCTGTACATGCTCTGGGAGCTGAAAACCAGAGGAACCTGTTCCCTGTCCTGTGGACTGTGCACAAGTCTTGGTATGACATATCCTCCCTGCCCTGCTCCTGTGCTGACCCCTGTCCCTGTCCCTGCAGAGTGTGGCTGTGTCCAGCTGGAGGTCTGGGGCTGTCCTGCGCCGCTTCACCGGCCATGAACGTGAGGTCACCAAGGTGAGAGCTGGGGAGACAGGAATGTTGGAGCACTGGTTTGTCATCCACAAGAAAGGTGGGATCAGAGTATTCCTGGTGTCCAGCTGGAATGGTTGATGACCTTAAATGTCTTTTCCAACTTAATGATTCATGAATCTGTGATCAGAACACATTCGATTTTTCCCAAGGTCCCAAGAGATACTTTTGGAAGCAGAATGGAGTGTTGCATTCAGACTAAACAGGGCTGTAGGAGGTCTGGATGTGAGCTTGTCTTCCCTTCCAAGAGACTGTATAGAAAAAGCTCAGGATGAATTATGAGGTCAAGCTTCTGCTGCAGAGATGCCATTCACTTTTCTTCAGGCCTCATTTTGCTAGACTTGACATTATTCCACAAATCAGCCATGCCTGGCTGAGACATTCCGGGAATACCCATGCCATGTGCCGTAGCTGGCATATTCTGGGAATAGCAGGGCTTTAATTTCCTTTCTGAGATTGGGATGACAAAGCCAAGCAGGCTTCTGGGAGGGCATATGTGCAGAGGGGCTGTAGCTGTGCGTGGTGTGGCCAGTGCACCTCTGCAGGGGACAGCCCCAGTTCCCCTGAGCTGTGGGTACTGCAAAGACAAAGGGGGCTTTGTTCACCTCAGTGCTCAAAACAACTGTGCACTGGGCTCATTTGGGTTTGTAAAGATGTTTTTCCTATAAAAGGAATGGTTTCTACAAACAAGACTTGAGAGCACCCATCCACCATCCCTGGCTCTGACAGAGTTGGGAGGCCAGGCTCTCCCCAGTCATGTTCCTGCATGTGTTAGGCTGTGGCAGGACAGCAGCAGAGCTGTGCTCTCCCTGTGAGCTGGGTGGGAAGATGAGCAGCTTCTCCTCCTGGTCCTTGGCAGGTCACCTCAGCCCTTGACTCCAGCAGAGTCTTCAGCGCATCCCGGGACAAGACAGTGATGATGTGGGAGCTTCATGGGACTTCAGGGCCAAGCCAGCACTTCCCAGGACATGACCTGGTTGTTACTGGACTGGCTGTGAGCCCAGGTGAGGGACAACGAACTCCCAGTCCCCAGGGACAGGCTGACAGTGTTTCCTGTCTTGTTCTTGATGTTGACTTGTGGTTGCAGATGCCTCCCAGCTGTGCACGGGCTCACGGGACAACACCGTGTGCAAGTGGGACACTGAGACTGGGGAATGTCTGGGCAGAGCTGCAATCTCCAGGAATCTGGTAGGATGTGCTGGTTCCTCCAATCCCATCCCATCATCCATCTCCCCTCCCTGCCCACATGGTTATTTCACATGTGGAGCTGTGCAGAGGGAATTTGCTGGGAGCTTGGTGCCAAAGGGAGCCCTTGGGACACTGTGCACCTGGGCAGGCTCAGCTTGAGGCTGGTTATTCTTCTCCAGGTAACAACAAACCCAGGAACACAAAAGTACCAAGGGACTCGTGGCAATTTATCAATGCTTTGGAAGCACACAGAGTCATGGAATCACTGAGGTTGGAAAAGACCTCTAAGACAGAGTCCAGCCATTCCCCCAGCACTGCCACAGCCACCACTAACTCATGTCCCCAGGTGCCACATAGACACGGCTTTTAAATCCCTCCGGGGATGGTCACTCCACCACTGTCCTGGGCAGCCTGTGACAATGCCTGACCATGCTTTCAGCAAAGAATTTTTTCCCCATTATCCAACCTAAACCTGCCTTGGCACAACTTGAGGCAATTTCTTCTCATTGCTTGTTCCCTGGGAGCAGAAGCTGACCCCCACCTGGCTGCACCCTCCTGTCAGGGAGTTGTGGAGAGCCAGATCCCCCTGAGTCTCCTTTTCTCCTGGCTGAACAAGCCCTGTGCAGTGGGGCTGCATTCCCTCCTGTACCAACCCAGGGCTGGGGTGGGTACCACCCCCTGGTGCCTGTGCTGTCCCTGCTCCCATGGCTCTGTGTCCTGCTGCTGGCACCTCCCAGCAACCCCACTGGGACTGGACCGGGCAGGGGAGCAGAAAAAGTCATTATCCAGCATTTCCAGCTCCCAACCCAGCAGGAGGAGGGAGAGGATGGGAGCTCAGTGGTTCCATCCTCTGGCAGACACAGCCTGGGCTGCACACAGAGGTGACTCCTGCTCATCTTTCCACAGGTCACACACCTGTGCTGGGTTCCTGGGGAGCCTTATGTCATCCAGACCTCAGAGGATAAAACCACCAGGTAAATTCTCCCTGTGGCCAGAGAGCAGGGAGGTTCAGCCCGAGGCTGTTGTGGGTTTGGTTGTCATGACCACTTCTGGTGTGGCTAAAAGCCACCTGCCAGCTCACCTGGGCCTTGGAGTGTGACCTCCAGCCAGGGACAGGGCCTGGGAGCAGCACTGGCTGGTGACTGCAGGTGAAAAGGAGAAATTGTGAGAAAGAAAGCTGGAGAGTGATCCAGCATGGATAAATGCAGGGATGTAGGGACACAGGGAGAGTTTGGGAGCAGCCAGGACAGAGCTGTGGGCACGGCCCGGGTGTGCGGGAGGGCATAGAGGGAAACCATCGTGGTGATGATGCCTCAGGGTCCCCCTGCCCTCTGCTGTTCCCTGCAGGGTGTGGGACAGCCGGGAGCTGCAGGTGGCCCACACGTTCCCAGCCAAGCAGCACATCCAGACGTGCTGTGACGTGAGCCAGGACGGGCGGTACTGCCTCAGCAGCAGCAGCGGCTCCGCCGGCCACGGCGCCGAGGCCACCGTGAGTGCTGGGCAGCGAGCCCGGGGCTCCTGCTGCCTTCCCTCCCACGCCCGTGGCAGACAGGGAGAGCAGCACCTCACTGCTCCAGGGTCTGAGTGCTCCCACTGCCCGGGCCTTGGCCTGGTGTCTTCCTGCCTGTCCCTTTGGGAAGTTCTGCTCAGAAAATATCAGCAGTTATTCCTCCTGATTAAACCATGGGATTTACCCATCCCTGGAAGTGTCCAAGGCCAGGTTGGATGGGGCTTGAAGCACCCTGATGTAGTGAGTGGCATCTGTGGCATGGGAGGGAGTTGAAACATCCCATGGCAGGGAGTTGAAACAAGGTGGTCTTTGAGGTTCCTTCAAACCCAAATGAGTCTGGAATTTCATTTCAGTAAAACACACAGGGGAAAAAGACAATGGATGCCATTGAGGAACACAAGGTTCTTGCAGAAAGCCTGTAAGGGATCCCTTGCTCCAGGTGTTTCCAAACCAGGTCCTGCAGATTTTCAGCCCTGTGTGTGAGGATCAGGAGGATGAAACAATCCCATGCCAGGGTGGGCAGGGTTGAGGATGGGAGCAGGCTGGACATTTATTATCTGCCTGCACAGTCTTAGCTTGTTGGCTCTCTTGGGTGTCCTCATGCCATGTCCTCAGTCACCAGTGTTGAAAATCCTTTGGGCTTTGATGTTCTCCAGGACTGTGAGCATGAGCAGGGATAAGGGCAGTAGCCATGGCACTCTGAGGATTGGTGAGGAGCTCTTTTATCATAGCCCACCTTCCTGTCTTGGTAAAACAACTCTGCTGGCAGAGCTGGGGCTCTACCACTGCCTCTTTCCTGCAGCTCTGGGACCTGAGGCAGACCAGGGGCCGAGTGTGTGAGTACAAAGGGCATTTCCAGACCACCACCTCGTGTGTCTTCCTGCCCCGGGGCCCCACGCTCGCCCCCAGCATTGCCACATCGTCCAGCGACAGCACAGTGAAGGTCTGGGACCAAGGCACTGCAGGTAGGGGAGGCTCCTGCCCACTCCGTGTTCCTTTCTCCTGGATGACAAACCCACTTCCCCCAGTTCTGTCTGCTCCTGGTGATGGGCAGGGTGACTGCTGCAATCTCTGGAATTTACTCCAAGCCTGCAGGGCAGGGTGGAGAAATGCCCTGGAACAAACCCAGGGCTCAGCAAAGTGAAGGAGCTGCATGTCAGAGATGACAGAGATCTCGCCTCAGCTAAAAGGAAGAATTACCAGGCAGCTCTTAAAGATACATCCGAGTTAAGCCATGAAAGGACAAATGATAAAAAGAAAAAAGAACAGGTGAACTCCAGAGATTTATGCAGGTACAAGCAGAAAGTTATAAGGAATAGAATTTGTACTGGAGGACAGACAGCTGATCAGCCATTACCCTCGTTTTGGTTGTCCTCCTGAAGGGGAATCATGGCCATTTTGGGGTTAAACCTGGTGATGAGGGTGAGTCCCTCCCTGAGTTGGACACAAAGGGGTTTGTTTGCCTGCCAAGCCCTGCCATGGCAGCAGGTTCTTAGTAACCCTTGTGCTGCAGGCAGAGATCTCTTGGGAGCTGTTCAGGCTCACAGCATTAGACACTCCCCAGGGCTAAGCCCCTCTCCAAGGGAACTTATTTAAGATGGGATGAAAATAGAAACCTGAGGCTTTCCTGCAGAGAAGGACCTTCTGTTCTCTTACCTGTGTCTTTGCCTGGTGCCTGTGCATCCAGGATGGCTGTGAGGTGGCAGCAGCTTTGATCCTTTTGCCTTCCCAGCTGGGTGAGCCATAATCCAGCTGCTCTGGGAAGGGTGCAGGTAACCAGGAGAGGCAGCTGCCTCTGGGTCCAGGCCAAGTGCAGCTCTGTTTGCAGCTCAGCCTGGGGCTGGGGTCTCTGCACAAATTGTCTCAGGGAGTTTAATAATAGACACAAACAGAAAGGCTCCTGTGTAAATCTTATTTCTCTTTCCCTCTTGGAGATTCATCAAAACCGTGTGGTAAGCGTAGCACAGCCCTTAGGAAAACTAAGAAATTTGGGAGAAAAAGGTGGGTTGGAAATGGCTCCACGCACATCCTACAGCTCTGCCCAGTGGGGGCTCTAGGTCCATCCAGCCCCGCTTCCTCTCCCAGGAAGGGGCAGAGCCTGACCCAGTCTGGATCCCTGTCAGCCACAGCCTGACTGGGCAGTGCACAGGGGTGAGTCTCTCTGCCAGGGGCACATCCCAAGGTGTTGAAGTGTGGATCCAGGCAGCAGCTCACCCACCTCGGGCAAGCAGAGCCTGGAGGTGAGAGACTGGTGTGGCCCTGCCTCATCTCAGCAAACCCAGCATCCCTCCCTTGTGCCTTCCCTTGCAGCCTGCCTGGCCACGCTGTGCCTCGAGGGCTCGGGCCCGCTGGCCTCGCTGGCCGCCTGCGACAGCTCCACCCTGCTCTGCGCCAGCTCCAACTCCGGCATCCACGTGCTCCGTGTGAGGGGCGGCGCAGAGCCGGCCCTGGAGGAGGTGGCAGCGTTCTGAGCACCGGGACCCCCGTCAGACACTGTCCCTGGAGGAGGTGGCAGCGTTCTGAGCACCGGGACCCCCGTCAGACACTGTCCCCGGAGGAGGTGGCAGCGTTCTGAGCTCTGGAGCCCCGTCACACACTGTCCCTGGAGGAGGTGGCAGCGTTCTGAGCACCGGGACCCCCGTCAGACACTGTCCCTGGAGGTGGCAGCGTTCTGAGCACCGGGACCCCCATCACAGATTGTCCCAGGAGGGGATGCGACCCCCAAGAGCTGCCCTGACAGTGGGCAGGCGGGACTCTGTGCCTGTGGGGGATGCCAGCAGGGCTGGGGGAGTTGCTGGTTGGCTTGTGGGTGACAGGGAGGCATCAGAGCTGTGCAGGAGAAAAGCCAAGCTCTGGGAGCCTTCAGGCCAAGCTTCTGCTCCTGACTGAGCCTCCTGCATTTTCCTTACAAAGCCTCCCTGCAGCCAGAGGCACGGGCTGGACAGAGGGAGATGAGACACCAGGACCAAGGGACAGATGCTTGAGCACCAGGCTGAGCACACACAGCTGGACCTGGGCTTGGACCAGAGGAGACTGCAATGAAATAATTCTCCTGTGTTAGCTGCTGGCCTCTCATTCCATCGTATTTTCCCTAGAACTGTGCTCATGTTCCCAAGGAACACACAGCTGCTCTCCAGATGATAACAGGGAGGTGAATCTGTCTTCTCCTTATTCCTGAAAGTTTTCATCTGAGCTGGAGGGACCCACCAGGGTCACCCAGCCCAGCCCCTGTCCCTGCCCAGACCCCCAATCACCCCACCCTGGGCAGCCCTGGCAGCGCTGTCCAAAGGCTCCTGGAGCTCTGGCAGCCTCGGGGCCGTGCCCATTCCCTGGGGAGCCTGGGCAGTGCCAGCACCCTCTGGGGGAAGAACCTTGCCCTGAGCTCCAGCCACTCCCTGGCTCCTGTCCCTGTCCCAGGGAGCAGGGATCAGAGCTGCCCCTCAGGAGGAGCTGCAGACCCTGAGAAATCTCCCCTCAGCCTCCCCTTCTCCAAGCTGAACAAACCCAATGACCTCACCCCTCCTCAGCTGTTTTGTGCACCAGCAGAAATCAAACTATGCATTGTGAAATTCCTGTAATTTCTCCATTCCTTGAGACACAGAGCCCAGGATACATATTCAAAACCTGTTTAGATCTTCCAGGACACATTATTTGCAAAATCTCAATTTAAACAACAAACAAGTACAAAAGCTCTCCCCAGTGCAGGGCAGAACAAGACAATCCTACACTGAGTGACCTCACACAGCAAACCCTAAACATGAGATGCTGAAATGGATTTGCAACACCCAGTCCATGAGACAACTCATGGAGTAAGAGACAAGGTGGTACCTGGAAAAAAGAGATTTCCTGGCCTTGGGCATCTACTGTAAGTGAATCCAGGGGGATGCAGATCTCCATCCAGAGACACCTGTGTGGAGGCAGGGGAAAGAGGGCACCACGTGCCTCTCCCTCTGAGCTCTCTCACACACGTACCAAAAAGGAAGGTGAGAAGGGCAGTAACAGAATCTGAACCACACACCAAACCTGAGATGCTCTATGGTTACTGCAAATGTTTGGAGGACACCTGGGAGCTGAACTTGGAAGGGAGAGTAGAAGTACATTGACCAAAATTACAGCAGTGGTACCTGCAGTATAAAAACAGTCCAAAATGTGGGAAAACACAAGACTTGACACCAGCCACGCCTGGGCCAACAGTGGTGCTTCAAACACACCCAAACTCCAGAGCAGCCACGATTGCAGCTGCTGTTAACACACTGGATTCCTGTTTTTTTCTTTAATATAAAAAAGCAACCAAAAGTCATTAATGTCCCCGTCCCAGTCCATAACCGGCCCCTCTGAGCTACTCGGCTGTCCAGAGCTTGAAGGTTCTGTCATAGGAGCAGGTGGCAATGAGCTGCCCATCCAGGGAGATGTCCAGGCCCATCACCTTCCCCTCGTGCCCCGCCAGGGTCTTCAGCGGGGACCAGCCAGGGTGGGTCCAGATCTTGGCCGTGTTGTCGTAGGCGCCCGTGAGCAGGAAATTCCCGTGGTTGGCTGCACAGGAGGAGAAAAGGGGAGAAGTGAGGCTTGCAATGAAAACACATCTCTGCTCAGCAGCACAGACCTTGCTGAGCTGCAGGTGTGCATGTGAGCTGCTGGAGGGGCAGGGCTAGGCAGCAGCAGGGACTCACGTTCAAACCTGACGCCGGTGACCAGGTTCTGGTGGGCAGGGATGGTGTAGATGCACTTCCTCTGCCGCAGGTCCCACACCTTGCAGGTGTTGTCCCCGCTGCCCGTGGCCACGTGGTACCTGCCAATGAGGGGAGGCAGAGCAGTGTTTAGGGAGTCAAGTTTACACTCAAAGCTCCCACATCAGTGCCAGCTCCCTCCTTACCCGTTTGGGGAAAAGTTGATCCCGTAGATCTCCTTCAGGTGCCCTTCCAGGAACATGATACAGCGGCCTGTGCGCAGGTCCCACACCCGGCCAAAGGCATCCAGGCCTCTGCAAGCACAGGATCACACACTGAGCTAGGCTGGGAGGGACCTTACAGATCATCCTGGCCACGGGCAGGGACACCTTCCACTGTCCCAGGCTGCTCCCAGCCCCATCCAACCTGGCCTCGGACACTGCCAGGGATCCAGGGGCAGCCACAGCTGCTCTGGGCACCCTGTGCCAGGGCCTGCCCACCTCCCAGGGAACAATTCCTAATTGCCAATATCCCGTCCATCCCTGCCCTCTGGCAGTGGGAAGCCATTCCCCCAGCAGAAATCCCTGGTCACAGCAAGCCCTCCGTGCAGAGGCAAGGGCACTCACCCGGTGCCGGCGAGGGAGCCGTCGGTGTGGAAGGCGATGTCGTAGACGCCCTTGCTGTGCCCCTCCTGGTGCAGGATCTCCTCCTGCGCCTCCAGGTCCCACAGGCGCCACGAGTGATCGTAGCTGCGAGACAAAGCACTCCTTAAACCAGAGCCACTCAGGCTGGAAAAGCCCTCCAGGACCATGGAGTCCAAGTGTTAACCCAGCAGCACCGCAGTCACCACCAACCCATGTCCCCAGGTGCCACATCTGGGTTTTTTGAACACTTCCAGGATGGTGACTCCACCCCTGGGCAGCCTGTGTCAGTGCCTGGCCACCCTTTCTGTGAAGATGTTTTTCCCCCAGTATCCAATCTAAACCTTCCCTGGTGTAATTTGAGGTCATTTCCCCTGGTCTCCATGTAACTCCAGGGATAATAACAGGATATTTCACCAACTCTGGGAGCATTTTATTCCCACCTGAGACCAAGAGTGTCTCACACAGGGGCAGAGAAAGGAATCCCAACGACCTGCTGTCACTGACACTGCAGCAGCCCAGCTGTGGTCACCAACGGCCGAGCCCTGCCCTGCTGTGGACAAGCCCTGGCAGCACAGGGCCACCAGCTGGGCAGCCCATGGTCACTTCTGGAAGGCAATGCCCAGGTGTCCATACCAGGTGGTGCCCAGGAACCTCCCTGAGGGGTGCCACATCACGCGGGCCACTCTCATGCTGTGTCCCTCGATGTCTGCCACCGGCTCATCGCTGAAACACACAACAAACCATTGGCCACTGACCACAGGGGTCTGGCTCCAGCCAGGCCTTTGCCCACACATTGTGATGGCAGCAGAAGCTCTGCTGATGAAATCAAACCAGGCAGGAACATCAGAGCTGTAGCCAATGACTCTGAACTCTGCCTCTGGGTCACACTCAAAGCTCTGAGTGAAACCCTTTATCTCCACACCTCCTGTTGGTTGTAAAGCTCTCCTGGGATGACGATGATTATTAATGAAAATTAGCAAGGCCCTTGTCATTACCACTTTTGGAAGTACAGAAACAAACCACAAACTACCTGAACTGCAGGGAGTTCTGAGAACACAACATCCTGAGCTGCAGCAACTCCTGCTGTTCTGCAGGATGCAGGCAGACAGGATGGAGGGAATATTTATTCTCCCAGAATGCTCCTGACCTGCTGCCTGTCATTCACACATGATCTGAACAGCAGTGAAGTTTCTTTCCAACAGGTTAATTAAGAGATGTGGTCACATGAGCCTAAGAACCCCCTGTCCCTTTGCACAGGGGCATTTTTGCTGTTACAAACTGTGATTTTCAGCTAAGCATAAACAACTGTGGCTCTGGGAGCTGTGTGCCCTTCCCAGGAGTCCTCAGGCTCCACTTCTCAATCAGGTGATGCTGAGGCTCAGTACCTGAACCCTTCTCCTCTTCCCAGGCCTGAGAGAGGTGCTGCCCATCTCCCAGAGCTCCTCTGTGCAGTGACAACCATTTGTTTGCAGGACAGGCACAAGTTTTTGTGCCTGGCTGTGTATTTGGTCAATCCCTCTCCAAATCCTGGTGCTTTCCAACCACTCAAAAATTCATTTACTAATATCCAAGAGGGGCCATTTTTTCCTAAGTGAGATGCTAGAATGAAACAGACCCCAGACCTTCCATCCATCACCCCCAGCAGTTCAGCAATACCCAGCAGCAATTCTGCCTCAATCCCTTTCAGACCATCTCCCTCACCTTGGCTCCCTAATCAGGGTGATCTCTCTTCCTGCTGAAGAGGGTGGCACATACTGAGGCCAGGGAGTGCACTGGGGTAGCTACAAGAAAAGGTCATATTGGCAGGAGGATGGTAAATGTCTGGAGGAACATGGAATGAACCCCAGCACAGCAATGCTGCAGCTGTGCACATCTGGAACAGTTCTGACCTTTCCAGGTTCCAGAGTTTGACAGAACCATCAGCTGCACACGAGGCCAGGCTCACGTCCTTCTTGTCCAGGGACACGGTGGCCTTGGGGTGGAACACGATTGCCCCCACGTTGGTGCTGTGTCCTGAAGGGCAAGAAAACCAAAATTCAGAATCTGCCACGGGATCTTGGCCAGTTCTTCAGAAAAGCAACATTTCTTGGCACTGGTGAGGGAGGTGCCAGTGAGCACTTCCACTGTGTCCTCAGTGCTGGGTGACACTGCCCTGTCATCCCCCAGCCAACCCGTACTTGGGAGCACCCAAAGCAGAGCATCCAAAATGCTGCTTTGGAACCCTCAATGTGCAGACAAAATTCAACATATGAATCAAAGGATTTGTCCTCACATCTATATTTAGTCCAAGTTGTGACCACTACTCAAAGAATCTCACTGTTGTCAAGTGACCTGCCCAAAACTGCTGCTGTTTGTAATTCAAGTAACTGAAACCAGGTTTGGAAACCAAACCAAACTGTTCAGAAACAAACTTGGAGCTGAGGTTTGAGCTAAAGGCCAGGTCTCCCTTCTCATTATGTGACACGTTCTCATGCTCCCAAACCAAGAGATGCTCTCAGTAAGACACAAATCTGCCCTAACACAGCATTTTAAACCACAAAGTAATTCAGATGTGGGAGCTCAGCACAGAGAGGAACAAAAGAACCAAAAGCCTCCGTGAGAGCCCCTCACTACCTCGTAGGGTGTGAACCAGGTTGCAGTCAGGCACAGACCAGAGCTTGCACAGCCCACTCCTGTGGAAAACAAGGAATGGATGTCAGTGGAGAATGACATCAAGAACAGATCATTGTTCTTGTTCAACCAGCTCAGATCAATGAATCTCTGCTCAGCTCTAAAATGGGGTGATGAGAGCTCAGAGCAGCTTCTCACCATTCCCAAGCCTCCAAACACATTCCTGTGCTCTCCCAGCCCCCAAAGCAGGTGCTGCCAAGGCAGTCTCACCAGCAGGCCGTGGCCAGCAGTTTGGAGTTGGGGCTGAAGTGGCAGTAGGACAGTGGGCGATCATCCCCAATCTGACTGCAGAAGTTATTCAAGGACTGTAAGAAATACAAAGAAAATCACCAATAAATGAAGTACAACCAGCCCAGAGCTATCCCCAGCCAAAGCTTGAGGTGAGGGAGGCAAATGTGCACAGGAGGAGGCAGAGGCCCTTGGAAAGTCACTTTCAAAGGGAGATGCTGCCTCAGAGCCACTCTAGCTCCAGGCAGGAGGGCCAGGGCCAGCCTGGCCCAGGTGATCCAGCACGGCCTGGGCACACAGCTCAGCCCCCCAGGGCCACCCATGGCATGTGCCCTCCAGCCCCAGAGCTCTGCAGCTGCAGCTTTGACACAGAACTGGCTGGAGTTTGGCATCTTTCCATAACTCATCCAAAGAATCCAACCAGACAGACGGGGCAGAGGGGAGAAGCAAATCCTCTGGAGTAAACAGGATTAGGGGGGCAGCACACGCTGTGCCTAAGCCTCTGTTTGGTTAAGCTGGGAATCTGGCTTAGCATGCTCAGAAAGGGCATCTCAGAGTCATCCCAACCATGTTCAGCACCCAGAGCTGGTATTTCCCTTGCATTCCCTGGCTCCCCAGCCAGCCAAACCCCTGCCAGAGCCAGGGATACATTCCCTTAGCCTCACAGGCGAGCGGCACCCTCTGCACAGGGACAAACTGAATCTCCCTGGAGCACTCTGAAGGAGTCAGAACATGCTTCAGAGACACAGGGAAACAGAGGAAAAGCAGAACTTCCCAAGCTTGCAGAGACTGATGTGCATGTGGACAGCACCTCAGGCAGCTGAATTCCTGCTGGGCTCTCGGAGGATCAGCCAGGGGAGCAGCAGCCAAACCTACCCGCAGGGATTTGTGCAGCTCCTGCCTCTGGGACGTCCTGGTGGCCTCGGGAATCTCCTTGAGCAGCCGGGCCTCCTCCAGCCGCTTCGCTGCCCTGGGGAGAGCAGAGGTGGGGTGACAATCCCCAGAACTGCCCCTTCCCTGCTGCTGGAAACGCCTTTCCCTGCTCCTCCCCCAAACTGGGCTCATGCTGGATCAGTCCCTTGGAGCTCACTGGGCTCACTGGACTTGCCTCCCCACTCCCTGGATTTCCTGTGCTACCCACTGGGGGATCTGCCCTTGCATTTGACAAATGCTTTCAGTTTTCTCTCACCTGGGGAGTGAGTAGTTGGCCAGCCACAGCCTGGCTGTTTTCAGACTGCGTGGGCCCTCGTGGTACCAGGTTTGCTGATACTGTGAAAACAGGAATAAAACTGATGGAAAAGCCCTGGTGCTGCTGCCCCTGTGTTCATTCCCCTCAGCTCCTCCCAGCACCTGCCCCCAAACCCTGCTGTGCTCTGGCCTCTTTTTAAGGGCCTTCTGCACAATTAAGCCCCAAGAAAAGGGATTTGGAGAGAGAAATCAAACTCTCTGCCCTGCAGATCCAATCCTGACATGCTGCCACTTCACTCAACGTTCCAGCTGAACCCTGACTCATCTGCATTTACTGACATGTAACTCCCTCCTTCTTTACACATTACCCAGTAAAGAGAAAGCCCAGAGCTGCAGAAATTATTTCTTACAGTACAGCTCAAAAATAATAAGGCAGAAGAAAGTCAGAGGAGAGACAGGAGCAGAAAGAGTAATCAAAGGCAGAAACAGATGCAGCAGCATTAACATATTTTTTTCTTCCCAAGTGTGAAGGAAAGTAAGGGACTTGCTATGGTAGGTAAGAACCCACACACCTGCTCTCCTGGTTTGCACACTGAGAGCAGCACAGAGCAGGGTCTGTGAGTAAAAACCACACTTGGTGCTCCTCACTGAGACCAAACATTGCCACAGATTTGCTGAAGTGGGCAAAACAGAAAAAGCCTGAAGGGATTGTGAGAACCCACAGGCCGGCCAAAGCCAGGAGTCCTGGCTATAGCACCCCTCCCTCAGCACTGAGGGGACAGGAGACACCCTTACCTCTTCTTTGGACTTTTTGGACCTGTCATCATCTTTCCTGGTCTTTTTTAACGCGTCTGTGCCAACCACAGAGAGGATGTTCCTTAACCTGTGAGGGAAGTCATGGAGCTGGATTTAGTCAGGGAATTCTCAGCTCACCTGACAAATATCACTGTGACACTCCCTCTGCCTTGGAGTTCTTAAAACAGAAATCCCAGACTGATTTGGGTTAGAAGGGCCCTTAAAGCCCATCCTATTCCACCCCTGCCATGGACAGGGACCCCTTCCACCATCCCAGGCTGCTCCCAGACCCAGTGTCCAGCCTGGCCTTGGCCACTGCCAGGGATCCAGGGGCAGCCACAGCTGCTCTGGGCACCCTGTGCCAGGGCCTGCCCACCCTCCCAGGGAACAATTCCTAATTCCCAATATCCCATCCATCCCTGCCCTCTGGCAGTGGGAGCCATTCCCTGTGTCCTGTCCCTCCATCCTTGTCCCCAGTCCCTCTCCAGCTCTCCTGGAGCCCCTTTAGGCCCTGGCAGGGGCTCTGAGCTCTCCCTGGAGCCTCCCCCTCCCCAGACTGAACACCCCCAGCTCTCCCAGCTGCCCCGTGGCACAGCACTGCCACAGCAGGGCTCCCTGCACCCCAACTCCCAGGAGAAGCTCCGGGATTTGCCAGGTGCCCCTCCCCGAGGGCAGGCACAGCACCTCTCCCTGCGCTCCGCGGGGCCCTCTCCGAAGAGCGTGATGGGCTCGCCCAGGGCCCTCAGGCAGGCCTTGACCTCGGAGTCGTCCGTGGACACGTTGATCTGCCGCGCGCGCTTGCGGCGCTCGAACTCCGCCAGCACCTCGGCCTGCCGCTCGCTCATGTGGTCCTCGAGGTCAAACACCTCCCCTGGGCACACACAGCCTGAGCACACGCAGCCAGCACGGCCCAGGGGACACCTGGGGCTGCCAGGGACCCCGGCAGATCACCCAGAGCATCCCCTGCCCCGGCAGGGCCACCCGCAGCAGGGGACACAGCAGGGTTTGGGATGTCTGCAGAGAGGGACGCTCCACGCCTCCCTCAGCTCTCCCAGAGCCCCTGGATCCCTCCCTCAGCTCTCCCAGAGCCCCTGGATCCCTCCCTCAGCTCTCCCAGAGCCCCTGGATCCCTCCCTCAGCTCTCCCAGAGGCCCTGGATCCCTCCCTCAGCTCTCCCAGAGCCCCCCTGCCCTGGATCCCTCTGGAAAGGGAAGATCCAAGCACGGAGCAGCCCACTCCTGACTGCTTTGAGGCGATGCCCAGAGAGCAAGCAGAGCCATTTGGAAGTGTCACATCTGCGGGGAGCACAACAAGGGGTGTTTGCACATCCTCACCACTGCTGATGTTGATGTTGCCAGCCTCCAGGGCAGCCTTCATGCCCTCCTTGCCCAGCAGCCCAGCCTCGCCCTTGGCCAGGCGCTCCCGCTCCTTCTCCTCCAGGCTCCCGTAGAAGATGGGCGCCCGCTTGGCCGGGGGAGCCTCGGCCTCCTCTGCAGGCTTGGCCTTGGGGGGCTGAGGGAGAGCAGAGGGGACACAGAGCGTGGGGACAGAGCACACAGCCAACAGCCTGGCTGAGCCAGGAGAACAGGGCTGGACACCATGCAAAGATCTCTCAAAATCCCAGTCTGGTTTGGGTTGGAAAGGCATTAAAGCCCATGCAGTGCCACCCTACCATGGCAGGGACACCTCCCACTGTCCCAGGCTGCTCCCAGCCCCCAGCCTGGCCTGGGACACTGCCAGGGATGGAGCAGCACTGGACATTGAGGTTTTTGCCCAAAGACCAAAGCACAAAAGTAAAATGCCACATTAAATTGCGGAAAACAAGCAGTGTTGGGTCCCTTTTATTTATTAACTGCAGAGGTATTTTATAAAAAAGCTTTAGAACACGGAGCTTTTCCTCCCGCTGCAGCAGCACAGCCAGGAGCGATGCCATGCTCCAGCTCCCCCCGTGGGAGGCCGGGAAATGCGCGGAGCCCGGCTCCCTCCCCCCGGAGAGGCGCCTCACACGAACTCCCGGGAGAGCAACCAGGACTGGGTACAAGTGCAGGAAACACGGGAGCCTTCGGGCTCCTTTAAAGCTCCGCTGTCACCGGGGCACCGTAAACCCCACACAGCAACAGCGCTCGCGACCCCCGCGGCCTCTCCCGCTCCTGCGGGCGGCGCCGCGGCCGTGCGGGAAACGGGCCCGGAGCCGCCCCCACCTCCCGGACACTCACCTCGGGGGGCCGGGCCCCGCCGCGCGCCGCCGGTGCCCGCGCCGTGGCCATGGCGGGAGGGGGACCGGGAACAAGCCCAGGAACCGACAGGAAGCCTGGAAAGGGAGCGGGAACCGGGGAGCGGGAACCAGAGAACGGGAACGGGGCGAGACTCGCGGCGCTCGGGCTACGGCACCTCACGGCCACTTCCGGGTCGCTCAGGGCATGCCGGGAGGAGTGGCGGCCACGCTAAGGGCGGGTCGCGCAGGGCAGGCCGGGAACTGCGTCGATCTTTAAGGGAGGAACGCGCAGGGCACGCCGGGAGGTGTGGCGGCGCAAGCGGTGCGCGCAGGGCACGCCGGGAGATGCAGTGCCCGCTGAGGGCGGGACGCGCGGGGCACGCCGGGAGGTGTGGCGGGGCGGGCGGGGCCCGCTGAGGGCGGGAGCGCTCGGTCGTGCCGCGGGTCGCGGTGCCGCCGGTCGCGATGCTCCGTCGGAAGCCGACGCGGCTGGAGCTGAAGCTGGACGACATCGAGGAGTTCGAGAGCGTGCGGAAGGAGCTGGAGGTGCGCGCGGGGCCGGGCGCGGGGGGCTCAGCCCGCCCCCGGCCCTGACCGGCCCGTTCGCCCGCAGAGCCGCAGGAAGCAGCGGGACGAGGCGGAGGCGGCGGCGGGCGGCGAGGAGGCGGCGGCGATCGGAGCGCTGGGCACGGAGCACAAGAGCCGCGAGCAGCTCATCAATGACCGCATCGGGTACAAGCCGCAGCCCAAGGCCGGCGGCCGCACCGCGCACTTCGGCACCTTCGAGTTCTAACGGGGCTGCCCCGGGACCCCCGGCAGCCCCAGCCCCGCTCGGCCGGGCCGCCGCGCCGGGCGGGTCTCGCCGCCCCCCCTCCGAGCTGTTACATTTTGGTTTTTAAGTTTGGTTAACGTGCCCGTAAACGCCTTTGCCGAGTGTTTTGTTTAAAATAAACACTTATTTTTTTTTAATAAAAAAGTAATAATCACACGAGCTGCTGTAAACGGCTGCAGTGACCAGGTGAGGGTGGAAACACTGGACCACCCGTTCCCTGCTCCTGTGAGCAGGGGGATAAAACACTGCGGGAGGATCCTCTGGGAAAGTGATTTGGTGATCTCAAACCAGACAGTGGAGTGTGGCCATCTGCACCTACCCACTGCTGGCCCCACTGAGGAGAAGGTCCTGAAGTGTCTCATGCGTGTTTTGGGATAAAGGTGCCACAGTTCTGGGTGCCAGGCACTGCTCTGTCCTTTCCCGAGGCAACCAGGAAAGAATCCTCTGTCTGTTAAATCAGCCAGTCCCAAAAGCCTCCCAGAGCTGCTTCCCTGCTCCTGTCACAGCTGGGCCCGGAGCAGGGAATGGCTGCAGGCCTGGATCACGGGCCCAGATTCTCTGACTGAGCAGCTTGTCCTTTGCACTTCCCTGTTCCACCTCCATCCAGCTCTGCCCAGTGTCACCCCAGCTGCTCTGGTTTGTCACCCCTGAGAGGAGCTCAGGGCTGCTTGCTGCTTGGATCAAAGGCCACCAAACAGTTCCTTATGGCTCGTGCCACGTGAAAAGGCCAAGGGCACGTGGATTTATTTCTTCAGCAGGTCCCTGCACTTACCCTCAGCAGGTGCCTGGGCAGGGTGAGGTCAGATTTGATTTAGGTGACGGGAAGGTGAGATTTGGGACAGAGCCCACTCAGGAGGAGTCTGGCAGTGGAGGACACTTGACAGGAGGAGTCTGACAGTTGGGGTGAGCTTAAGGAAGCAACTTCAAAACCTGAGCAGCTTCTTGATGCTCAGGGAACTGCTCCCTGCAGCCTGGGCAAGGAGCAGGGCAGGCTGCCACAGCTCTGGGCCTATACCAGGACAGCTGCAGGGAATTCAGGAGCTGGAGGCTCTCCCTGCCTCTGGCCAGGGCTGTTTCCTGCCATCTTCAGCACAATGACCAGGTCTGGTTTTTCAGCATTCCTCTGAAGTGGACTTCAGTTAAATTCAGGCTTCCCGTGTTGTAGGTGCATCAAATTTCAGGTCAGGCTGGAAAAATGTACAGAACTTCAAACTTTTCCAGCTGGAAAGAACTTCAGACTGGCCTAGCAAAGAGCTGCATTTCCTGTCTAACACCACATACAATGATCAGGAATTGCTTTGCTGGGCTGGCATTCCCAGCTCTGAGAGGACAACAAACACCTCAGGAAGATGTCACAGCTCCCTAAACTCTCCAGGGCAGGCAGATCTGGGAGGCACCAATTCCTCTTTCCATCCCTCCCCACACCTGCAAAGCGTGACTGAGCTGGAACAAAGAGACTTCTCAGGGAATCCCCACGTTCCCATTCCAGCAGCTTCAGGGTGAGTTCCTGGGAGCTGGGGAGGCCCAGAGGATGCTGCTCCTCACCCCCACCCCACAGCACCTGAACAGCAACACTGGGCCCTGCTGCTCCCTCCGAGGGTTGCACCGAGGACTGTTCCCAAAACACAGCCCCACCAGAGTAAAATGCAATCTATTTTATTGGTTAATTATGTACAGGAGATTCTTGATATTCACAGTAACATCAGACAAGTTACCGCCACAAAGAGCAAGAGGAAAAACAAAACTGACAGTCCACTGTAAACAAAACTAGAAATCCTGCTGGATTGGGTGGGACTGGCTCCAGACAAACTCAAAAGGCACTCAAAGAAAAGCAACAAAAGCCCTCTGAGGGACAGGGCCTGGATGCTCTGAGCTCCCTCCTCGATGGTAATGTGGAGGCACAGCGTGTGCAGGGCACAGAGACAGGCACAGGGTGTCACCCCCGAGCAGGACAGCACACCCGAGCATGCTGCACGCGTGTCAACACAGCTCCATGTACCCAGGCCTGGTCATCCTTGGAGCCCTCCCCTCCCCGTGTTACCAGGACAGCCCTGAACTCAGCAGAGGGGCTGGGGCTGCCCCAGAGCTGCCGATCCCGCCCAGAGGGAGCTCAGGCTTTGCTCAGGCTCAGCCCGGCTGAGAACACACCCTGCTGGCATCTGGTGGCAGGGGGAGGCTGGGACAGGGCAGGTCGATGGCTGCTCTGGATTGTCACACTGAACTGGGGAAAGCACAGCCATGGCCACGGCCCTTCCCCAGCTGTGCCCCAGGAGCTCAGAGCAGAGGGGACACAGCCTCGCCCTGCTCTCCTCAGCCACTCCCCTCTCACCTTCCCTGGGCAGCTCAGGGTGCACAAACCTCCCCTCGTGCCCAGGTGAGTCCTGCCAGGGCAGTGTCCCCTCCCTGTGCATGCAGCAGAAAGCTGTGTGCCCTCTCTGGGGACAGCACAGGCAGAAGAGAAGTTCATTCCAGGGGAAGCAATTCCAGGGGCACAGATGGCACAAGCAGAACGAGGCAGAAAAGCTTAAGAACCAGACTGACACTGATGAGCCACAGCCTGATCTCCAAGTCATTCCTCAGAGAATTCAAGTCTGGCCACTTGGATACACAGAAAAGTGGCTAAAAGGTGACAGCAAGATCAGGCCAAGCAGCTCCTGTTCCAAAGAAAGACACAGCAAGAGGTATACGAGGTGACCAGTGCCACCACACAGCCACTCCTCCCTCCAGCCTGTGATTGTAATGGCAACAATTCAGCTCCTTCCAGAAAAACCAATGGCAGCAGTGGCAGTGTCACCCTGAGCTCCATCAGGGCTCAGCCCTGCAGTGCAAACCTCCCACATCAACCACCATCTCCAGCTTTTAACAGCTCCAGTTCTCTCTGACACTCAGAATTCCTCTCAGTTCCAGCAGGAGTGGGAAGGGATTGTCCATTTTCTCTGGCTAACACTAACATTCCTCCCAGCTTTCCAGGGGAGGGTGAGGTTTCCCCTCCCATGATTGCCTGGAGGGCACAGCAGAGTTTCACCTTTGTGACAGGTGCAGAGAGAGCACCAGGAGGTTCTGTCACAGACAGAACTCCCTTCAAAGATCAGTCTGGGGAAGGAAGCACTTTTCCTGTCTCTCAGCAGGAGGTGGCTAGAACTTTTCCATAAAAATAACTTTGCCTCTCTCACCCAGATGTGAATTTGCTACAGAAAGCAGCTACATAGGAACCTAAGCCTGCTTTTAACTCAGCTCCTTTTATTCTCTAGTTGCACTGTCCAGAGAAAACAAGATGTCCAAATGAACACTTGGCATCAGCCCAGGAGGGCTTTTAGGAGGTGCAGTTCAAGCCCTGGCAGCAGCAGCTGTGGATTTCCTTGAAGAGGGTGGGAGGGTGGACTCTGTGCAGGGACAGCAGCACCAGCACCATGGAGCACCCAGGTACACAGAGATGGCTTCACCCTCTAAGGCTCAGGGGCTAAAAAATCTCATTCCAAAGATCAGCTTTCCTCACACAGCTGCTGGCAGAAGTCACCAGCAGCATCTTCAGGGGAAAAAAAATCTTCCTGTGTGTGCCCAGAGGCTTTATCCCAGCAGGACTCCCTGTTCTCATGGCATGTTCCAGACACCAGTCCCAGTCTGAAAGTGGTGCCTGATCTCAGTGCCTTTCCCAAATTCCCACTGTCTTCTCTCCAGCCAGGTACAGGCACAAACTGGGCAATCTGGGTAGAGGGAAGACTCCAGCTCTGCACCTTTTTAACATCCAGGTGCTAAACCAGGGCTGCTCCCCAAGCCTGGCCTGGCACCAGACAGGCAGGAGGGTGGTTCTGCCCCCTCACAGCCTGTCCTGCCTGGGCACTGGGCAGAGCCCACAGCACTTACTGAGCTCTTCACTGTCCCCCACTGCACTGAGAACCACTCCAGCATGGGCACACTGTGATTATCAAGACAAAGAGGAGCCATCTGGGTCAGAAATACTTTTTGATTAGCTCACTCTGCTCCAAATTTCACCTGAGAAGACACTGAAGGCTGCTGTAGTCGTGTATTTTCCCTCTCCTCTTCCCCAAACCTCTCATTTACAGGAATATGGTTGTTTTCCCTCTTCACTCCAGCCAGGAATACCCTCCAGCCATTTTAACTTTAGTGTCATGAAATCATTATTTAGCTCTTGCCTCATTTACAGAACCAGTTCTAATAACCCAAAGCTTAGCTCTAGTTCCATCCAGGTGCAGCTCCACATGAAGTACCTGTGGGTTCAATGGTTTATTTGGAATCTTTTTGCCCTGGAAATACAGAACTATTATCTGTTCCATACCTGGGAAGGGAAAGCAGCCAAACTCAAGTGTTCTCCCTGGAGGCTGAGTTAAGCTGCTGGATACATCAGATTAACAACACTCATCATTCTCTAGTGGCTTCAGGTTCATCTAACCCCTGAAGCACACAGCTCACATCCTTGGGTCAAAGTCCTCCCTTGCCAGGACACACCTGAGCGTGTCTGATGTGCAGCACCAAATGTTCCTCAGAGGCTGAGTCCTACAGCAAAAGGTGTCATTGGCCCCAAAAGCCACAATGCCAGGGCAATCTCCTCCCCTGGCATTATGTACACATTGAAAAAAAATCAAAATCAAAACAGCCATTCACACATTATTGGCAACTGATCTTTTCCTACTGTTCATTAAACCCTCTCTGATGAGCATTTACAATTTAAAAACAAAATGGTTTTGTTTTCTTTTTAAAATAATTTCTACAGTCCTGTCAGCCAACTAATTTCAATCACAGCATAATCTAAGAATAAAGCAAATCCTGGCCAAGAATGGCTGCCATGGACTCTCAGGAGTCAAGGGGAGCAGCGTGTCCCAGCTCCTCACATCCCTGCACCCCTCCAGGAACCTGTAGTGAACTCCAGTTGATTTCCTTTATCATGATTCTCTTGGCAGCTTAGGAATGCTCCAGTCCTCAGGTGGCTGCGCTGGCAGGGAGCAGAGGGGTGGAGAGGCCTGTGGCACATCCAGTGCTAATGGCAGTGCTCTGTGATGTCCACCACCACTGCCTTCTTCCAGCTGAAGAAGAAGTAGCCGGTGCCCGCTCCCGCGGCCACGGCGATGCACAGGTACCCGTTGTAGGTCATGAAGATCAGCATGAGGAAGTAGCTGACCACCACCTGGATGATGTGCAGCACAGTCTGCAGCAGGTGGGGCAAGCTCAGCATCTGCTGGCTGGGAACACAAACCCAAACAAGTCAGCAAATGGAACAGGTGGGAAATGCACATCCCCAAAGAGAAGCAAGGTGGGTGTGGGATGGCACAGAAGGTGACACCAGCCTGGGCAGGGACTCCTGCGTGCGCTGGCACCTGGAGCTGTGGTTTTGCTCACAGAGCAAAACAAGCAGAGCTTTCTGGGAGGACACAACTTTAGCTGAGAAACAGACTTTGCCAAGCTTCTTTCACCCCCCTGCCATTCAAAAGCTGACTGGCTCCTGTTCTGCACAGAGGCCCTGACTATCTGTCAACAAAAGGATCCTGAGTGTTTTCTGTTGGGGTCACTGGATGTAACATCCAAACTCTCTTCCTCAGAACTCCCCCAAATGTGTTCATTACAAAAACCCCAAGCCCATCTGGCTCCTTGCTGCTTTCTTCCTTTTGCCCCCATCCCCAAGGGTACCCAGGTGTCCCCCATCCTCCAGTGCCATGCAGCATCCCAGTCTGGAGCCAGGACACTCCAGAGATCAGAACTGGCTGCACAAAGTTTCTTCTGTGCCAGTTCCACCTGCAGAGCTCTGCTTTAGAATGAAGTGCAATCCTTACCCCACGGTTTTGTGTGTCTCCATCAGGATGGTGCCATTGGGGCCGGGCACTGGCATGGAGTTATAGCGGATGCTGACTTGGGATTTACGGAGCAGACACTCCCGGGCAATCTTCAGGCCTTCATAAAACATGGCCAGGAAGAAGACAGCCACAAAAGCACCAGCCATTTCTGACAAGAGAGGAAACATTATTGCCTCTGGCCAAGAGAATGTGTCAGCAGAGTCACTGTGTGATTGAACCCCACGGTGCTGCACAGGCCACGGCCTGGCTCTTGTGCATGCACAGATAGGTGGGAAATGGGAATTTCATCCAGACCCTCTGCAATTCCACCCATAAAGCAAAAGCAGCAATCACTTTTGTTAATAAAACCAAATTATTGAACTCTACAAATATCTCCATTTTTCTTTCACCCCACAGATGCCATTTAAACCAGACTCAACACAGCATGTTCACAGATTTTTAGCACAAGTAACAAAGTAATTCCTGAAATGTGGATCCTGGAACACCAACTGAAAACCTTTTGTTTGGACTGCACAAGACAGTGTTACTAACCTCCAGGAGAATTGATTGTAAGTCCAGAGAACAGCAATGGCACATTCTCACAGCTGAAGTGGAAGGTCATGGCCTGCCCAAAACACAAAGAACACCATGATGAGCCTGAAGAGCTCATCCCAAGGAGGTCACAGCAAGGTGTAGCAATGGGGTTTGTATCAGAACAAGAACTCAGATCCATTTATTTGGTCACCACCTAAACACCAAGAAACTCTCCAACAGATCTGGTGTAACACACACAAGTGAGACAGGGATGAGATGCTCCAGGCTCCGGTTCCCAGCTCCTTCAGGCAGTCCTGGGCAGGAGGTCCTATCCTTTACAGAACTCCATGAAAGTGCCTTCCCCTTGCCTTTGGAGCTCCTTTTCCCTCAACATCAGCAGTTGTCAGGGATTTGGGATGTCTCCATGGAGCTCCTCATCCCCTCAGGAGCTGGGGGACAGGGCACTTTCCCTTCCCCACTTGGACCTCGTCTGGATGATACAGGTAAGGGTTGCACAGGTGAGTCCTCTGGTCCCTCCTGCACTGTGCCAGCAGTGTTGTCTCCCTATGGAATTCCCAATATGCTGTGGAGAACAGAGGACTAAACACAGCTACACCAGGAGGTAAAGCCAGTTCACAGCTGCCCCTGGGTGAAAATAAGGGCTCCAGAGCCTGCACAGTGAATGCTGTGGGAAGGGGAAACAGCAAAGATCCCCAGGCCAGCTGGAGGTGATATAAACTTCCCATCCAGGTAAAAACAGCTTGGCATGTCTTGGGCACAACTGCACACAGGGTTTTCACATGGGAAGTCCTGACCAAGCAAGAGGAACTTCTCTTTGAACTTCCCTCGTTGCTTAATTAAGGTTATTTGCTGAAGCTCAGAATTATGATTCATTTCAGCATCTGTAAGAATCAGCTCATTTTCCCCAGAGCAGAATTTACTGTAAAACACCTTTTAAAGAGTACTTTCATCTCTTCAATGAATTGAATATATTTACATTTAAAACAAAACCCACATAAATCAAAGAGCTTCAGCTGAACCTGAGCCTGTTACTTGGTACCAGTGAGGATTGGGAAAACACACATTAAATGTGCTCACTCTAAGATGCTGCACCTATGTACTGCCTTCCCTGACAGATTTATTTGCAATATGAATTCAAAATCTTGTGCAATTACTCACAGTTTTCAGCTGCAGGGCAAGGCAGGGTCCTGTAACTATCCAGTGAACACTTGACATTTGCAAAGAAATTACATCTACATGGAAAGTAATGGCCCAGGGATGCCAATACTGAGCTGATGGGAATAACTTCACAAGGAGAGCAGCAGCAGTGCTGGACTGAGAGCTCCATGTGCCCACCAAGGTTGTTCTGGAGCTCTCCTCTCCTGCTGTGACACTGGTTGCAATAGAAATAGAAGTAGAGATTCTTGGCTCTCTCCTCAGGCACAGAGCTGGCAAACAAACTCCAACTGATGGTTTGCAAAATCCACTCCTGAGAACACTCTCATATGAAATAGAAATGTGCCTTCTCTCCCCTCCTTTTGAAATTTCATCATAAACAGAATGTTTTAATAATCTGAAACTCACTCCAAAAGCATTTAGGAAAAGGAAAAAAAGCTGAAAAAGTTCCTAGAACTGGCTACACACAACCACTGATCCTCTGGCCACCTCCATGGAAGCTCTGGCCAGGATTTCTGCAAAGCCTCAGTGATGCCAGAATGCACAAGTCCGAACCTGCTGCAATCAAAGTCAGCTGGAGCAGCAGGAATCAGGACCAATGCAGCCTTAATGCCAACATGGCAAAGAGCCCTGGCACTGCTGTGCTCCCCAGCCAAGTGTGCTCTGAGGGTTCAGGAGGGAAGGGCACAGAGGGAGCTAAGCACAGTTCCTCACACTGCTGGGAAACCCTCTCAGGGCTGCCTGGGGCTTCCACTGCCAGCCTGGAGAACTCCATCCATCTGTTTCCTGCAGGAAAAATCTTTGCATTTCTGCCCTTAGCTGGCTGCAGAGCAGACACCAGGCTGGCTGCTGGAAAGGTTTTTGCGAGAAAATACAATTTTTGCCAAAGGATCTCCAGCTGTGAAATCCATTCCTGCTCTGTACCCCTCATGCCGCTCCTTCATCCAGAAGACACACAATGGGATCTGGGTTTAACCTGGATGAATTCCTGCCTTCCACAGCTCAACTTCATTTCCAGCTCTCCAGAGCACAGTCTTTAAGATTACACGTAACTCTGAACCACAGACAAGGGAAAACTCTCTGGTTAATTGTGACTGCTCCACTTACCATCATCATCATGTCGTGGCCATGTCCCGAGGCTGTGGTGGAAGGGTGCTGATGCTCAGGAGGGTGTGAGGTTGGCAGCGTGGAGCTGTTCATGTGGTGAGACATCTTGAGGACAGAGAGATTCAGAAAGGCACATAGAAAAGTGGGACCCTGAAAAACAAACAAACAATGAAGCCCTTTTCTAAACAGAATGTGGTTTCTCTACTGCTGCTGCATGAGAAAATATTCCAAGCCGCTGAGAACTGCTGCCTCTGGAAAACTGCTGGAGCTTCCTCATGGTCCTGCTCTGGCTGCAGAGAGCACACAGCAGGACATTTTAAAGGAGGTGTGTCCCTCTGCAGCCTAATTTGATTGAGATGGCACCTGGGGCAAGTGCCCGGCATAAAGGAACATTTCTTATCTGCATGAGGAAAAAAACAGAGCCCCTTCCCAAGTGCAGTCTTGCAAGAGGCAAAAATATCACAAGCACCACTTGAAATTGCATATACTAAAGGATCAGATTACAGGATTTCTCTTAATTGACAGTTATGCATTTTATTGGGAACATGTTTAACACAGAAATTGTGTTAGTTGGTACAAGACCTACTGTCAGGCAAAGGTCTGCAACAGCTACAGGCAATCCAATTTCATTTCCGTGAGCTTTACATTGCCACATCTCCCCTGTAATCACATTACCCACACTGAGAGACACACTCAAGAGGCTGCCAGTCCCAATCCTTAATCTGGTTACCACAAATCAGGGATGTCTGGACACACTAAAAAAAAATAAATAAAAATACCCTCTATGGTCACCTGTGGGCATGGCTGCTGCACTCTGGGCCAGCCCTGCCTGGGCTGGCAATTGTTGGTGGGAAATGAAAATCATCAGGTTCAAACAGCAACAGGAGAGAAAATAACCTGGGAATACCAGTCAGTCCTGAAAGCACAGCATCTGTCCCACTGGACCCTGCCTTTACTCCAGTCCTGCACTAAAGTAAAACCAAAGGAAATAAAAAGCAAAGTTTGGACACTTTATCAAATTAAAGTTTAAAAAGAAATGAGAGACAGACTTCCTTCCACATAAATCATCACAAGAGTTTACAAGTGTGATTTTTCAGTTTTTTAAACCAAAAGGCAGCATTGTGTTTGAACAGGTAGGCATGGCTATATTTAGACTGAAGAGAGGAAATGAGACTCTAGAAGAGCTTTCTGAACTGGAAGTAGCAAATAAAACCCTGAAAGGCAGCTGGTGATGGAGTTGGCTCAGCGTGTGACAGTGACCCTGTGCAGGGGTCACTGGTGGCCCAGAACAGCAGTGCCAGTGCAGCCCCATGACAGGGGATATGCAAGGGCTGTGGGGTTAAACTAAAGTGAGCCATGACAGAAATTAAAGATTTGGGGAAGGTAAGGAAACTGAGTCAGCAATGCTGGGGAAGAACTCAAGAGAAAGACAGAAGTAATACCCTGCAAACACAGAAATTAAATAATGCAGGGAAGCACCAAGAAGTGACACCAGGTACCCACGGCTCAGGTATGTTCTCCATCTCTGTGCAGAAGTTTGCATCCCATCTCTTATTTCATCAGACAACCTCACAATACTCCCCTGGACAGTAACTTGGAATCATGGAATCCAATGGCAGAATGAATTCCCAGTCCATATTTCTGCTAATATTTTTTAGCTCACATTGTCCCTGATTTGTGCTTAAATATTGAGACCAGAATAATGTTCACAGGGAGATAAATAGGAGAGAGAACAATGCAAGCAGCAGCTCAGCTGACACAGAAAAACGTCACCAAGGGAATGGAATGCCCATGGAACACCAAGGGAAGGGAAGGGAATGCCCATGGAACACCAAGGGAAGGGAAGGGAATGCCCATGGAACACCAAGGGAAGGGAAGGGAATGCCCATGGAACACCATTGCAGAGTGCCCAGTGTGATTTCCATACGGCATAGCTTTGAAGATTATCCTGTTCCAGAGCTGAAATGTTCAGGCTCTAGAACTGCAGTCCCAAAACACTTGGGAAAAGAATCCTCTGCCAAAACACACAAACTTCAAATTGTCTTTTGCATCAGGGAAGGAAGAAGAATGGCCCAAGTGCTTTACCCACAGGATCAAAGGTAAATGTGCTGGGAGAGGAAACACGTAACACACGAACTTCCCCTCTCCTGGAGCCAAAATCTCCTGGAATCACAGAACCATGGAATATCCTCAGCTGGAAGGGACCACCAGGATCATCCAGCCCAGCCCCTGTCCCTGCCCAGAGCCCCCACCAATCCCACCTTGGGCATCCCTGGCAGCGCTGTCCAAAGGCTCCTGGAGCTCTGGCAGCCTCGGGGCCGTGCCCATTCCCTGGGGAGCCTGGGCAGTGCCAGCACCCTCTGGGGAAAGAACCTTGCCCTGAGCTCCAGCCTGAGCTGCCCTGGCCCAGCCCCAGCCATTCTCTGCCTCTTCTCCCTGTCACAGGGAGCAGAGTTTAGAGCTGTCCCCGTCTCCTCCCTCTTCTCTCAGTTGAATGATCCATTGCTCTTCCTTTGAATACAACATCCTCACCAGCAACTGTCCAATGATTATTTATTCCTTTTAGAATTTCACATTCCTGCCAAGCTCCACAGGTTCCAAAATGCTCCACAGAAGCCCTGGCTGGTTACCAGGTAAAACTGCCTTCGTGGCTGGGCTGTGTCCAGCTTTTCATTCCTTTCCTTCTCACTAATCATCATTTGTCTGCAGAAAGGGAGAAACAGTGGTTGTGTTTCAGGATATTTACTCTGTAGGAACAAAGAACATGGTCAGGTGTTCAGGAGTGGCTGCCTGTGGCTGTGCAGGCCTCGGTACAGGTTACAAAGGGCAAGCTTGACCCTCACCCAGGTATCTCCTTCCTACCCTGCTATCCCAGTGCTCCAACACCAAGTCCCACCCTTTACTGCAGTCACCCAACGCTGAAGGACATTTGATGAGATCCTGAAAGGATGGGATATTAAGTAGCTTAAGAGGAAATAACCTCACCTGAGCCACTTCAGCTGTGTTTTGTGTCACTGAAGGTAGCAGTGGATAAATTCCTGTTTAAAAATAAATCCATTCCAGTGGACAATCAGACTCTGATTTACAACTTGGCAGATCTCTACCTAAGTCTCGAGGTAAAAAACAATACATAGGGCAGCAGCAGCAACAGGTTAATGGGTGTGTAATATTTCAAGCTGCAAATCCCTGGTTGGTTTGCACAGCTCCTAAGAAACAAACTGACAGATGTGGAGCTCTGTGTGTCACAAGAAGGTGGTGCTTTAACAAGGCTGACTCCACACCTGAAGGAAAAAAACTCACCCCACACAAGTTTCTATTATTGTAAATTCTTTAAATAAGTTTAGCCTTGTACAAAGCCAGCCTTTCAGCAGGCATTTCTGCCTGAATGGGTGATTTGATCTCTGGCTGCTGCCTACTTCATATGTTTGCCCTGAGAGAGAGAGGCATTGGAGCAGATTCCTGAACATGGAGCCCTGGAGAAGGACCTGCCACAGCCCCTGGCTGCTTCAGGCTCAGGTATTCTGAACACCCGAAGGGGACAGACCCCAGGGTGTACCTATCACAAGGGACACACACACAGAGTGGTTTTTTTGTGCTCTGCAGTAACCTAAGCCTAAGAAAACAAACGGGGTGGAACAGGAGAGAGGAATGAGGAAATTCTCCTGCAGGGCTTCTTTCTTTCCCTCTCAGCGCTGTTACCCCGGGTGAGAGAAGCCACAGCCTCCATTTCACAACCCCTCAGATTTTTAAGGAAAACTGCAAGACTCAGAGCTACACACAGGACTTCTCTTTCTTTAAGCAGCACCTCAGGCAGGCCCTGTTCACACTGAGGTTTCTGTCCCAGCCCTGCACTGCCACCGTGGCAGCTCTGCAAACCAGGCTGGCTCAGGACAGGTGCAGCAGGAGCAGCATCTGGCAGCAGCAAAGTGTCAGCACCAGGACTCCCCCTCACCCCAGCCAACACCAAACCAGTGCTGCCTCACCTCACACATACCAGGAGGCCACGTTTGCAATTCCAGGGCACAGAGAAGGGGAGGACAGGCAGGAGGTGGCAGGGCAAACACAAGTGCAGGTAAAGGAGCTGGACCAGATGAGATGCCAAAGCCAGAGCAGTCCTTTCAAGCAGGTCTCAGCCAAAGATCACTGCCATTACACATAACCCCCTCCATAGCTTCCCAATCTTCTGCTGTGTTCATCCAGAGTCCTGCAAATCACAGGTTTTCCTGTGGCAAACACCCAATGAAAATACACCTTCAGTGCAGAAACACAGGATATGCAGAAAGAGGACACACTATGGGAAGGGTCTATCAAGCTCCCAGGAAGTATTTTACAGTCAGCTCAGTGTCAAACAGATCTTCCTTGAAGTCCCAAAGGGAATGAAGCCCCTTTCCAAATCAGAAGTCCAAGAGGATTAACACTGGAGCCCTAAATCAATGCCCATTACAGCATCAACTCTTCCCTTCGAAACAGTGCCTCACCTTTCCCAAACCAGTTCAGAAAACCCAATAAATAAAATTCCACTGGCTCTGCCCAGAAGGACCAGAGCCTTAAAAATCCCCTCTCCACTCTCCTTTAGAGCAGTGATTTCTCCCACAGAGAGGATGCTGCTGCAGTGGCCTGCACAGGACTGCTCCTGCTCAGAACCCTCCTGACTCCTCTCAGAACAGCTGGAGTGATTCATACCCAACATCTCTCCACCAACACTTCTGATAGCAAGAGCAGGTCAGGAGGTCACTCTTTTCTCCTGAACAAGTGAGAAACACTTGGTAATATTTACTAAAAATTAAAATCAAAGTTCCTGAGAGAAAGCCAAGGGAAAATTATTAAAAACAGCAAGCTGGAAAAGCAAAGACCTGTTGTTTGCATTATCACATATGGCTCGGTGCTGCATGACACAAAGGAATGCTACAGAAAAAGCACAGAAGGAATGGAAAAGGCTCCCAGGAGTGGAGTTGCTCTACTTACAGCAGGGCTGCTGACAGACCGAGCTCCACTGGCTCCCAGCTTGTGGTCCCAAGCCCAATCTCTTTTTTGTCTAGCAGTGCTGTCAATGGAGTGGGAGGGAAGCAGCAGCCTGCAGACACTGCAGCTCTGTTCACTGGCTCTAGCTGTGGGCTCCACTGAGCTCCTCATCAGGAGACCTAAGCACTGCTTTTAGTTTATTCAATTTCCTGGCAAACTTTTCTACTTTAACTGCTTCCTTTCCAAATGGGTGGATTCATCCAGGATGCCAGGCAGAGCTCCAGAGCTGCTTAAAGGGACAGACCAATTCCACCTTTCATGCTGTGGCAGCACCCAGCAATGGTGGCCAGGCCCCCTGGGCCAAGCTGGAAAGACACACTTTAAAGACACAGGGAACAAACACCACATTCTTCAGTAATGCAGCAGAACACGTGTTACAGATACACACTGCTGTTTCCCAGTGTGAAAATTCCCCTTGGATCTCTCCCAGGCAGCTTCAGCAACCCCAGGCTGGCATTGAGACACAGGGAGGGACTGTGCTGTGCCCAGCACATTTAATTGCACACCTCTGTTTTTCCCTTGCACAATTCCTGAATAAGGAACTCTTAGAGCTATATTAAGAACTCAAGGAATGTTTGTGAGCTCACAGCAGAACTGTGGCTTGCCCTGGTACTGCCTCACCACCTTAGAGTCTCATCCTAAAGCTTTATCCAGAAGTTTAAGGCTTCAAAAAAGCTCAACACACCAGAAGGGGTTTGGATAAAGGGAAACAGAAGGGCACAGCTCAGGAGCTCCAATACACACTGAGGGTAAGGGTGTACAAATTTGGATTTCCTGGGCTTGTGCCTGATCATGGAAGCTTGCTGGATTCAATCTGGATCAGCAGAGCCAAGCAGGAACCCACAGTGTGACACAGGGCACATTCTCCCTGTCTACCTGTGAGCAGGCTGAGCTATTCCCACACACAGGTTTCAGAACTTCTGAAGGATGACAGGCACTTTGGAGAATGTCCAGCTGGACATGCCAGAGGCTGCAGTGCAGGAGTGGAGAATAATGGGCAAAAAAAGAGCTGAGCAGGGCTGCAGACAACATCTTGTGTTCAGGTTCAAAAAGGGACAATGCCTGGGCAGCCTCTATGGAAGGAATGCCAGGATGGAAGCAGTCAGCAGGGACAGGCAGCCAAGCTGGGAGCACCCAGAGCCCAGCTCTCCCAGCACAGGCAAGGAATGGGCTTTTAAAATGATGTGCAGGGCTTTCACATTTTGTGAGGGAAGAAATTCACACAGATCTGATCCTCTGCCATCACCTCCACTAAGGATCCCAGCTGGAACCATTACAGCACAGTTGTGGATGCTGAAGATAATGACAAAGTTTTGGCACATCAAAAACCACTGTGCTGCCCATGAGCCATGCCCACAACTGATGGGATTTGCCCAGGCTGAGACAGACCCTTATGAAGGTGATCCTGACAAACCGCACAGGCAGGATGTGGAAGGAGAATGAAACAAAACGACATCACCCACACAGGGAGGTTTGGGGGTGACACTTTAAGCCAGAGTTGAGCTCAGGTTCTCTGCAGCACAGGCAGACCACAGGCCTGGGGCCAACAATCACACCCTGCAGTACCTGCTCCTCCAAACACCCATCCTCCAGGCCTCCTGGCTGCCATCATTTGCTTATTTTATTCTTCCCAAATCCTTGTGTTTCTGGTGCCAATATGTTTGTCCCTCTCTTTACCAGGTTGCTGTGTCCCCAAGGCTCAGGCTGCCCCTTCCATATGGAGCCATCACACAGCACCCACAGACATGGCAAAAACCCCAAAGAGTGCTCCAGTTCCAGACTATGGATTCCAGTTGGGATGATGGCTCACACAAGCTTCCTGAAGCTGCACCACATCATTTGGCAGCTTGATGCAGTTATATGCATTAAGCAATGTTTAATTAAAATTAAGATTAAAACAAGATGATGAAATATCAGCATATGTTCAATCCTTAAAGTCCTGTCCTCTGCTCTGAATCAAAGCATTCCTCAGCTGTACAACTAAAGCAAAGCTGGTCACAGCCACTCAGCACAACCCCCTTTACTTGAGGAGGGGCCAGAGCTCTTCCTCTCAGCATGGCTACAATAATGGCCCTTTGATGGAGTTTATTTTCATAGCAAACCTGTCTGGTCACCCTCTGTTAGAGGCTTTGCTAGAAGGGGATGGTCATTCCTAATCTCCCAGCTTCTGCAGATGCCTCAGGAAATCTGTAATCTTTGAACAAGAAGAAAAAATAACCCAGGACAGATTGTTCTTTACAGGACAATATACTGAACTTCATTAAGTGAAGCACACACCATGTCGTTACCCACAGGCCCAGTGGAGTGAAAGGCAGCTGAAAACAAACCTGCAGAGCACAAAACCTCAGACTCTAAGCCTGGTAACATCAGAGGAAAGGCTGAGAAATGCTGGCAAAGCTGTGTAAAGGTGACAAAATAATGGGGAGTCAGGCTGAGCCTCCCCTGTGGTCAAGCATTTTCTTCTTCAGCCATACTGAAACTGCAGGAGAGAGCAAAGCAGTCAAAGGATCCTCGTGAGAAGTGTGGCAAAACTGAGGAGTTCTTGCCAACCTCTTCCCAGCTGTAGACTCATTTCTGCAGATAAGTCTGACCCAGCCCAGGTGCAAACACCTGGAACACACTCAGAGCTTTGCATGGAGATCCAAGAGTGATCCTCCACTGTCTGCATCGAGCTGAGACCAGGCAGTTACACCAGATGATTCTCAAAGGTACCTTCCAACTTAACATTCCTACCCTATTCCTATTCCTCTTCTATCCTATTCTACCCTACAACACCCCTCTGCTTGTGCTGGCCACCTCTCAACCCTTGCCTTGGTAGCACAGGTAAGATCCCTTCCACAATGACCACAGAAACCTTTAGCAAGAGGTGACAGAACCAATACTGTCACACCTCAGTCTGTCCCTCACAAATCCAGCAATGCAGGGGGTAGAAACTCCCCTCATCCACAAAGAAATCCCACACACATTCCCACACATCCCAGTGAATGTCTTCCTTTGAAACAAGCACTGCAATCTCAAACTGATCCATGCCTCCAACTGTCGGGCCCAATCTTGGGGTCCCCATGTGCAGGTGCTCCCCAGGGCACCCCGCTCTTGGCAGGACATGGGACAGCACCATCTCTTCAGCACAGCAGCACAGCTTCTTGCCCTCTGCTGTGGTGACAATGGTTTGGAAGGTGCACACCAGGCTTTGGGGCTCAGAGTCCAGCAGTGGGTACATGTGACTGGATCGGTCCCATGCCTTTGCAAATACAACACACTCCTTGCCCTGCCCAATGCATAACAGAAAGAAGGGCAGGAATTCCACTGGGATTGGGTCTGGCAGCTGCTGTGAATGCCACAGAGTGCAGGCTTGCAAAACAGTCTGTTTGGCAGATGTTGCTCAGGGCACATCTGTCACAGAAGCCTGGCTCAAGGGAGGGAGTTCTGGGTGCCAGACAGATGCTGGAGGCTGTCACAAGGCTGAGGACACTTATCCACACAAGGGACTCTTATCCACACAAAGGACAACCAGGCAGGGCACAGCACACTCGTTTTGGAGAAGCTGATGTCAAGAATGCCATGACCTGAAGTTTTCAGCAACAACCTGCTCCCATTCTGATCAAACACAAATACTTTCAACCTGCATGAGCCTAAATTAACTTCAAGTACCCAGTGGGACACTTTCCAAGGATCAGAGCACATTCCATGCTTGGTTATCTTGAAGAACCCCAGCAAGGGACTATAATAAGCCAAGCAAATCCAAAGTGGAGCTCAGGGAAGAAAGCAGAGCTCACTTGGCCTAGAGTTGCCTGTGCACTGACCAGGAGCAGAGGGCCAGGAACAGACCTGTCAACCACAAGTTGCTTTTATTGCCAATAAATGCCAATCAAGATTGTATTCATAAAGGGGAACTGCTACATCAGCAGGCACTGAAGAGGAATAGTGACAAGGTGCCAATTAAAAGGTGATTGGCATCTCTTACATACTTCAGTTTCCCTGTTCATCTGCCACAAAACTTTCCCTTTTTCCATGTTAATGCTCCAAGAGAACAGCCCCCACCCAGCTCTGCCCTCTGGGCAAAACCAGCAAGGACACCAATGTCCTCTGGGATGTCAAAGCCAGAGCACATGCATTCTGCACTAGGCCTCAGACTCCTGCTCAGGAGTGCCTTGTCCTGCTCAAGCCCACCAAGAGCACAATTTCTTCCATTCTGTACACAGACAGTGTTTTTCCACCCCATTTTCACTTCTTCCACCACCAGCCTTTTGGGTCCCTTATTTGCCCTTTGCTGTCCATCGTTCCCCTTTCTGTCTGGGTGGATGAAGCAACTGTCCCCCTTTGTGGCACACAAGAGCACAGACATTTCTGGAAAGTGGCAGAATCGAGGCACCTCAGGACATGCAAGAGCTGAGGAGTGAGTGCCATTCCCATAGCTGCCAAAGCAGAGGAGATGCTGTACCACAGCTGACTCGTGATTCTGTCACCTGCAGAGAACAGCACAGCACCAGAGACACCGCAGCTGGCACAGGATGCCACGTTCCAATTTCTTTATGAAACAACCAGGATAGAAGGCACGGCGAACACCAAAATTTCTTTTTGCCAATGCCAACATGAGTTCAGAACTAGAACTGACAAGTTTCAATCAAAGGCTATCCCCAGGAGGCATGTAGAGAAGCACTTCAGCACTTCCTGCATACATCAGAGCCCTCTGAAGGTATGAGCCCAGGTCTGCAGACCAGCAGGCCACACCATCACAGAGAGCTTCACCTCTCTTCCTCACATCATCAGGGGCATGACACAGGAACACAGCAACACAAATCCAGGTCACAAAGTCCCCAGGATTCAGCACCCAGGGAGGAGAAATCTGGAAGGGAGGAAGTTCAGGCAGAGATAAGGCAGAATGGCTCAAAGGCCAGGGGAGTAAGAGCTGTGTTGAGATGGAGGAGCAGGAGGGTGGGTGGGGCTCAGTCAGGAGTCCCTTGGGGGCCTCCTGGTAAAAACTCTCAGCACTCACTCCTCAGCTGAGGCCAGCCAAGGATCCTGAGCAGGGAGGAGACATGGGACAGCACCAGGAAATGGAGACAGAAAAGCAGGGCCATGTGACCCGTATTTTCCAAGATTACATAATTCCTGAATAAATAGATACTCCTTTATCCTCAGTGGTGGTTTTTGCTCAGATGTTACACAACCAAACACAGGCATGGTGACCAGGGAGATGTGATCCATATGGCCAGAGAACAGGAACCATCCTGCTGAGAACAAATGGGACAGTCCTGAGCCTTGTGATACTCTTCAAAAACTTTTTAATATAAAAATATATTAATATTGGAACCCCATCTTACAAGACGAGTATTCTGTAAGATTAGACAACTTCTGCTTCCTTAGAAAAACCAGGCCTAGTAGAGAATTTCACTTCCTATTTCATATGCCCTAATCAAGAACAGTTTCTAGCTTGTATTCCTCTACCTACAACAGGCAAAAAAAAAAAAAAAACAAAAAAAAAAAAAAAAAACCCCACAAAAAAAAAAAAAAAAAAAAAACCCCAAAAAAAAAAAAAAAAAAAAAAAAACAACTCCATGTCCAGTACAACCACACCCCTCACCATTTGCATACAAGGTTCTTTATCATGCCCACTAATTCAGCATCCAGATTTCTGCACATTCAACACCTCCTGCACCACTTGTACCTATGGAAAGGAGCCTGTCTCCCACAAAAATCTGTCTGTCCACAGGATAAGGACACAGGTTATTGTTTGTGGCTGTTCAGTGGCCATGTGCAGCAGCACTCCATCTCTAAGGAACGACAGGTATGTCCGGATGCAAGACAGAGAACTACTTGCAAGTTAATCCTGAGAAACCATTGCTCCATGGCTGGCTGGAGTGGGAAGGACACACCAGGCTACACAGCATAAACAGCCCTGACCAGATTGATTTTATGGTGTCTTCGAGCCTTAAACCCTGTAAAACTGTAAAATAATCTCAGGAGACACAAAATGAAATCAGAGTCAAAAAGTGGATTCCCAAGAAAGGAAGTACAAGTTTCCTCAGGGCCAAAAGTAATTCAATGTGTCCTAGAAGTGCATTCATGTGTCTATAATACAGGTGAAGGACCACACACAGAAATCACACAGAGTCACTGGGTTGGAAGAGACCTTCAAGATCCTCGAGTCCAGCCCAGCCCCAACCCCTCAACTGAACCCTGGCACCCAGTGCCACATCCAGCCTTTGGTAAACACACCCAGGGATGGGGACTCCACCACCTCCCTGGGCAGCCATTCCAGAGCTTTATCACTCTTTCTGTGAAAAACTTTTCCTTAATATCCAACCTATATAATTCCCTTGGCATAGCTTGAGACTGTGTGTGCTGGTTCTGTCAGTGTCTGGAGACAGAGCCCAGCCCCAGCTGAGCACAGGCACCTTTCAGGAGCTGTGCAGAGTGATGAGGGCACCCCTGAGTCTCCTTTTCTCCAGGTGAGCACCCCCAGCTCCCTCAGTGGTTCCTCTCAGGGTTTGTGTTCCCAGCCCCTCTCCAGCCTCGTTGTCTCCTCTGTGCTCAGTGTCCCAAGGTCCTTCCCAAACTGAGGGACCAGAGCTGGGCACAGCACTCCAGGTGTGCCCTCACCAGTGCCCAGCACAGGGGCAGAATGACCTCCCTGCTCCTGCTGGCCACACCACTCCTGATCCAGCCAGGAGCCATTGGCCTTCTTGCCCACCAGGGCACACTGCTGGCTCATGTTCAGTCCTGTTGACCAGCTCCCCCAGGTCAGTTACAGATTACAGATGTTATCTGTTATTACCTTTTTACAGATGTTATCTTGCAACAGCATAAATACCTTTGTCCCATGCAGGTAAAACTAAACCTGAGGGTAATAAATGGACAGCACTGGTTTATTAGAGGCCTCATAAAAGGGAGTCCAACACAGGTGATTCACTGGAGATTCCCAGATCTTACCCTACTTCCCCATTTTCACACAGTTAATTTTCTATCTCTGGCTGCTTTTCAACATTATAATCAGACTTAGCCCAGAAAAGGCAACACTTGTACAAGTTCTGAACTGACTTTCAGCTTTTTGAGAACCTGAATAACAAGAAAACCACACTCCAAAACTCCTGGTTAATTTTTAGGAGGCCATTCCACACGTATGGTATGACACATACTGGTTTAAGCAATTCACACACATTTTTCCATGTCCAGTACAACCACACACCTTCCACCACATGGGAAAGCGTCCTTACAGAGCAATTCCCTTTCTCTCCTTTCTTTTCATATTTAAGAAGCATGTCCATGTGCAGATACAGCGTTTTAAGGTGGCCACTAAACCATTCCCCTTCCCTGGAGCTGCCATGTTCCAGCCTGTGTCAAACCTTGCCTCAACAGCCACGTGTTGATGCCAGCTCCTACTGGGATACCCTGGGATTTCCAGCTCCTGCTCTGGCATGTCAGGGTCACCTCTGAAATGCAGGCTTTGACTGAAGACCTAAGAGCTCACAAGACTGAGTTTTAGAAAAATACCTTTTCTTCCAGAGGAAAAATGGATGTGTGTTCATTTCATTTTGCAGCACCATCCATGGCTGTCCCCCGACACAAGAACCTGTTCTACCACAGCCAAGAATCAAATTCTTTTGTGCCTCCAATAGTTGTTTTGAAAAGCCTCAAGCTGTTCGTGGGCAAAATGCAAGGTAGAACTTGGGTCACAAGCAGCAAAATCCATTCCAGTGGGTTTTTAATTAAGCCCAGGACGTCAACCTCTGTTTTGGCAGATGGTTAAGGCCAAATATCCATCACCAGAGGCACCTTCCTACTCTTGATCCATGATCTTGGCAAACAGCAAGTGGATGGCACAGTGATATATAAACAGCTTCCAGGTAGTAATGCAAATACTTGTAAGGGTTCAGAGAAAAGAATTCATAGCCCCAATCCATAGAACAGAGCATTCTCCATTTGAAAATGCAACTGAACTATTGGAAGTATTATTGAAATTACTGAGTCACTGAAAATACAATCTCAGCAAGGTAGATCTCCAGTATCAAAAAGAGGAAAAGAGCAATCAACTCAATTCTCTGGAAAGGAACTTATCTTTGGATAAGTTTGCCTTGGCCTTGTGACACTCTTCTGACAGGAAGAGCCATGACTGTAGGGCATGGAAAGCCAGAACAAAAGCCATCAACAATTTTTCTGTGAGTGACAAAACACCACTCTGGGAAAGAGCTTCAAATGCTGGCTTTTTCATCATTTTCAAACCTCTGGACAGCCACAAAGCTGCTAATGCAAAGCAGGAATTATTCAGAACTAAAAAATGCTGAGTACTTACTCTTCCAGACACAGGTTTTCCATCTACCAACTCCAGCAGAGCCTTTTTCAACAGAAAGGCAACAAGTCTGAGACTGACCAAAGTTTCTCAACCCTCACATAATGCTGACAAGCACATCATTATCTCTATCAAAGGCTAATCATTAACTACTGCTCAGATTAGCTTAGGACCAGACCAAGCACTGGGATGCTCACACAGAGATCCACAGAGCAGCAAAAGCAGCTCCTGAGTCTCCCTCACGAAATCTTTGCACAAATGCAAAGAGATTTTAGAACTCTCTGATTAAGTGCATTGCAGAGATTACTTTCCAACACATTAACCAAAATACATTTCAAACATTCAAGTCTCTATCAGATAAAATTAGTGGTTTGCTTGCTTCTGGATATTGCAACAAAGCAAGCTTAGTTTATTTTAGGATTTAAGTATCTTAGTATTCACACTGAGAGAGAGCAGTTTAGATGAGATATTAGGAAGAATTGTTCCCTGGGAGGGTGGGCAGGCCCTGGCACAGGTTGCTCAGAGCAGCTGTGGCTGCCCCTGGACCCCTGAAGTTCCAAGGCCAGGCTGGACAGGGTTGGAGCATCCTGTGACAGTGGGAGGTGTCCCACGGCAGGGAGTGGAACAAGATGAGCTTTAGGGTCCCTTCCACTCCAAATCACCGTGTGACTCTATTTGCCCCACAATGAAAAAATATGATGTTTTCAAAGCTATCAGCCAGTTTTTAGGAGCATTGGGAAGTGAGAAAAAAACCCAAAACAACAAAGCCAAAAAGGAAGGCAAATAAATAATCAGTTGTGCAGAAATTCTTCAACACTGTCTGTACAAGACAAACACTGTCTGTACATCAGGGACACTGGCTCTAGGACCTCTCTGCTGGAAAGCTGGAGCCAACAACTGCAATGGGGAAAAAGAAAAGGGGACAAAGCCAGGAAAAGTGCAAGAACAGCTGTGCTGTGCCCTGCAACACAAGGGGCCTCTTGGTGGGGGCTGTGGTTTCAAGCAAGAATTACACAAAACAGGATCAACTGACAAGCAGTGCACATGATCCTGCTGTTACGATGTCCTGGAGGGTTTTACTTGAGGAATTCAGAAAACTAAGAAAAGTCAGGCTGCTGCCAAGAGGTTTTTTAAACTACAAGCAAAATAATCAAACTCAAGTGTATTAGGCTTTACCAGCTATACAGAAGGATATCCCACAGATACTGCTCTGTGCCTTTTATGAAAAGAGCACAAAAATGGCTTTACAAGTATAACCAAGCCTATAACAGGAACATGAGGGCAGCTGTGAAACTCCCAACTAACTTTGCAGCTGTTCAGGTTTCAGCCTCAAGTATCTATAACATGCTCCTCCAGCACACCTCAGCCTCACGTGACACCACCTTAAACACTAAAGTTCAGCACATCCTCTTGAGATAATGTCTTATCCCAAGTTAATGAAGGGCACCAAAGCCAGTGACGGTAACTTCATTTGTATAAAACTCACCTGGCAGTGAACCCAGAAATCATGACTCAGTCTCTTGTCAAATCTATTAGTCCAGGAGCTCAGACAAACAAGGGATCCAAGAAAACCACACTGAACACTGATTGCAATTCACTTGGGCTGTATCCCGAGGCCAGGTGTGCTCCTCAGGGAGCTTGTGCTCCCACTTCCCTCATCACTTCGATGTACAAGGGCTGATTTACCCACTGGAAATGCCCTCCCATGGAGCCACACTGGTGGCAGCACTGACTTCCCAAGGGCTGCAGGAGAGTGAACTGGGATGGCTCCACTGGGAGCACTGCCTTTGAGTCTGCTCCACATTTGTTAGTGTTTCTTCTTCCCAAGTAAAAGATGCAAGCTTGAAAATGCAGTGCAGCTGTGCCAGTGAGCTGTTTGAGCCTCTTTAGTAGAAGACCTCTTGGAACAGGGAAGGTTAACAGGGAAGCAAGAGAGTGATGGGATCCCTGGCTCCCAGTCCAGCCTCTGGCAGAGCCCAGCCAGGGTGGCACGAGCTGCTGCCGTTGTCCCAGCCAGAGTGCAGCCCCAATTAGAGACATCAAACAAGGAGCAGGCTGGGCCAGAGGGATGAGCCTCTCCCTGAGGAGGCTGGAGCTGCATCCCTTTCCAGGAGCTGCATCTCTTTCCAGGAGCTGCATCCCTTTCCAGGAGCTGCTTTTCCCAGCTCTCTGGAGCAGGCCAGCCAGTCTGCTCACACCATTAGCTCAAGATGAGCACAGCACCTCACAGGTGGCCTCAAAGCACTTCTTAATCCTACAGAGCCATGTCCAATTACATTCTCTGTAATGTGAAACAGGTCTGAAAGTGCATTTGCCAGGCACTCCTTCCCCCAACAGATGCAGTGCTTAGGCAAAAAAACCAGCCAAGACTGCCAGGGTTCCCCTTATCCTGGTTAGCCAGAAGATCAGGTAAATGTATCACAAAGCTCATATTCCAAGCTCCTGCACCTTCATCAGAGCAATGAGATCTGAATCTGTGATAACTAATGAGTAAGTGTGGGAAAAGAAGGTTTATGGAAGTGAAGTGGCTCTTCCACAGTCTCAGGAGAGCTTGGGGCACTCACTGTGAGCTCCATGCCAGAACACCTCCACTCTGTTCCCAGCTTTCTCTCAACCTCCCAGGATTCATAACAGGACATGCTAAGCAAGCAGTGACAACAGAAGAGCCTCAACCACTTAGAGCATTTGGCCTGTGCTCTAGAGCTACCATGGACTGCTCCAGTCACTTGGATAAAGTGAAAAGATTACATGCTTGTACAACTTTTTTAGCAGATGATAAATGCTGTTTACATCTGTGATACAGCAAATGTGAGATTTTTCTAAGATTATATCCACAGAGAGGATGAGAGCAGGAAGCAAAGCCATTGCTCTGGTTGCAGTCACAGTTGCTGAAGTGCCACTGGAAATCAGCTGGAGACCCTTGTAGATATGAACTGGTAGCACAGAGAAGAAAAGACAACGGGAAATTACATTAAAACCTGCAGAAATAAAAAAGGAAAACTCAAAAGGAGCCATTTCATCACAACCTCACACTTCTAGATTGGCTTCTAAACCAGGAAAACCTAATTCCAGGACCAACAAATGAAAAGCTTTAGAAAGTACAGCAAAACAGGAGTTTAATTTGTTTACAATAACTAGTCCCATTATTCTCTGCATTAGCAAATTCCAGCTTTCAGTTGGAAAATGTTAATGAAAAAACGACTGGCAGTGTTCTCCAGGACCTGATTGGGAACACTTCCAGAAAATTAGATTGAAATAAAAGGCAATGGAGTAGATTAACTAAGATTGGATTTCTCAGAGAAAAACAAGATAAACTAGATTTAGTCTTTTTCATCCTTCCCCAAGAAAAAATTGCCAAGACTCCCAGTGGTTTCCTGGCAGACTTGTGGAGAAGTTCATGCTGGCAATGTGCTTCAGCTCAACTTCCCAAAATTCTGCTGCAGGCTCCTGCTAACTTTCAGGTGACCTTCAGGCCAGAGTAGGGAAGGCAGCTCTGCCATGACAGTCGTGGCAGCTTTCTGTTGGGTCTTCACAGCAAATAGAGAAAGGACAGAGGAAAGGAGAAAACAGTTAATTTTAGTTCATAGAACAAAAGTTCTGTCTTCTGAGTCGTGGCAGCTTTCTGTTGGGTAGAGGGGTCTTCACAGCAAATAGAGAAACCACAGAGGAAAGGAGAAAACAGTTAATTTTAGTTCATAGAACAAAAGTTCTGTCTTCTCTTGGACCTAACTTCTGACTGGAAAACAAGCCAGCTGAAAGGAAACTCCTCAGGGCCCTGCTCAAAACTCACCCTGTGAACGTGGTAGATTTTGTCATTTACTTGTAATGTAAAACTGGCAAAGATTATTCTCAATGCCCTCCCTTCTTAGGCATTAACATCTTGTTCAGGGGATACAGGGTCTCACTGGTCCAAACTTTGAAGTTACATTGTGAAGGGAAAAGTGAAGTGAAAAATCCCCCCAAACCTCTTTCCAAAACAAAAAAAAACAAAAGAAAACCCCACAAACCTTGTCCTTGTAGCACTGCAAGTCAGAGTCAGTGGCGGGGATGATAGCTTTAAAATAAAAAAGCAAACATGCAAAAGTGTTTGGAAAGGTGATTTAATTCCTCCTCTCTACGGGCAGAAATTATCCTAATTCTCAGCTTAGTTAACAACCTGGCCTAGATGAGAAATCTGATAGGAAATGAAAAGCAGCCACATCTCAGTAGGAAGTGGTTGTACAAAATTCCTCCGTTCTCAACACAAAGTTGTGTGGGAGTCTGCAACTCCTGCCAGTTCTTATATATTTCTTGGTTTTTGGGGGGGAGGAGAACAAAAGAAGCAAAATCCTGCTTATTGCAACCATTTTTGTGTTTGTAGCAAAAAGCATCACTTTAATTTTTTTTTGTAAAGCAGAGCAGTACAGCTTCACCAACAAATCCTTAGTTACAAAAGCAATCTTCATTTAAACAGCAACATTCACACATTATTCCCAGTGCCCCCTTTTTAATGAAGGATGGGAAAAAAATAATGCAGAGTCCAAAGCCTGATGAAAGCCTCAGGAAACATCACACCATAAATGACAGGATTTGGGGTTATTAACTTGAACACTAACTTACCCCATAAGATCCCATATTGGTACTCATGAAAAATCCTGCAAAAGCTTTACTGACCTCAGGCTCAAGCAGAGGCAAGTTAAGATCAAACAGACTGAAAATGAACTTAATAAACACTTGTGAGGAGCGTTTCATCCACCTGGGCACAAAAAGCAGGACTAGTAAGCATTCTGGAGCTCGGAATTCAAGCACAAACAGGAAGAATTGGCCTCTGCCTGGGAACTGTGTGGAACCACAAGCCCGCTGCACACTCAACTACAGATGAGGACTATGAATAAAGTTTAAATGAAAAAAGGACAAGTGGCTAAGATGTGATGCTTGCTGAGTGTTGCAGGTTGTGCTGCTACAGCCTCTTCCCCACAATGGCATTAAAACTGGCCAGTGCTGAATCCCAGTGAAAAAAACTAGGAAATATACACAGGTATACACTGGGCTAGGAGGACTGAAGGGTCTGAAAGGGCCGCACAAGGAGCAGCTGAGGGCACTGGGATTGTTCATCCTGAAGGGGAAACTGAGGTCAGAACTCACCAGGCTTTGCAGCTCCTCCCGAGGGGCAGCTCCAAGCTCTGCTCTGTCATGAGGGAATTGCCTCAGGCTAACCCAGGGCAGCTCAGGCTGGAGCTCAGGGCAAGGTTCTTCCCCCAGAGGGTGCTGGCACTGCCCAGGCTCCCCAGGGAATGGGCACGGCCCCGAGGCTGCCAGAGCTCCAGGAGCCTTTGGACAGCGCTGCCAGGGATGCCCAGGGTGGGCTTGGTGGGGGTCTGGGCAGGGACAGGGCTGGGTGATCCTGGTGGGTCCCTCCAGCTCAGGACATTCTGTGATTCCTGCATCTAAAAAACCTAAATTGAAGTGCCACACCAGGACTTAGCCAAATGGGTCTTCACCATTTAAAAAACAAAACTACATTAACAACCAACCAGATAGAAGAAATACAGGAGCCAAAGCAACAAACTCTCTTCATCCAAGGGAGTACTTTTCCCATTGGAAGGAAGTTCATGCCCACCTGCCTTACCAAGGTTGGAACAATCTCCTCCCATCAGGAATTTACACCAGATTCTTGTGGGTTTGGTTTTTCATTTTTTTAAACAGAAATAATATTCTGACCCTTTCCAGGTTTCATTCTAAATTCATCACACATTCTGCAATATAAAAGCTGCTTAACAGACCCCTTTATCTTCTTCTCCCTTTAGAAGTGGAATCACTGATATCTCAATTATTGCAATAAACTCCTGAATTACTGCAAACTCAGCTCCACAACTAACCTGGCAGCTTCCTGCTCGGACTCAAACATCCAGTCAGTAACTGACAGTACAAGCTTCCAACCAGCGCCAGCAAATACCCAAAGCCAGGAAATATCAACCCTGATTGCCATTCTGACCTCCTGCACATTGTTCTTCTGCATTTCGACATCATTTGGATCTAAGGTGAAATTAAAGCCAGCCTGTCTCACAAAGCACACAGAGATACCAGCTCTCCAAGAGGAGGAAAACACAGGAAAACCACAACACACTACAAAAACCTCATTAAACAAACCGACAAAAAGGTGTATTTCTCAAGGTACGAGGTGAACGTGGGAAGCTGCTTCAGAGGGGCTGCTCCGACCCAAGGGATGTTAAGAACACAGCGCATGGCTGGTGCCCTTGGGTATCCCAGCGACAGCGACAGCAGCGCCCGGGTGTCCCCAGCCCTCCCGCCCGAGCCCCACGGACCCTCAGGGCCGCCAGCGCAGCCATGCGGGCCCTGGGGCTCAGCCCGGAGCCCCGGCGGGTCACGGCCCCCTCACGGCAAGGGCAGCCCGGGGCCGCCTGTCACCTTAGCACCGCAGGGCCGAGCCGGGCGCCTCCCCCGGAGCCAGGGAGCGCTGCCTGCACCCACACCGAGCTGGCCCCGCACCTCCACCCTCACGTCCCAGGGCTGCCCATCCCCTCGGGCCCCCGGCGGCCCGGCCCGAGGTCCCGCGGCCCGGCCTGAGGGGAGGGGGGGCGGCCATGGGGCCCCTCAGGC